>NW_027272199.1:0-325196 GCF_040938485.1 Diadema antillarum
TAATACGAACACCTGGAACGTGTTTTGGGCCTGCTCTGCGGTCCTTGGGAGCCCATTTGCTCTGCCTGAGGTGTTTCCCAAGGTTCCTTTAAGAAAAGATATGAGATGAGCAAAGTGTAATTATTCTTAAAAGAAATCGATCGACTCAAAAGCCCTTTTTACACTTGTGTTTCTTAACCCCGTACTTTCTCTGACCCAGGACTATCGTTAGTCCCGTACCAATTTTTTCAGCTTTTTACACTCGCCAATAAATCCCGTACTAAGCTCTTGTCCTGGGCTAAGGAGAAAACTGACCTTTTTACACTCATATTTCTTAGCCCCGTACTTTCGAAACCACATGAATATTCATGAATACGCTGTGCACTGTACTAGTACACGCACGCACCGGCAGCACTTGATTACCTCGTTTCTGATTGGTCAGTGGGGTCCGGACTTCATCTCCGTCGCTTAGCCCCGGATTATTTTTTCGTTCTGTTTACACTCGTTTGCTTGGCACCGCAATTGCGGTGCTAACCCTGCTATTTTGCAGGGCCAGATAGTACGGGATTATCGGTGGGGCAAGCCCACTTTCGCAAAAACAAGTGTAAACAGAAAGTGGGCTAAGGAAAGTGCGGTACCAACGGTGGGGCTAAGGGGGGGGGGGCCTTAGCCTTAGCCCCATCGTTGGTACGGGACTAAGCAAAAATTTGTAAGTGTATAAAGCCCTAAAGATGTCGAAGAGTACAGCATTTCTTGAAAATGAAACGCGATTTGTGATAATTAATATATATATATATATATATATATATATACATATAATAAATAGATGAGAAGATGAAAGAAAAGATAGTAATGCATTATTAAATATATTGTCCAACAAATTGTGATAGTTGCACCAATTTTCAACGTGTCTTTACGGTTTCGGACACTTACAGACTATCATATATATATATATACATACATGATATACATAATTATTATGGAGGTTTTATGAAACTCAGAGTTGCAATAAATACGGATGAACCTGAAGTCAATGAACTTGTTTCATTACTTCTGTCTTGATAAAGCTCTTCCTTGAGGACATCGGGCACTCTCCATAGTAGGATAGAATCACAATGTGTATATGTGAGATAATGAGAAAGGAAGAAGAATTCAGTGCGTAACTTTGACATCATTATTCTTCTTACTGGTCCTCCTTTTCGGAAAAGGACAGGAGTTGAAATATATATGATGCACACATACATACACACACACACACACACACACACACACACACACATAATATGCATTATCATGATTATACCCTTGTATCCATGTACATTTACCACTTGTGGGTTTGTCATGATATGGATAAATACACACCAGAAGTCCAGATGCAATAAGACTTGGAATTTGCAAATGTAAAAGTTCTTCACTATAAAAATACTTTCCTCGCCATTGTTTTTTTCGGGGGGGGGGGGGTTAAAGACATGGAGTGTATAGGCACTGACATGGTTTTTAAGGAGGATGTTTTTGTTTTTGTTTTTAGCACAACATACCAGCGGTCCCGCTGTTTGCTACTCTCATGTTGATCCGTGAGCGGTGTACGATCCTACAGTCATGCAGAGAGCTAATGTCGTCACGTGCTTCCAGGGCTCGTCTACGAACACGATTGGGCCCTTCCACGACGTCGACACTCGGGTGCTGTTCATTTGGATAAATACTGGTTTTCTCCTGTACGCAGGTTTGCAATTCGCGTACCGTCTTGTCCTGGTCGAGGGAAATCTTGTGGTCAGTCGTTCTATCATTCAAGAAAACGTCCATAATGCTGATGACTGGTAAATCTGGGAGTGGAACTGAGCCGGCTTCTGTCGGTAAGAGACAAGGAGAAAGACTGAGCTCACCACAACTGTTTGGTCATGACAAAACAAAGTTAAATCAGTATACAGTAAGTGTACGATAATCAGGAAAAGCAGATCTACACTGTTAGAAAAAAATCAACAAGGTTGTTTAAAATTTTAAACAACCACAAGTTAACCGGTGAATCGCTCAACTGTTGTTTAAAAATTAAACAACACGTAGTTGTTTAAACTTTTAACCCTTTGTTGTTTAAAAATTCTAAACAACTGTTGTTTAAAAGAAATTTAAACAACTGGGTTGTTTAAAAAAGTTGTTTAAAAATTTAAACAACTGTTGTTTAAAAGTCATTTTATACAACTGGGTTGTTTAAAAAAAGTTGTTTAAAAGTCTAAACAACTGTTGTTTAAATGTAATTTTATACAACTGAGTTGTTTAAAAAAAGTTGTTTAAAACCCTAAACAACTGTTGTTTAAAAGTCATTTTATACAACCGGGTTGTTTAAAAGTAATTTTATACAACTAGGTTGTTTAAAGCAAATATTAAATATTCATGTTTAGAATTTAAGCAGTTCTTAATCCCATATTACTGTACAACTCACTTGTATATAAGCACAATAACACAAATGTTTATCTTTTTGGCCAATTATATATTTCAGCACATTTTCACTGTGTATATCACTGACAGCGTATCATTAGAAAACCTTCAATCGGTCAATCTGTCCATCGATGTGCAAACTTATTACAAATAACAAATTGAGCCAATCAAGAACTGTCTCATCCATTTTCAGAATATATACAGAGTAATAATTCTTTTTATACAGTTAACCTTTGATAAGTCGAAGTTCTCGAGAACCGAGAAAAATGTGTCGACTTGCGCGGATTTAGTAAAAATATGCAGTTTGACTGCAGAGGAAAAATCACGAGCTTTTGTTATGCTTGAGTTAAGTGATTTCCCAGCTGAATTGACCTCGACTCATCTAAAGCTTAGTGTATTGTCACATGTACATTTTGATTCCACTTACATACAAATGGGGCGCTTAACGCCGTAAAAATCACATTTCACAATATTTCAACTAAACTGCAATGGCAAATTGAATTTGAAACATGCAATAATTAAAGAATGAATTATTATGCATAACATGGATGTGTTCAGCTTGAGATTATCTATACCTGTGCCACATTGAATATTTTGTTGCTTCATTTCTCATATTGTGTGGGTGCATGGGGACCATCAGTTGTCCTCAGATGGGTCCAAAAGGGCTAACTGAATGAACAGTACACAGAGAATGTAATTTTTCAGAATGCTTTTAGAGTCCAATGCACACCTTACAGACACATTATCCAGTTTTATAGTGATCATACCCTGACAAGACAAGATAAATCTTGAATGAGTCTTATTTCCTGGAATAATCATCTGATTTTCTTTGAACCACTGACTTTGTTCTTGAAGTGTTTGTCACTATAACATGCACTTGGAAATCTCATAAGCGAAGCATACGGGAATGGCCTCTAAGGATTTGCTTTTCTGTCCCAATACTGTACTTTGTTGCCCCACTAAGAAAATATTACTGAAGGTATTGCACTACACAGCTTCTCTATTAACTAGATCATTTTTAACAATGTTCAATTTGATGTAACAACATTTTGAATCATTTCAGTTGCAATGCTTTTGGGGAACATCTGCAATAGTAAGTCAGGGGTTATTAGATTATATTTCCTTGACAGTACAATGATGACTGTAAATATACTGCAGATGGAGAAACCATTCACATTAAGAAATAAGTTTTATCTCTTGTGAAAATTCTACTCCATACCTATATCCAGCATATCTGAACAGACCAAATAACATATACAGCACTTTGTAATTATAATGAAACTTACTCCTGTTTAGTCATACCTGCTACCATGAACACATACAATTTTTTTTTTTCATAACTGTTATGTGCCAAGTACAGCACATCTGTCCAGCAAAGATCATCTCTGTCACTCCTGTGATAGAGATGGCAGTAATGAAAATTACTCTATATACAATGAAATAAATTCATAATGGAAATATACATTCTACGAAACAGTTCATCTTGAATTTTATGAAGGCCACATTCAGTACAGAGTGTCACCTCCATTATGCTCAACAGATATGAGGTTTTAATTTCACAATTGCTATATTTCTGAAAATTGACTGTCATGCTTCAGTATAAACCTGTGAAGATCTTGCCCAATATTTCATTAAGTCACTACTATGCAAAATACTCTTTTTAATTCATTTCTAGCCCATTTTTATCACAAGTTTTCAAGGGCCAACATTACCCACTAATAGAACAATCTTCTCATGACCTTTGATCTTTCCATGTGACATGTATCCATTACTTATTGAGTTATAAACAAATAAAACATAGATACCAAACCTTTGCTTTGACGAATGACCTAAAAGTCAACTTTGTCAATTAAACTTCTGATGACCATGAAAATCTCATTCTATGCAATCTAATCTTCCTGATTTGAAGAGTTCAGGTATGTCCTGATCTCTCTCACAGAATTGGACGTCACTTTACCAGGCATTTTGTACACAACTGTCTCCAAGAACTGCCAGGCAGCAAAACATTGAGCCTGGTACTCTACATCTAGGACATAATGCACTTTGAATGCACAGTCCACAGCCTTTGTCAAAGTTGGAAACAAGAATCCCTGTCTCTCTACAATAGGGAGTTTTCGCACGACGCGGCCTGGAGTTAAGCGTGTCATGTGCGAAATTTGCTTCTGCACATGGTCAAATCCGAGGAACGTCCTGTCCGGGGGAAAACGAGTACGGTACTTGGCCAAAATAGCGTTCGGTCCCGATGCTGGGCAGGAGTGAGCCAGCCAATCAGCCAACCAATCAGCGATCTTGTCCCCACGCCTCCGTCCTGCACACAGGAAAGCGAAACTGCATAGATATGGGGACGGGAGTCAGAGTACGGGGACTGTCACAAGTGATCGCTTCCTCGTATTCTCGGTCTTCGTGTCGTGTAGCCAAAACTTCCTAATGACAAAGGTTTGCAGTGGCTTCTTCCAGGATCCTCCCATCAGCAAGATGAAGGGCTGTGGTCTCTGCTTCCTGTCAATTTGTCCAATGTAGAAAGCCAAGTCTGTGCCCTCCTGTAAAATTAAATGGAATTGGAAAAGAAACATGCATAACTATACATCTCGATAAAATCTTGAAATAATCTACGCAGAAGTGTTGGGTTGAGGCATTGGTATAATGAGGTCCATCAGAACAGATATATTTCCCACACCTCTCCAATGTTCAAGGTAGAGTTCATAATAAAGTGCCTGGCCAAATTCTGCAACATTTCATTTGCAAACATATACCCTAAATTGGGTATTTTATGTATTATATAACATCCATGTATTACATTTTCTATTCTTGCAAGGGCTAACCATGACCTGGCTGAATGAATTTTCAACTGTGTGGCCTATGGGAACTTCTGAAAGGCAATTAATTTTATTGCTGGCAAGCCCAGGCAAAAAGTATTATCAAACAAAAACTACTTCTGAATTGCATTTCATTACTTTGGCCATGGGTAAGTTACTCTTTCCAATACTAGTAGTATAGCAATTTTGTCCACTTACATTGTAGGAACATGAAGGAGTATGCGAGGTCTTTTTCCTTTTTGGTATGGGGGGGGGGGGGGAGAGAGAGAGACACCCTGTATCACATTGGATGTATATGAGTGGTACGTGATATATTTCCAGCATCTTGCTGAATATAATGATACCATAGGTCAAGTGCAATATTTATTGACGAATGGAATATTCCTTATTGGCGACATTTGGGACCAATTTTGCATTTCATGCGAATTTTTTCCCCTTTTTATCAAAATGAAAAGGACATATTGATATTGGACAAGGGTGTAATTAAGCAGTCAGGCACAAAATAAAGTAAATATGTATGTTGACTATGTAATATAAGATTTTTTTTTCATTAAAAAAAAATTATTGTGATTCACAGCATACATTAGCAACATAGTAAATTTGCATAAATATGTAGAATCCATGGACTAAACTAACAAATGAAACAGCATAAAATGGGAATTTCTGTAACTATGGACCACAGCTTGATGATTTTTATATTTTGTATTGCAATGTCAAAGTCCATCTCATCATTTTAATAAGAGGGCAACACATCACTTGTTTTGGAAGATTAGCCTCCGAACAGTTAGGTACTTACAGGTTGAAAGTCGTAGAATAACTCCCAAACACTCCTGAAAGGAGCACTTGCCCCACACCCTCGCAGTCCAGCCTCGGCAAACTAGCGGCAGCATGCTGAATGCAAGCGTCTCTTTTTCCTCTGTGGAGCAAAATGTATGACACAGGGGGAGTATTTTTAATGATAAGTACAAATATACCCTTTAAAAATATTAACACAATCAAGGCTGTTAAAGAGAAATGCTGACAAGTATCAGCTCATATTCAGATGCTGGCTTATGTACTTATATTGTACTTGATTGCAGCCGGGATTACTAACTGTGGGGGGGGGGGGGGGGGCTATTTTAAAGTTTTTTGGAGGGTAATGTAGAAAATAATACACATTTTGAATGAGGGACTAATTCTGGCAACGGCATTTACTACCAAGACGGGCAAGTAATTGTGGATGAGTAGAGCCAAACTTGCAAGGCCAAGCATTAGAATTATTATGCTGTAATAATCATCATGCTATTCTACAAAGCAGAAATCAGAGTTACCATGAACTTGGATGAAAGAAAGTTGAATAGTGTTGACAGCCAGTGCCTTAATAAGAATAATCTTGCACTACTGTTAAGTGCTTAACAAAGACTATTGCAATACGAATGACATTTGGGCTTTTGCAGGAGGTTCATGTCATATTCTGGCATTGCATAAAGCAAGATCAGCTAATATGCATATATCTTAATTAGATTAGCAAGAGCAAGGGATGTTCAAGGTCCAGTGATTTTTATTCCAAGTAGTAGGAAAAAGAATGCAAAAACTTTAATAGTTCATAAAAGACTTCTCTGTTAATGTTATCCTATAATGACAAAAGCTTGATTATCATGTGAGTTGATCAGGCAGTGGAGAAGAAAAGGGGAATGGTAGATGAAGGAGGCAAGGACAAACCGTCCAGAAGTTTCAGTGTACTACTGTGGCTGTGGGGTGCTATAATGTGAGAGAGGGGCAGGAGACAGCCTCTCCCAAATAATTGTCCAAGCTGTAGTTACAGTCATTAAAGCTGCACTACCGCATGTGATACAAGGAGCGAAAGAAGCTTGTATGAGCACAATTAAAGATGTTCTGAATCCACATGTCATCTCTTGAGGATTCAGTTCCAGCAGGACGAGGTCCAACATGAGCTAAGGAGGGACAATCTCTGCCTGACTGGCCTGCCAGAGGGGGCTGAGGAGACAGAGGAAGAGCTTACTGAGGGCGAGTCAAATGTTGCCAAGGAAGTTGGCTTAGACATTTGGAAAGAGGACATCTCATCTTCATGATCTTGTCATCATCGTGGGGAAAAGGCAAGAAGGAAAGAGCAGGCAGATCAAAGTCCACTTTATTGCAAACAAAAGGAACAAACTGTATTCTGGGCATTCTAGTCTGAAAGGAAAAGAGAACATGAAAAGTGTGTACATCAATGAAGATCTAAAGGCATGCAATGTGTCACTCGATCAGTGCATGATAAATGCCAAGGAAGCTCCTGATGTCAAATCGGCAACAAAACCAAATACGGGAACATGACATGCAAGTTGAATGATGGACAAAGCAGAGTCATCAAGAGCCCGGATGATCTCTTTGATATTGGCTTTGAAATTACAGATCCACTTCAGTTTTTGCAGGTTTTTGCGAAAGTCTTAGAAATTAATTAACAAGCATTGAATGAATTTCTCGGTCTAACAATTTTTCTTTTTAATAGTCATGTACATACTTAAGTATTTTGTTAATGTTGTTAATAAATTCACCTCAACTCAAATGCAAAAAAGGAAAGGGTGGTACTGGGGCTGTAGATTAGAATCTCTACACAGAGCAATACTATTTAAAATGTACCTTGGGAAAGGCCATCGGTGTCACCCATGTGACGAATAAGCAGCATTTGCTACGATGGACATCTTGATTCCCCATACTAGAGTACTTTGTCAGCATACATGGCCATGCTGCAAACACCCTGTCTTCAGCCATGATCTCCTGGCTGAAGTCTTGCTTGATCTGTACAAATTAGGGAACAAGATTGCATTTGTAATCATATTAAGGGTGGCCCAGAAAGAATGCTATAAACCACATGGAAAAAAATATAATACTCAAGTTCATAACAAAAACATAAATGATGGAGTGAATTATGCATGATCATTAGCTTCTGCAAAAATGTTCATTCTATAAACATTTTTCTCACAAGTTTGTGTGAATTTGCACAATCTGCTTCGTTTGGCATGGAAATCTTGACAGACTGAGAAGAAAGCTCCTAATCTTTGCACAGAAACTTATTCGAAAGTGACAAAAGTGCCAAAATTTGGTTCCAAACCACCTACCTACACGAAACAAATAGAACTCTACTATTAAAGGTGGTATATTATTACTACAGGCATTAAGTTTACGTGTGGTGCATAGACTATATTGTGCGTTAAACACCACAATCTGTTTTCTGTCTTTATCTTCATTTTCTATAGGGTTCTAGGCCTTTTTTTCTACTGGAAGCCTATGTAGACCTTAATTCATCGAGCATCATTGATGGCAATGATGCTCAGTAAAGAATGAATTGCTCGAGCAAAAGTAGCAGAACTTAACTTGCACTTTAGTATTGGATTTTAGGGGGTTCATTATGTTTACAGTAGATTTTGGTTGTACGGTTGGACCTACTACTCATCGACCGCCTAATGTTTATTTGCTTGATAAGAATATTTAACACTGAAATTCATGCAAAAAACTTGACCTACGTGATTGAGAAAATCCAGAGCTAGGCTATCAAATGCCTTTGTTCCCTTTTCGATTCGAAGTTTCAGTGCAAAAATATCGCCGTCGAACTTGCGTGGCCTCGTTTCAGCTCCCCGCGGTAACGCTCCTTATTGAGATCGACCGCTGTTTTTGCATTGACAATGCACGCAAACCAAGTTGTATTGAACACCGTGTTGTACGAAGCTTTTTAGAAACTTCCATAGACATTACATTATGATTCGGTGAAAATATTCATTCGAAATTTTGTCCTTGATTAAAACCATTAACTTTGTTAATGAACGGTGAATTTTCGCGTTTTCCCACACCATCCTGATCAACAGTCAAAGCCAATCCATTTTTATATGCTTTGCGTGCAGTGAAGTGCGTACTAAGCGTTCAGTGCGCCAATTAATACACGGTCGGTTTATTACATACAAGAGGGTGGTCGATGTAGTAGGGCTATCATACAGCCGACCATAAGTTCTAAATTATGAGGTAGGAAATGATCGAGACAGGTCATTGTGTATATTTGAACTTTAAGCACTAGCACAGCAGTCTAAAATATAGGCCCTAGGGGCCTAGCCCTTGACTAGGCCCTAGCATTGCATAGCTATATAGGCCCTAACCGTCACGTTAGACCCTATGCCATGTTAAACTAACTTAAGTAGATTTCTACATCGAACTCGGACACTGCGCCTATAATTGTGCATGATGTGATACGGTGCCAGCTGTTACTGTTCAGATAGAACTATTCTACCTATGCTACAACGAATAGGCTACTGTACTGACTAAAGTACTGTGTCAACAATGGGAATATTCCGTACGCTGATTTAGATGATTAGTTTTTGTAAAAGAAATTCGTATTTTATGTGAAGTTTTGAAAATGTATGTAAGGATTGAATTATGCAAGTGTATTTATACAAGCATGAACACGAATTGGTTGAAAAACATAATGTACGTAGGAAACCTACCGGTACAGACGACCTAACTTAAACATTACAGTTTCTAAGTACGTTACATGCATGAAGGCGAGGCGTAGCGCAGCCCGGCCAAGAACCCAAAGCGTGAGCCGTGACTAGCTTCATACATCATGCAAATTACAGATCTAGATGGGCATGAAGCGATGTAACAATCAGTTAAATAAATAAATACCTTGGAATGACTGGCAAAGTTCTTCTGTAGCTAGACCCCATTTGCTGATAATGTTCGTGACTCCATATAGCTGCATTGCAGTCATCGTCACCGCCGTCCATCATGATGAATAGCCGCGCTACAGTATAGCTATACATACGTACATAAACGTGTGATGTACGTGTACGTACGTGTTAGTGTGTGTGTGAGGCGCGGTGGCCGCCCGGCGGCGATCGCATGCGACGAAGGATACATGCAGGCCCGCTGATTGGTTCATGACTATCACATGACTTTTGCCCATCAATTTCTAAACAACGATGTTTAATTGTTTGGACAATCATTCCGAATTGTTTTTAAACAACCGCTGTTTAAGGCATTCAAGCTCCAATTTTCTATATTTAAACAACATTGTTTAGAATTTTAAACAACAATATTTTAAACAACGAAATTTTACACAGCGTTCTAACAGTGTATACACTATTGCTTTAAACTGTATTTCTGGAACATATAGACTATGCGCTACGCGTAAATATCCGAATATCGAATATCAAATCCAGAACGTGAATATCAAACTCGCCGCCACCTGAGTTTTAAAGAGCTGATACAGCTGTTCGATCGTTCTCCAAGTAAGCAAGAAACTTGCTGCAAATGATCCTCTTATCTGTATTTTGTGTTCCCTCACAAAAGAGGTCAAATATGATATATATGTAGTTCTCTCTTTCGCGTGATTTTCAGAGTTGAAACCATTCGATGTTTCCAATATTGTAAACGTGCATCAAGATTATACGTATTCCATTACTGTCTCGGGGTTAATTTCAATGCAATATTCAAACAGGTAAAAGAACGTACGTCAGAGTTTACCACCAAGTAACGGTTTAAAAGACACTCCTTTCATGAGAGAGAAAGGTTTGCGATATATAGCACCATGTGTAGGGCCCCAGTCGTAGGGATCGTTCAAGAGCCTTTTTAGAAAGGGGAGAGTTGAGTCCTCCCACATTAACTACTGTTTGCCTTCCTCTAATACAATCTCCCTATGTCGCTTCCCTCCTCAACCCTCCCCTTTCTGGACCTCTTCTTTTGCCACGCCATGATCCCTGTGAGGACTACGTGAACATAATTCTCGCTATCGCCAATGACGTAAAAAGTACCCGGATGTGGCTTTTTCGTCAAGATTTAGTGCACTTGGTAGCAAGGGCACTTCCGGCGCGGGTCATAATTTGCACAATGCTAGCGTGCGCGTACGTGTACCTTACCTATAGCGCAGCGCCGACCACGTATACTAGTATGGTTGGGTGTTCATAATACCGGACACCTAACGTTTTTCTATCAATAGAAACGTGAAAAATCTCACAATTTGACTGAAATTTTACTCACGTGTGGAGAAAATACTCCGGATTCACAAGCGCGCACTGAAAATGCGATCTGAGGTACGCGCTCTTAGATGGCGGCTTCGAACGCGTGGGGTGTCATTTTTTCCGCACTCAGTTGCCCTGCTCATTTCAACCGACCACCCTGACAATGCGAATAAAGGGCACTTAAATGCGTTTTTTCGACAGGCCGCTGTTTTTTTCTAGCCGTCATTTTTTCCCCAATAATATTTGAATATATTTTGAATCCTTCGATATTACTTTTGAAGGACTGTTTGATGAATTTGACTTGATTTTCATTAGGAAACTTTTCATCGTAATTGAAATAAATTAGATGAGTCGGTTTGTTGTTTCACATTCATTTCTCGTTTCTGCATCAACTCGTACGGTCGTAGCGGGCGACAAAATGTTTATGTCATGTATATGTGTAACGTGTGTGCACGATCGTACAAGCGGCGGTGACAATTTTGCGGTCAAAATCGTCAAATTTATTACGGAAGGATACTCTATATACATCTAACAACGAGTCAGCAAAGGTAGGCCTAGTTATATGTAGTTACACGATAAACCTTACTCGATTTTGCTAAATTTCGGTAATTTAGAGGGAATACTTAGTTGTTTTCGCCACATTTTACTCGGTAGCGTAGCCCAGTGAAGAATCGAACACCGTTGCGCGTAGTCCCATGCGTACATTTTCTTTCTGTACGCGCAATGCCATTATAATGCGCGGCCGGTCGTTATGGACCCGGTCGGTAGGTTGGACACCTACCATACATAGGCCGCTGTACCGCCCGAGCCAGCGAGTGGCCAGGCCTGTCATACTCGTACACTGTAGTCCCCGCCGCCGCCGGCGGCCGGCCTTGCTAGCATGCACCACTCACTGCACGCAGCGCATAAGCTAACACATACCGGTACGGCGTACATCACAGATCAGTCATCTCTGCATACGCTGAAAATATGCTGGAAAATATTCACCCACCTGGATATACAGTATAATCGTCATGGAATGCCCATCTCTCTTTTTTTTTTATTTGTTCTCTGTCGAAATGTCGCGAACAAAATCGGGAACGAACAGTGATCTCGAACTTATCCTGTCTCCGAAGCAATTTCTTCCAAGTACTGTAAGTACGTACAATGTACGTAGGCACTAGGCCTACTACCTAGTGCTACTATAATACATACTAAAGTCGCGTGTGCACGTACTGCGCTGTGGAGTCACCCGCAAACTTCACCCACGCGGCCACGTCACGTCCCGCATGCCAGTAAGGGTCCTATTTCTGCAGATATTTTTCATTTATTGTCGTGCGAACAACACATGGCAGCTTCGCAGCAACAACCAATAGTCGTATTAACAGCAATTTCTTAAGAATGGAGAAATTTCAAATCATATTAAAGCTGTAATTCAAGTCGAGAAAACCGGAAGTACACGTAGAATACAGTCGCTTGTGTGTGTAAATAGCATTAGTCACGTATCACGCGCGTACGAACGGAAGTGACTTTGCTACCGGGCTATCCCATAATGCACCGTAAATGACGCTCAAATCAACATCCGGGTACTTTTTACGTCATTGGCGATAGCGAGAATTACATCCCTACTAGATCTCTACGTTCATCCAACTCCGGTTCTCTTATGATTCCAAGATTGACTACAATATGGGGCACACGTGCCTTTGGACATGCTGCTCCCACCTTATGGAATAACTTACCTTCAGCCATAAAAAATTGTTCTTCATGCAGTCCCGCCTCCTTTAATTTGATTACTCATTATTTTGAATTTTGTATGTTCTTTAGCTCCTTCACTTTCTCTGCCTTCTGCGCTTAGAGCACTCTACAGAGTGGATTTGGCGCTATATGAATCATATCAATTATTATTATTATTATTACTACTACTACTACTACTACTACTACTACTATAGTGTTATAGTAAACATTTCTCCCTCATTTACTTCATCAAACAATCCTTCATGCAACACACTTCTCTCCTGTAGTATAGTTAAGAAGGAGATGAGGTTCAGTAAGACTTGCCTTGGCCTTTGCCAGGTGTTAACGTTGAATTCGTGGCATCAGAGAAGACTCTCGATGTCGAAGATAATTATGTCGTCATCATGGAATCCTGTTCTGTGGCCATGTGATAACGATGACGATGCAGATGAACAGATGCCAACTGTCTGTTTTGCTGCAAATTGGGATTCCCGATATCGACATCCAAAACAGGCGTATGACACATTACTAGTCCGTCTATAACCCCCTATATGAGACCAGGAGAGGAATCCGTAAGATCCTTGCAGGCCCGCCGCTATAAAACATCCATACACGTATTTATAAAATTATATCATAATATCCATGCACGTGTTGGTAAAATGATATCATTTATAATAGGAGAACAGAAATCAAGAAATGTAACATGCTGTTAATACCAACAGTTTAATCACAGAGCACAGAAAATTTTGGGTATCCTACCTTCGTTTCTTTTCTTGCATTCATTTCTTCTTTTCTTTTTTTTCTTTACTATTGTATGTTGTTTTTATTCTACAAACAGCTGAAATAAACTTAATCTGAATCTTTTCAGATAAAAAAGGGGGTAGGGTGCCAGAAAATTTCTGCCCAATGTAAATTATAAACTGTTTGGCATTAACAGCATGGTATATGATCTGGAGTTCTGTTGTATTATATTTTATGATTAAGTTAACACATTGCCGACAAGAATAAACTGGAAAAATAAAAACCACCTTGATTTTAGACGATTAATGCATGCTGTTTTCATTCTACAAGCAAATGAAATAGTCTTCATCGATATTCCCTATATTCATCCATTATAAAGCTTATCCTATTAAAATCTGATACATTCAGTGTGACTCGGTCCAAAACACTTTGCGATCAAACGTAACTATAAGTTTCAATTTCTGTTTAGAAGAGTACGGACATATGTTTCCTTCTTGTCGTATTTTCAAACTAAATTGCTTAGGTATCGAAGTATTTGATGCACTGTTCAAGCACTTGTTCGTCATAGCTTACGGCCAAGCGATCCATGGATGGTTCCTCAATCCTTCTTTTTGTGTACTATCGTATAAGGACTCGAGTTGAGGTCCCCTTACCTTGATGGCCGGTGCCAGATGTCAACGTCGAGTTGGAGTGATGGGAAGAGACACCCGATGTGGAGGATCTCGAGGATCCCGTTCTGTGGTGATGTGATGACGATGACGATGACGATAGCGATGGAGCGACGCTGTCTCCAATTCCGTTGTCAGAATTGCCAGCAAACCCTTGAGCGATGGTTTCATCCATCTGTGAATCAGAGAGTGAAAATGCTGCAGTTGCAGGATACCTCCACATCAGCATTAGAAGTAGCACAAAACATCGAATTTTGTTTTACTGTATAATATTATTTTGAAACCGTCATACAATAGCATTAAGTTTTTGTGAACAACGATAAATTCGAGCGAACGGGTAGAAGGCAGTCTGGTGACCAGTGATGCGGCTCCAGGGGAGTGAAATCTCTTAATATACTCTGTATCAGCATGATATTCTGTCGCACTCGCTGGATTGGGGATTCTGCACTTACGCAATACACGCGTATTGCCAAAGGCGGTCACAGAACATTCTAGAATCCAGGGGTTACGGGTCTAGTTTAGCTTCTGGACTTTTTTTTTTTTTTTACTTGTAGCGGTTGTTCAGTGTACTTCGATAGTGCGCGACACGCCGTAAGAGGGCATGGTACGCGAGGATTCTATACGTCGAGAACGGCGATAAGCGAGAGTTGGGCGCACTGTCTCATGATTATCGCAATCCGATAATTTCTCTATTCGTTTGAAAATATCGCACAAAGGGACAGAACCCAGACTATCCCGGGCATAGACCAATCATAGTTCAGGCAAATCAAGACAAAGCTGAAGCTTCACATGAAGACTCATACCCCGTCTATACTGAGGAAAAAGGGGGTTCTGAAGCCTCCTATAGCAGCCTCGAGCAGCCTTTAAGCTCAGTATAAACAGACAGAATTCAGAAAAGGAGGTCCGATCAAGTGCAATATGTTAATGATTAGAATACGCGTATTTGATGTACTTTGTTTAGTTTTATGCTACTTGCCTTTCATTTATGTATGTTTATATATATATATATATATATATATATATATATATATATATATATTTATTTATTTATTCATTTATTTTCCTTTATGTGGAATTTTGAGATGGAGACTGTTGAGAATATTTTTATGCCTTGGTGCATTATAATAAATGACTTGAATCTTGAATCTTGATCAGGTAAGGTTCTTAAACCAGTGGCTTAACGACAGGGGGCGGGAGAATCCGCTGGAAAAAAAAATAAAAATAAGCAAAAAATACTTACCAAAATGGTTATTCAAGGGTTAGTAAACTGCTTTTGAAATCGACATGAAAGGATGATCAAGAAATAAGATATGTTTCTAAGATTTCTTTTAACCATATAAAGAGGTATATGTGTATAGGTATAGGTAGGTATGTAGTGTGAAACATTGTTCAAAAAGCCCGGAGCCGACAAAAGGTTGTGATTCACCGTGATTCCTGGTTGGCATTCTGAATTTAAGCAGGATGTGCGCAGTGTACTCAGAACATCCGAACGGCAAAAAGAGTCGATGCAATATTGCGCAATGTAGAATGTACACCTTTGTACCTTACGCTTCGTTATATCAAAGCTAGACCATTGATGTTGCAATGTTGCTTTACATACTAGTCTATATAAAATGCCTTGCATTGCCAATAACAAGACTTGACCTGGGCTATTTCCTAACTTTTCGATGTATAATTATAATACACACACAAACACACACACACACACACACACACAAACACACACACACACAAACACGCACAATAGGGGGATGCTCTAAAGTGCAGATTTTGGACATCCTTCCCCCGCTTGGTCACTTCGACGCCACCTCGTTGGTCATACCTCCCCCAGTCATGATCATAAACCGACACCGGCGCACCGGGCGTCCCCCCCCCCCCCCCCCCCCCCCAAAAAAAAAAAAAAAAAATCCAAAGCGAAAAGAAAAGATAGCTACAAACGGCAGTTTATGGACTGTAAAATGTCAAAAAAAAAAAAATGTCAAAAATGTCAAGCTCGCTCTCTCAACTCGTTATACCATTCTCCTAATGTTACTGCCAGTAATTGCCAGCAGTTGCGCCCGGTGCTTCTCCCCCTTAATTTCCAAAGCGAAAAAATATGGCTACAAACGGCAGTTTTGGGACTGTAAATGTTAAAATTTTCAAGCTCGATCGCTCCGCTCGCTCGCATGTAATCGTTATGCCATTCTCTTGACGTTGCTGCCAGTAATTGCCAGCAGTTGCGCCCAGAAATTCCAAAAGCGAAAAAATATAGCTACACACAGCAGTTTCGGGACTGTGAAATGTCAAAATTTTCAAGCTAGCTCGCTCCGCTCGCTCGCATTTAATTGTTATGAAATTCTCCTGATGTTTCTGCCAGTAATTTGTCGTTTCACACCGTCATTCCATAATCCATGTAAGGAAAACTTACAATGTAGGTCAGTGACTGCGCTGTTGAATGTATATTCACATTCCGTTATGCAGACTGACAGCCACGCACACACGCGCACACACACATACGAGTTGCCCCCTTCCCCCTCCCCCAATGTCTTGACCCACGGTACGCCACTGTCTGAACAGGGAGGTGGGAAGAGACCATCTTGGGGGGGGGGGGGGGGGGGGTTCAGAGGTAGTCTGGGCTCCGTCCCCTTTTCCTTGGTGCGACCAAGAGAGGGCGCAAATTTTCTGATTGCGATAATCGAGAGACTGCGCGCCCAACGTTTCTCGGGTATCGCAATCCTCGGGTGTCACGCCCTCATACGGCTTGTCGCGTACAATCACGGCTACGAGTAAAAAGAGTCCAGAAGCTAGACTAGGTTGGCCCCTGCATAGGGGTGTAGGACAGTATTGGAGAAGAAGAAAACTTAGACATTTTGCATGGATCAATGAACATAAAATGAGTTTCATCCAAAACACGGGGGGGGGGGGGGGGCGGTGTGAGGACTGGCTCTGCCTTTGCAGTGATGAAATACAATATACATGTACTCCACTGGCAAAATATAATTTCTTTTTAGATACATTCTGATCACACAAGGCAGTGCATTTTGACACAAAATACTTTATACAATGTAGTATGCAAATCATCAGAGATCATAAGAGATATTAGCACCAATAAAAAAAAAATCTAGACACTTTCTCTGAATGGTGCCTCTTTATATCTCTTCACTTTCCTCTTAACTTTATTGTATCAAAATTGAATATTCATGCACCGGTGAACATAATCTTATAAACCTGATGTTCCCTAAGACATTTTTGTGATATTATTCCACCACAACACATTCTGATCTATTTTTTTTTTCAACTGAATAAATTTTAAGAGTCATACATGTTCTACACACAGAGTCATGCAATCACAAATAAAGTGCCACAACCCAACACAGAGACACATCCACATACAAAATTGACACATACACCACACCCAAATACACACATTCATATGTACGGTATACTTTTATTTAATCTTTCCTTCTCTCTCCTCTCTCTTAAGTATCGATATATTTTCTTGTTCATCACAGACTGATTTGATGTATTATGATTGTGCATTATTCTATTTCACTTCTCAGTTCTATCACATATCAATGTTATGATCAAATATAGATTGCTTTTGTCAACTCATTATCTTCCAATTTTCACAATGTGATTGCAATAAATGTAAATCATATGTACCAATTCCACAATCTCACAATTTAAGGAAGCAAGAGGCAGGTTGTGTCTCATCAAAATGAAATCATGGATATTACCTATGAAACTGAAATTTTAGATTATGTACAGTAGTATTCAGAAACTGATTTTTTTTTACTGAGAAAATTGGTACAAGACTTCTCCCCCCCCCCCCCCCATACATATGCAATGTCATGCAATGTTATTGTGAATTGTTGCATGGGTATGGCTACTACTTACACTTGTATATGTAACATACTCTGTCATAACTACACCAATCTGGACTATATCGTCGGTTGAGAATGACAAGGGCGTTCACCCGTTGAAGATGAGTACCAAGAATACTCGGGCATGTGTGTATGAAAAATACAATGTACACTTGTGTACTTGTTATAGCAAAATCAGTCCGTCCTAAACGAGTTAAGTTGCCACTAAAGCCATGTTTGAGGAACCTTAACACCCTTATCATTCTCACCCCACCATATATGCCCTAAAAATGAATTATTAGCCACAATACACATGTATGTCACCTCAGCATTCAGCCATGATGAATTTGTTCCATGAATTAGGGTGATTACGCATCTGTTGTGAAATATAATCTAAAATGGTGCTGTCCAGTGCAGTTTATTCTGTTTTATTCAGAATTCTTTATCATCTGAATGATCAGAGTAACATGAAGCTTGATTCCATCTCTAAATGTTTCTGTTCACAAAAAATGTCCACAATTATTTCTTTACATTACGAGGATTAATTGCAGAAAAGGACTGAAACAACCTTTGTGTGGTTTCTGTCAAGGGTGAAAAGGAAAACTCTTTCTCAAAATTGATGAAATTCTTCCATCAAGTTGTTTTTATTGAAACCGATTGACAAATTCTTTTGTCATGGCTAGTACATATACTAAAACACTGATCAATTCTGTGCTTATTTACGCTGATGTAGGGTGATTTGTTAATCAGTTGCAATAAAACTTTTTCTCTTTGAGTACGGTGGTCCTGACAGAAAAACAAAAAATGATGCCCGAGGCCTGATTCTCTCTTGGAGGCAAAGCTAAAAACATGACTTTAACACAAGGCTGCCTACATTAACAAATCAAAATCAAGGTAATCTTCAAGAGAAATCAGAAGATCATTAAGCATATCCCACACATCTCACGACATGAAAACATTTCCCAAATCAGTGAGGGGCTTTTTTGTTCTCTTCACGGGATAAATGAAGATAAAGTTTTCAGGCAACCTCCTGCACAATAGGGAAAACTTAGCCACTCTGCAACCAATGAGATATGTTTGAATTCTCCAGATGTGTACTATTTGATATGAAGTTGCATGTTTCAATCCAATGAAATCTTCAGCAGGGCAATGAATTGATGGTTCATTTCGAAACATATCATGTACTTTACAACGAGCAATATCCTTCCCTTTTGTATTTTTTTTAAAATCTGTCATGACAAAAAGAAATGGGGCGAGTTTCTGAAAACTTACCATGATTATGGCAGATTTAAGGCAGACATACACTAAAACACAACTACAGTAGGTCACATCATCACCTTGTACATATACGGGCAAAGGGAAGTACAAAATAACTTCAGATTAATCAATGAATAAGCAAATAATCTGTACATAATAGAGAGTGTCATGATCTTAAATAGACAATTTTTTTTGTGAAAACTGCATATATTTGACAAAGCAGATGAGCAAACCATTAAAAACTATTACAGCTGTATTTTAGGCAATTTCCTGCAGTTGTAAAACATGTTTTGTTTCTGCATACTGATATGTTTGCCATCCGTGAGCCACAAGCCCAAGATACTACACTAGAACAATCACAAAACACAAACATACTGTAGGCTGGCAACTGACAAAATATTGAACAAATCTGGGATGGGGGGGGGGGGGGGCACACAGAAGAAGAACCCTTTGAAAATAAGGTTGCTGGTAGAATCAAATCATCCTTTGTGATCAGCAATGTCTGTTTGCAACCATTCCATTTTAAATGTTTGTGTCATATGTGTCAGTCCATCAATACACCAAACACTATAATACCCCCACCCCCCCCCCCAAAAAAAAAAAGTACAAGTGCATTTCTCTTTTTTGGGGGGTGGGGTTGAAAATCTCTCTTGCCTGAAATGAAGAAGAACCTCCAGTGCATTCAAAATGACACTGACATAGGGTGCAGTTAAACCAATCTCCAGTACGAAATAAGAGATCATGAGCTACAGCCATTCTACAGATCATTGGTATTTACCTCACATGTACAATTTCATGCAATGTAACTCTGAGATAGAGCCTGGCACTGCACACAATTGTGCAAACACAATCTTTATACGATGATTACGTACTGTGTACATGTAATTCATGACACAACATGCATCTAAATTATACATAGTGGCCAAAAGGGTATTAAAAACATGTGTTAAATGAACAGTAACAAATATTGTAAATGTGTATACGCCAAATATTTCACGAATTTCATGAGTCAGGTGTTATTCACAAAATTAAAGACAAGCAAAAATATTGACTCTTATCCCGACATGAATGTGACGCACACCGTAAATATTACATTTCTCCATTCGATACAGTACTCAACGATCGTGAATCTAACCACTCGCGAAATCGTCAGGAAGTCCCGATTCGCGAAAATTTAGACTCGCTAAATATATGGCGAATACAGTACTTGTAGCTTGCATGAGGGAACATGTGTATGACTTCATGGGCAAGAGTGTGTGTCATACTCAATAAAACACAGCACAGGAATCCCGTAACAAAACATCAAACAGTGGTACAGTAGACATTGCTGACCTCTGGGGGTGTGGAATGTTTTGTTTTCCTTTAAAGGTTGACTAATGTAAGTGCTTATTGTATGATCTGTAATACAGAAAGAGACTTTTTTTTTTGCACAATATATTTCTACCGAAAATACAAATTTTACACTAAACGGAAGTGGAGCCAAACAAATGCTCCTGTTGAGATGTTCACTGTCATAAATGGTCTTCAAGTGTCAATGACATAGCTCTGCTTTTGAAAGTTCACTTTACTGACATTTGCTTTAAATGAGACAGAATATTACTTTCACCTTGTCTTCCTGACATCCCAAGCTCTCTGAAGTTTTACTGAGTAATACATGGTTACGATGTAAAGAATTGCCACTGGGATGAACACCGCGATCCAAATTAGAAACACCGGCACATCAGCGAGGCGTCTCATCTCTCCCGTGATGAGGTACCTCTGGTAGGATGAGTACTGGGCTACCAGCCCGAAGAAGAGGCCTCCAAGGCCAAACATCATCAGACCGTTGTTGTGCAGGCTCAGCATCCAGACCTGGTTCTTTCTCAGCGCCTGAAGTCCGATGAGGGAGAGCACACCGGTTCCCATCCACGTGTACTGCCAGTAGACGGGGTGGAAGTCCGAGGCCGACTCAAAGAGGCTGAGGCGGGCAGCTGCCAGGGCGGCGACCTGGACCAAGACGATGGCAATGTTGAGCAGGACACATGTTCGGAATGTAGACTTCAACTGTGCACTGTGGAGAGAAAGTTCAAAATGCACTTACTGTTAGTCAAGTCACAGCCTTATCCACCTGTATGTTTCCTGCGAGACAACTTGTACAGAGTATATCAGGCCTTCCTTGGAATAAATGATCTAAATGATGTACCAAGTATTTCTACAAGCATGTGATTGTATCATTGCCCATTTCCAACATTCAACTTTGGGGTCATTAATCATAACATGACATACACTATTACTGTTTGAAAGGATATATTCTGCCTGCATACATAAATGTGTACATAAAAGATTTCACATGAACATTCAAGCTTGAAGAATGTTCTTGGTTCTTGAATGGGTGGACCAATCCTTGGACCTACACAATGTATAATGTATGCCATATATTCAATCACTTAATCTTGATCTTTTGTTCGGGATTATCATGCTATTGGTATTAAACCAGGCCACTCATTTGTTTAACCATCTGTTGAAGAATGCTTGTCGTGAGGCCAAATCCACTCAACAAAATGATAGCATCCCAATTGGCTAAATTGGGCGACAGGCAAACTCGGCCTCATCTTCAAGCTTGTACCATTTCATATCCATCCAGATACAGAGAAAAGATGCCAAAATAATTTGAAAGCATTTTTTTATTTACATAAATATTGGAATATGGAGGTAGACATAAACATTTTGCAGGTCCTTGTATCTACACTTCAATAGTTACGTTCAGACAACAAGCCCTAACCTCGAGGTTAAGCTCTTGCCCCCTAACTTTGACGTGTGTCCACACAACGAAGCTTAACCTCGAGATTAGGAAACCTCAAGGTTAAACTCCTGCCCCTTTGAGTTCGTTGATTTTTGTGTCCACACAGTGCTTAACTACGAGTCGGGACCCGCCGCGGCTCATGGTCAGAGCGCTAACCCTGAGATATCTCGTGGCTCTTAACATCGAGCTAACCTCGAGGTTAGCTAACTACGAGTGCGTCTACACGGTCCCTAACTACGAGGTTTCCTAACCTTGAGGTTAAGGCTTGTCGTCTGAGCGTAACTTATGGTTTATTGTACCAGGCTTGAGTTTTGGCAGCAACAAGGACTAACCAGCCATCACCACCAGTGTCGACATCTTGTAATTGAGCATTGATATACCAATGTACAGTACACACGTGCAAAGTAAAACCTAAAAGCAGCTGGCACTTCGGTTTTTGTAGTCACATCATGACATAGACTCTAACTTCTTACATGTTACATAGACTCTTCACTACAGTACACAGGAGGTTTCATTGGACTAGTAATGAACGATTTACAAATTCAGTGAATAATGGAATATGTAGGGTCCCATTACTGGCAAAAAGCATGAAATCAGCCCCACCGCAGTACGCATGCATCCGTGCGTTAGCAAGCAAGCTTAGGTTCTAGGTTTAGGTTAGGGTTGTATTTATGGTTAAATTAGTCAAGGGACATTAGGAAGTCTTTCCGAAAATGATCGGGAGAAAGGAAAGAAAGAACAGAGAAAAAAACGGGAGAAAGGAAGGACGAAAGTTGCTATGCTGTGGAAATCAGCCCCGCCGCTGTATCAATCTCGTGTAAACGCCGTTTGGTGGGGCCGCATTCACGAGTATTACACTACAAGCTGTAGCTGTGGAAGAAAGCCCCACCTTCGTGCTTTTATGTACTGTTGAATGCCACACGGTGGGGCTGAATTCATGAGTATAATTCAAAGAGGCATGCCGCCGCCATCTCCGTATTTACTAAGTACGGACACACAGTGGTGGGGCCTACCATTTGTACCTACTGACACTACAGCAGTACCGTACAGTACAATTCTTGCGGAGAAACCTTTGGAAATGTTCTACCGACATCAAGAAATTAGCCTACATAACCCTAGTACCCGGTTCGATCACAGTTAGAGTATGCATGAACAGTATGGGACCCCTACAAGCAAAACCAAACAGACCTGCTGGAGAAAATTCAAAGAAGAGCTGTTTGCTTTGTATGTGGGAACTGCAGAGAGAGGCCAGTGTCACAGCTATGGTGAGGGAAAGTAAATTTATCTGTCTCCCTACCCTAGAAGACAGAAGAAAAGAAGCTCGACTCACCACCTTCTACCAGGCAACAAACAACCAAAGCGCAGTACCTACGTTGTATACCACACTACCTCAAACATAGACAAAGAACAACACGAAGTAGCCAACATCAACGTTTATGAGAACCGGCTCTACCTTGGATGCCTACAAATACAGTTTTTTTTTTTCCCCAAGGACAATCAGAGACTGGGAAAGGCTTCCTCAACACATCATTGAACTGCCCTCTGTTGAGCAGTTCAAGAGAGCCATAGAAGCCAACTAAGCTAAGCATGGCAGAGATTTGTTTTTACTTGCACAGTGAGCACCTGTAATCTATACATTTGAAAGAGCACAAAGCACAAATGACATCCACTGTCTGAAGCACCACCACGAACCCTCATCCAGTTGCTGCGTACAGGCTTTGATGAGAAGCACCATATAGAAGTAGTAGAAGTAGAAGTACATAGATGCCAAGTTCAAAAAATTTTTATGAGTGAGATTTTCATGACTCAGCATCTCGGCGCGTGCGCATGTGCATGAGCGAGGGAGCGAAGCGACTGAGAGAGGGGAAGGTGTGGGAGGGGGGTGTTGCCCTCCCACGGTAGGGAGGTTTTTCAATTTTTAGCTCTTAATGGTGCAAGCTGGTGCATACTTAAGTGACTATTTTTTACTTATTTTGAAAGACAAAAGGGAAATATGCCTTCAATTGCAACTCTCACTTTAATCTTTTAAGCTATAGAGTCTACTCCTGCTGCGTCAGAAAAATGGGTGCCATGCGTGAGATCGTGAGACAGACCCTAAATTTTAAATGCTTGAGACTTGGTACGCAGAGACCAGCTCTGGAAGTACAAAAGACAGCATGTAGCAGTCAGAGTCAGTACAGTAGTACAGTCAATAGGTATAGGTCTAACGTTATGTAGATTTCTAACTTGTTTATATGTAATTTTATATCACTTTTGTTAGTAAATATTAGTATCAACACAAAGATTTGAAATGACAGGTCAAGCTAGAGTAGACCCTAGTACTAGTAGTAGAGAAGAAAGAAAGATTAAAAGAATAAAGGAGAAAAGAGGAACTAATAATCTAATTCATGAGTATCATGCATTCAGATCACCAGCTGTAATTTATGTCGTAAACACAGTTCAGGTTTAGATGAATCACCTTATCTTGTATTGTGATGCAACTTGCTCTCTATGCTGATAATCACTACCATCTGTTCCCGCTACTCTGGCGCCCTTCGAAGACATCTTCCTGGCCGCTGATCCACGCCCACTGGTCGGCGTGCGTGGCGTTCACCCGTATGTTGAAAACTCGCAGATATTTGTGCAGACAGTAACTGGGGCCCGGGGCAGTACCACGTTCTTGTAGGTTAATTGTAAGTTGCGAATTTGCGAGACAGTGGTTAGAATCTATACGAAATTGGGCAGCGAATGAGAAGCTACTTGCTGTAGAGATCGGGCGGGGAGCAGGCGGGTACGTCTGGGGTTTAGTTTAGCTGGCCGCGGTTGGGTCGTCAATAGCCCTATCTAGCTCGCGCTCAAGATGAGTGATGCAGTGTACCAGCGCTATACGCTATGCGACGATCCCGAGACGTACAATGTGTATGCGACAACGTGTAAACGTGTATTTACGAAGCGCAAAAGGATGTATTGTGGCGTCAAGGGGAAAAAAACAAAAACAAAAGTGAACTGCCTGATTACACCTACGACTGTACATTGTATCATTTACCTGCGATGCGATGATACGAATCTGGGAGAGGGGGGGGGGGGGGGGGGGGGGGGGGGGGAGATTTCTCTTTGCACCTCCCTGCTGTGTCATGTAAAAAAAAACTTACTCACTCGCACACTCATCATCCGCAACTTCTTTAATTGGTATTTCAATAGATCTCAAAAGATATTCGGATAGCATCTTTTGCTGAATGGCAACTTTCCATAGCACTCAGCCAATCATGAAACTGCTGAGAGGTCACAACTTACTCTGCATATACATGGAGGCAGCTCACTACTGATGACTCAAAGTTTAATACAACGAGGGTTTGGGATGCTCCCTTATGATATGGTCTGAACAAAATACTTAGTAAACATTTTCATTTTTTCATTTCATTTATTTTTCATTTTGACAAAGAGTGCCATGCAATATTATCATAATCTATACAAATACTGAATTTACAAAATACGTAATACTTTTCATTGATCTCAATGTGGGTGTATGCAGGGAGATCACTTCCCTGGTGTATGTTACAAATACAACGCTGTATAATTTGCGTGGAAACATAAAGGGCCTGATTACCTTTGGGAGCAGTGATTTAATTCTTTTTTCAAGATTTCACATTATGTGTAGGTGTGTTGTATCACAAAACGTCCTACCATATAAAAATTATGCTTGCAATAAAGCCTAAGATATAGGGAGATATCACTATTTTTACTCAATAAACCATTATAACTGTAGACGGTTTTAATAGTCTGGAAACATTTTATTATAACTATTGATCACATTTTGTGTATTTAATAATACTTAACATCGATTATACAGATTTAAATTTTTAAAGCGGTTGTTTCCATCTCTAACTCACATTTTGGAACTATATTTTAGAGCACTAATACTGGGTTTTTGTTTTATCTGCAATTGGTAAATTATGCCTTGAAATGAAATGAAATGAAATGACGGATGAAAGATAATAAAATCTTAGATATGTCATATTGACTTTCTTAAATTCATGACTCTTGTAATAGTGTTGCGAGTGTCTGCATTCTTATGACGTCATGAAGAAGTGTGATCAAGCATTTCGACATAAATCCGAAATATATGGAAATCATCGCTGAATGAGTGTAGCATCATATTATAAATGCCTTGCGTGTTCTGCTACTTCTGATGATGTCAAGCATAAAAAAATATCATATTTATATTTGTCATTTATGCGTCTTATGCTGGAGATGGCTTTCGATAAATTATTCTTACATTTCTCAAGCACCACGGACAATAATCGGAATATTGACATATTGTGTTTGTGTGTGTGTGTGTGTGTGTGTGTGTGTGTGTGTGTGTGTTTGGACAATGGAAACGTAAGTGCAACTAAAAGTACATGTACAGTGATGGATCCAGGATAATTTCCGTAAAGGGGGGGGGGGCACAAAATATTTCTGGTGCTGGCACTTCCGGGTTTAATCAGATGACACCCCCCCCCAAAAAAAAAGCTCTTGCCTTTTCATTTTTTCCTTTTTATTTCTTTTATCCCCCCTCAAAAAAAACCCAAACATACGGGTGCGCGCCTCCCACCCCCCCCCCTCCCTGGGTCTGCCATTGAAACAGTATGAAACGGCTACAATGCTGTCGAAAGGTCGCTGATCAATGACTAGAATATAAGGATAGGACTAGAACGCTCAACAATGATTGAACGTATACACCACTCCGATTTTGGAATGGGCATTAAATGAAGAAAGTTTGTGAATACAGATGACGTAAGCCCGAAGGATAGCTTGAGGGGTGGATCATTGAAGTGATGCGGATATCAAATATCTAATAAATGTTTTAACAAAGTAAAACTGGTCAGAAAGCTGTGTGGTACATGAGAAATCTTCTTATGGAAAAATCCATCAATATGATTTCTATATCATCTTTCTGGTCATTTTTCCTATGTTTGCATTTGTTAAGCCTATAAGTTTCAGAAAACACGTTAACCAAATGTCAGAAATGGAACAGGATGATTGTTGTCGTATACGTGTAAATCCAATTAAGGAATTTTGTTCCTTTAATGCAGCATCGTAAGCGTAATGACAAGAAAGTGACAGTGGTAAGTTTGAATACGAAACGGGAGATGAAGATGTAACCAGCAGACAAGCAAAGAATAGGCTTCGACACAAGACTATTGCGAGTGGTTATTATTGTATAGTATATTCCTCATTGCCGGCGCCATAAACGTTTTCAAAAGTGGGAGCCCACTTCCGGGTTTCATGAGCTAACAAGAAAAAAAAAAGGCATTCAGCGCAACTTCTGGTGTTACTTTCGGGTATCTTCAGCTGACGCACACACACACACAAAAGGGTCTTCAGCGCAAAAACAAAGGCCGTATATACCGCGCTCAATGGTTCCATTTTTTTTTTTCTAGTGGCGCTTCCACTTCCGACTGGGGGGGGGGGGGGGGGGGGGGGGGAGGCAAAGTGGTGACACCTTATGTATTCACATGTATGGGTGCAAAAAAGTGTGTATGTGTGTGTGGGGGGGGGGGGTAGCTCGCCCCCTCCCCCCCCCCCCCCCCCCCCCACCCCACCCCCGGTTCCGCCGGCCCTGTTCCTATCCGGCGCGTTAAAATGCCAGCTGTGAACCTGTGTCAATGCTTCAGGGCACTCTGCATCGTCCAAAAAGAACTTGAGGAAATTAACTTACAGAACAAATTTATTTCTACGCATATGAATAAAGTAAATACGCATCCCCATTAGTCTTGAGAACATTATATAAAAAATAAATCAACCCTTAGACAAAACCGTATAGAGACTTTGGACAGTGTGTAGGCCCCTACGCGTACGCATGGAGCTTTCTGTGCCAATCAGTACTCGAAGCAGATAAATGGTTGCCCATGCATATCAAAAGTGTGGTCATCACCGATCAACGATTAGTGAAGTGGTGGACTGATCAAGTACAACCACCGATCTCTACCCCGAACTACAAGTTAGGCTATACTACAGGTATTGAGGTAGTGTGTACGCACGACCTAAATCCGACGACGCTTGATTGTTGCGCAAACGCAAATTTGATTGTCGCCCTCTTGTGTTCACGAAACGCTTTTACAGCAGTTCACATTCTTATTATTTTCGAAAGTCCGATTTTTATATCTTGTTTTCTACATTGTAAATGGTACTGGAATCCTTTAAAGTATGCCTCCATTAATTAATTGACAATAACAAATATGCACAGTGATCGTACTGTGCATTGTAATTGCCATAACGTTGCCAACAGTGGTGATGCGTGTACCAAGTTTCAGAAAACGTGTGTGTGTGTGTGGGGGGGGGGGGGGGGGGGATAGCAACCCGGGGGAGCAAAGGAACTCCCACCGTACTGTAGGAGATAATACATCGTTAATTTTACACAAAATGTGAATTGTATCTTTCAGATTAAGAGGAATTACCTTGTTGATTATAGTTCTTATGGGAAAGAAGAATCTTATCTTACAATACCTGCATAATATAATTACTATAATCTTTAATCAGTCTTCAGATGACGTGGTTGGGCATTTGGCACATTCTACTTGATATGCTAATTGGAAATAAAGAATGGTATAAAAGATGAAAGATATATAAAAGACAAACGATGAAAATAGAATTGTATGAGAATATGGGTTTTCTGATAAGTTAAGCATCCCTATGCGTCGGGGTCATCCCAGTAGACCGACACCCACGAGTCATACAGCCCATGAGTTCGACATTGAAAACAGGTCCATGAGTCATACAGCTCACGAGTCATATACAGCAAATAAAGCCCATGAGACCGACACTAAGTGAAAACAGCCCATGAGTTCGACAGATACAACACGGCGCGTAATGTGTCGGTCTCGTGGGCCTTGTTGGCTTAGTGTCGAACTGATGGGCTGTATGACTCGTGAGCTGTATAATAACTCATGGGCCGTATGACTTGTGAGCTGTATGACTCATGATTGGGCTGTATGACTCGTGGGTGTCGGTCTCGTGACGTGTACCCAATGCGTCTTGTTACCATGAAATAACCTGTAGAAATAACTTCTTCTCTCGCCGATGGATCTGCAGGTAAACATTCTAAACAAACTGATGCATGTTTTTTCAACGATCGAGAGATGTGAAATATCATTTGACACGCAATAATGCTGAGTTGAAGTATAATAAAAAAGACATATTGTGCAGTTTTGGTCACCCAATGAAGGTCATCAATGAACAGAAGCTGCCGCTATAAAATATATTTGTGTACACGGCAGAGCATGATTTTGTGCAATAAAATTGAGCGTTTCATGAAACACTCTCATTATTATAGACCGCTTCTGTAATTTTCTTTTCCAACAGTCTGGTAACGAAGCAGTTCATTCACATGCTCCCTTCCATTAAGTTCCATAGGCAGGCATTCGACTTTGTTGTATATAGTATGTAGGTCGGGCAAGCTTTGTGGTTGTTAAGGGTAACTTTTGTGAACAAAGCATGCATAAAATCTGAATACACATAACCGGTTAATAGACACAACGAGCAGTATACATGTCATTGAACCGAACAAGTGGATAGCAGCATGTTCGAAAACGGTGAGAAGACGTATACTTGTAGTACAGGGGGGCGTTTCATCAACGAGTTCGTCGGAGTTTTCACCGACAAATTTGCTATCAGCCAATCAGACGCAAGGATTTCATTAGCTTTGAACAGTTGTCAGTGTAAATCCTTGCGTCTGATTGGCTGATAGCAAATTTGTCGGTGAAAACTCCGACGAACTCGTTGATGAAATGCCCCCCAGATGTATTTCAAGCCAACCAACAAGGAGGTGCATGAATGTCAACAATAAAACGCTGATGCTTTCGAGGATTTTATTGGGTATTACACTGTATTATGTTCAAGCCGCACTGACTCCTCGAGATACGCCTGGCTGCGTATACTGAAACAGCAGCTCTCATCTCATACATCACGAAGAGTCGAGTAGGAGACACGCTGGCAATATTGTTGTATATAGTGTTATTGTGACGAAAATAGCCACAGCGGTGTTGAACCTGAATAACCACGTGTTTGTTTGTGTACATTATTTTGTTGTACAATGACTCGTTCATACGGGCACGGTGTTCTTTGGAGCAAATCCTTTGACTATTATGATCATGTTCCAGGACAAACTGTCAGTGGATGACTACGCATGTAGGGAAGAATTCATTTTCTACTCTCGGGGCCTTTTGATAATCACTCTGCATCGCGCTTGCAAAAAAAAAAAAAAAAAAAAATCATGTAACTATAGTATAGTTACTTTGTTTGTTTTTCCTGCCCTATACACTCGTTCACGACCTCTTCCCAACTCTTGGAAATAATGAAACCTCCGAAAACCTGGCAGTTCAATTTCCTAGATCGCGAAGTTCAGTGGCATTATTGCCTCTGTTCCGCAACAGGATGAAAAAAATGCATCGAAACCCATTTTTGACGCACCCGACGTGTCTGCATCCCTTTAGCTTCCTCTCTATCTTCCTGCTTCAAACGGTTGTTAGGCATTTTAGAGGCATCTGTAACATCAGAGCCGCTGACTTGTTCGTGACCCCGTCTGCTTGGTATATATATATACCGAATCAATTGGAAGTTTGAGCTGAACAGAAGAGGAACTCCGGAAGATCAGACTACTATCCCCTTATCGATGATCAGAATATTTTCGATACCACCCTAACAGTCAGTATAATTTCCATTCTCTTGAAGATGGACTGAGCGGACCATCCGAAACATCGGGGAAAAAATGGGCTATGATTATAGGCTACTCATCCTTTCTGCGCCAGGTCCTTTCGGCAAAGCCCTTACGAAGATTATTTTCTCTGACATTTCTTCATGCAGTATCTCTCTCTTACTTCACATGAGTTTCAAGCTAATTTCAATCAGAAGAATATTTTGTTAATCTCAAATGTCATCTCGTTATAGTTGTGTTATTATATCCTCTCTATTTCACGAAAAAATGATTTCATCTTTTATAAAAAAAAACAATACACATGGTAACGAAAATAATAATTATTAGAATAAGCAGTTTTTACATAAATTTTCCTTTGTACCACGTCTACTCGGGTATGTTGCATTCACAGAATTTCTCACTTGACTTTGGGTGGTGTCAAAGTCTCAGAGTATCAAACGCCACAAAAGGCAGGCAATAATGATATTGCAGGGGCCGCGATATCAAGGGGGGGGGGATTGGGATTTCGAGTCATTGGTATACCCTAGCTCGGTTTTTTTTTTTTTCTGGGGGGGGGGGTTGTTTTTTTCCTGGACCCCCTCAAAAACAAAATAAATAAAAGTGTGTGTGTTTGTGTGTGTGTGTGTGTTTGCGCGCGCGCGCGCGTGTGTGTGTGTGTTGTGTGTTTGGGGGGGGGGGGGGGGGGGGGGGGCTGCAGCCACCAGCTCCCCTGGACCCGCGGCCCCTGGTGATGGTGCCATGATAATCATAGTGTTTATATAGAGTGGCGATGATGATGGTGATAATAATGATAATAAATAGTATTTAAATGATGATGACATGATGATTGAGACTGTTAATTTCATTACTGCTATAATGATTCCACGATTGATGTTGCTTTTACCACCACCATGCACCACTTATGTCGCGACGCCATTATCATCCACACCTTTAATCACGAATTTCGTCTGAACAACACAAAACAAACAGTCCCTTAAAAAAAACACAAAAAACAACAACTCATACATCCATTTGACAAAAAAAAGGGAACAACTCTTAAAAGGAATAAACAACGAAATTTCTGTACGCACAATGTGGATTTATTATAGGGAGGAATGGTCCACAGACGAAACTTTCAATCTTTTCAAAATGCAAGCAACTTTTGAAAAGGAAATAAAAGATTTCTCTTTTGAGTCAATGCATGCATTTATCAGAGTTTTCCCCCGTGCATGTTTCTAAAATGATGAGGTGAATACATCTTATGTGCGCCCATGTAAGCTTTGCTGACTGCTCATTATTAACTAATTTTATATATCTTTGCTTGTTGAATTATAAGAGGGCGAAGCAACGGCATTTGAGAACAACATTCTAGCATAAAAGGGGTACTAGTTTGTGAACCATGTATTAGCCCACCATCCCCATTGCTTAGAAAGAAAATGCAAAGATGAAAGGGGTGGGGGACTCGAGGGGAGGGGCGGGGCGTGGGGATGGGGGGATCTCGGGCAAAACATGGATGTGTATAAACGTTATATCAAGGTGTCCTGTTGCCCACAAAGGCCAAAGGACATCAGTGATTCAGTGGTCTTTTGTTTGTTTGTTTGTTTGTTTTGTTTGTTTTTGCTTTTGTTTGTTATATTCTTGAGATCTCGGCGCCTGTAAATATTGTTCACGTTATTTGAGTGTGTAGTATAAATTGCGTTCCGGTGGAATATATTTCAGCCTTAATTGGTAAATTGAACAGCGGCCAAAATACAAATGATACACTGAGCACGCACAAGGAAATGAAAAATAAATATCTGGAACACACGCATTAAATCAAAGCATCTAAAATTCTTTAATAGACCATGTAAAGGGCAAGAAGCGCGAGGCACCCGTGTCTGCTCAGACTTCAATCTTTATACATTCCTCCGTGAGTATTCCATCATGTTTACAAAACATGGCAAACTTCGAACAATATTATGACTGGCATCAGATGTGTTTATGAGGTATTAGATCAAGTACAGTGTATAAATCTTTATAATTCGATTTTTTTTTTCTTTTTACAATGCTGCCTAGGACAAAACACATAGGTCCTGCTGGCTAAAAAAACCCCAAAACAAACAAACACGTTTTTTCTCTTTCTCTCAAGTTCACAGTTAACTTATGTGTCTGTTTCATTTTTATTCTATTTTTTGTGACCCTGCACCACAAAACAAACAAAAAGACGCCAGACATGGATTTTTAGTTAAGAGCATATTCTGACAGAGCAGACTTTAAGCTTTAAAATGAGGTATGACTCAAATCGAATGGACTCTCCTAACCTATCTAAACATTGGAAACAAAGCACGTACTCCAGAAAAGTGTGAAACTGAGAAAAGAGGCTCTGAAGCACAGGGTCTATTCAAGCCGTGCTACCTATGCAATGAATGGGACAAAAACACGGGATGAAAACCACCGGTCTAACAATAATGAAGGGATTATCAGATTAAGCTGAAATTGAGCATGGAATTCTATTAACACATTCTGTCCTTGATAAATGCCAACTTTCAAAGCAGTAGCATCATCCTTTCTAAAGTTATTAGAGTTGAAAGTGAAGAGTGTGTGAAGGGTTTTTAACAAATGACAGGGGGACTCTAAAGACACACCTAATCAAGCTATTCTAAAGAAAAGTGTGTTCGAGATATACTGCTAAAAAACACACTTTCCTGTTCATTTTATGATACCAAATTTTAGCATAATGTAGAAAAAGGCTTGCTCTTTCAGAAAATATAAAAAAAGTGAAGACTGACCAAATTGACCCTTTACACCTATTTCCAGTCCTCACACAAAATCAGTGCGTGCGACTTTTAGTTCGTTTTGTGATGCACGGTCACTTTTATTCAGCGTTCGTTACTTATGTGGATTGTCTTAATCAAGTTGTGTTTCTTTTGTTTATCGTTTATATGATTTTTAAAAGCTGTCGACAATGCTCGGTAGTTTTAGAAAGACAGGAAACGACTGATGCCCAGGCTATCGTTCCATCGTCCTGATCCTAATGACATCACAGTCATGGCGGAGAGCACAGTGTTAGACGATCAAATAACCAATGCAAAACAAGGTAAGATTTAGCTGCCTACGTGCAACTTGTAGCTTGTTAAACAAGTCATTCTGGAATTTTATGCTTTTAGCTGCATGTACGATGAGTCTTAGCTCAATAAGATGTTAGGTTAGTGAGTTATTTGTACGATTGAGAGTGCGACGAGGGAATTTGTTGTGAGAGAATCAATGACTTGTCTGTGGGTTGTCTGCAACATGTCCTCACCCCCCGTACGTGACGTCTTTCCATGATGGTGCAGGCAATTTTGCGTGACCGGCGCGGCGCGCCCAACTTGACAAAATATAAATCTTGAAAATAAGATATTATTCATTCCACGGTATAAGGACGCTGCGACAGTCGGCATATTTTGGGGAATAATATTCTGTGCGTATGTACAACCTACACGTAGACAAATTAGCCTCTCGTTCAAGTGAAAAAAAATCAGTCAAATCTTGACTTGCCTCGGGCTCGAAATAGTTGCCAATTCATTTGCGTGTAATATGATTGACCGTGCTTGCTTGTGTGTGAGTGCGTCTGTACAATACTGTGCTGTGTGTTTGGGTTACTGTAGTGTATGTAGTAGGCCCTACTGTCTGCTGCATTCTGTGGAAGCCAGTGCAATTCAAGTGGGTGCAGATGACTGACAGTCATTGCCAGAATTCCTGTGTTTTTACAGAGTGTGATTGCTAATCACTTAAGGCTAGTAAAACAGCCCAGAAGAGATGAAAGAAGCGTGAAGAGAGCTAACATTTAGTTGATTTACAAAAGTGTAACACACAACTCCTGTCCTGATATTAATCAACTTTCACTCAGTCATCTTGCATACATGTGTGTAACTGTGTACTGTAGTGTAGTTGTGATGTGTTTTGTTTGTTTGTTTGTTTGGAGTGTTCTACTAATCACTATTAAAGGACAAGTTCACCTTCATAAACATAAGGATTGAGAGAATGCAACAATATTAGTAGAACACATCAGTGAAAGTTTGAGGAAAATTGGACAATCGATGCAAAAGTTATGAATTTTTTAAATTTTTGTGTTGGAACCGCTGGATGAGGAGACTACTACAGCTTGTGAGTCATATGCGTACAACAGTATAAAGAAAATCAAAAGAAAATTCAACATATTTTCACTTTTTTCGCATAATGAAAGAGCACTTCACTTGCCTCTTTCTAAAGGCAGGGGGAATAATATTACCCATAACATTTGTCGGTAACGAGTCAGGGGAATGTATACTTTTTTCAAAAGATGGAATTTTGTGAAATTCTCTTTATATTTTCCTTATATTGTTGTACGCATGTGACATCTACGTTATTCATACACTGCAGTATAGTCTTCTCATCCAGCGGTTACTGCACAAAAACTTCACAAATTCGTAACTTTTGAACGGATTGTCTGATTTTCCTCAAACTTTCAATGATGTGTTTTACTAATATTGCTACTTTCTCTCAATTCTTATGTTTATGAAGGTGAACTTGTCCTTTAAAGTCAGATTCTAGTTTGCCACTGGCACAAACATTGTATATCTACTTACTTTGATAACTAGAATTTAACTTCCAGACTTTTAAAGGACAAGTCTAACTTCATTGACATGTGGATTGAATGAATGCAGCAATACTTATAGTAGAACATGAGAGTTTGAGGAAAATCGGACAATCTTTTTCCGCTCAGTCACTGCTGGATGAGAAGACTACTACAGCTTGTGATGTCACGTGTTGAACAATATAAAGAAAATTTAAAGAAAATTCAGCATATTTTCACTTTTCTCACATAATAAAAGAACGCTTGACTTGCTTCTTTCAGAAGGCAGGGGGGATAATATTACCCTTAGCATACGTCAGTGACAAGTCGAGGAAATGTGCACTTTTTTTTTCAAAAAATAAAATGTTGTGAAATTCTCTCTATATTGTCCGTATATCGTTCTAGGCATCGCCATGTGACATCATACACTGTAGTAGTCTTCTAATTCAGCCGTGACTGCTCAGATACAATTGTACTTTAAAAATTGATAACTTTTGAACAGATTGTCTGATTTTCCCCAAACTTTCACTGATGTGTTCTACTATTAAAGATTGCTACATTTATTCAATCCACATGTAGAAGGTGGACTTGTCCTTTAATATGGCATTTTCACAAAGTCTAAGAGGGCAGATCAGAGAGACTTAATTATCCCCCCTAAAAAAAAAAAGGAAAAAAGAGATGATTTTGCTTGGGGATCCTTGAAACATTGCAGATATGTGTAACATAAACATGAACATTCGCAGCATGAAACCTTTGTAAGTTTCAACTGCGTATTCCATGCATTGTGGAGGCCTACAGTAGATAGAAGAAGCTTTTGAATGAATTTTACTTAATTTCGAATATGCAATATTATGATTTATAAAATGTACAGGTCTGTAGTTCTTTTTGTTTTTGTTTTGAAGAAGTTGGAGGATATGTAGGATGGAAATCCTCAGAGTCATTTAATATATGTTTTTTTTTTTTTCTTTCTGAAATTGTGGGTTGGATCATGCTATATGAAATTAACAATGACGCTTTTATACACAAAGCCATATCAATAGACAGCATATCAAATTCAGGAGATCACAATACAGTGTACCCAATCCACATGATATGAACATACAAATATGTACATTTACATGTATGTATTTTTGTTGATAATTCAATTACAAATGGTATATATTCTCTGACTTTTTTTCAGAGCTTACTGGTAAATATGAAAAACTAAGAAAGCTACGTAGCACTCTTGCAGTTCAGATATTATGAGGTCTACTGTATATTGAAAGTTTCATATCAGACTTACAATGGCTATTGTATACTCCTATAAAATACCCCATTACACATTGAAGTAAACAGGGTAGGGAGAGTAAGAAAATGATGTTTGATGTCTTTACCTGTACATGATATACCATACAGCTGTACAGGTAATTTGTGACCCGCTACAACAAAATGATCCTAAAGTCGGGTGAGGTCGATTATTTGAAAATTGCATGACACAATTCCCTAATCTTCCTGCTTTACATTGTTAACACATCATATAAAAATAATCGGCTGCGGAGATATCGATGTTTAAAAGAGAGCATGTCGAGACGTCTCTGAAATCACTGTTTCGAGAAAAGCGCCCTAAAAGTTTTCCTTGCGACGCAATCATGATCAAGGGACACGCAAGTCAGTATTCACCTCCGGACAATAGAAGGTAAGCCCTAGCAACCCCCGAAATGCTCATTCAAACACAGCGTCGGCGGTCTCCTCACCGACCAATCAGTGACCAGGATGAGGAGAAGCGGCTGGGCATAGCGCACCCCGCCAGCACGCACCAGTCGACTGGGCAGTGTGCGAGCTTCACGCTTCGGTTATCGGCAAGCAGCAAACTGACCAATGAGATCACTCTGGTCGTTTTTAGGGGCGGAGCCTATCTGTGGCGTTCAATCCAAATGTTCCATGGGCGTCACCAGGGGGGGTGCGTTGGGTGCGAACGCACCCCCCTTCAGATCCTTAAAAAAAAAAAAAAAAAAAAATCAGTCTGCGAGCGACCTCAACGCCGGACACTAAATAATTACTCTTTTCTATTTTTTTTTTATATTTTGCACCAGGGACACACACACACACACACACAAATCAATTCGCACCCCTGGTTCTGGCAGCACTGATTTTATCTATTAATATTCTACAGTGTTTACTATTTATCGACCGTACTGTACATCCGTACGATACGGAGCACTTATACACGTTTGCATGTAGGCCTACGTGTGCTACTTACAAGTATGTAGGGTCTATGTACGTTACTTCTGACCAATCCATATTGCCAACCCAAGAGCGAGCCTTAGCCTCATTAGCAAAAGATTTTAAAAAATGGAGGGGCAAGCATATCATTTTGCCCACCTCCCCTCCCCCCCCTCCATAATTCCAGAGACGAGAAGATTTTCGTATCTTTTTTTTTGACAGAAAAACAAAAAGTTACCCCCATAAAAATATTGGAGGGGCAAGCATATTTTAATTTTGCCCCCCCCCCCCATAATTAATAATTCCCGAAATGAGAAGATTTTCTTGCTTTTGAAAGAAAACAAAAATGTTGCCCCCATAAAAATATTGGAAGGCAAGCGCACCATTTGCCCCACCCCACATAATCATAATTCCCGCAATGAAAAGATTTTCTTGCTTTTTTGTTAGAATTCAAGAAATTTGTCCAATTATTTCACCCAAAAGCAGTGGAGTAACTACGGAGGGGGGGGGGGGGGTGCGCCCCCCTCCCAATCCGCTGGTAAAAGATAGTATACCGAAATAGTAATTCAGGTGTTAGTAAACTGCTTTTGAATGAAAAGGTGATCAAGAAATAAGATATTTTTCTATGATTTCTTTTAACCATAATTAGATAGGTATATAGTGTGAAACATTGTTCAAAATGCCCGGATCCGACAAGAGATTGTGATTCAGCGTGATTCCTGGTTGGCATTCTGCATATAAGCAGGATGTGCGCAGTGTACTCAGTACATCCGAACGAAGAGTGGCTACAATGTTGCGCAATGTGATGTAGAATGTCAAAGCTAGATCATTGATTTTGCAGTGTTGCTTTACATGCTAGTCTATGTAAAAATGTCTTGCATTGCCAATAAAAAGACTTGACCTGGGCTAATTCCTAACTTTTCCATGTACATATAATACACACACACAAACAAACACGCACAATTAGTTTAGGGGATGCTCTAAAGTGCAGATTTTGGACATCCTTTCCCCGCTTGGTCACTTCGACGCCACCTCGCTGGTCAAACCTCCCACAGTATAAGAACAATGAACATAAACCCACACCCTTGACTACCAATGGGGGATCCAGGGAGAGGGGCGCACCAGGCGCACCAGGCGCACCGGGCGTCCCCCCCCCCCCCCTCCCCCTTTAATTTCCAAAGCGAAAAAAAAAATATAGCTTCAAACGGCAGTTTTTGGACAGTAAAATGTCAAAACTTTCAAGCTCGCTCGCTCCTCTCGCTCGCATTTAATCGTAATGCCATTCTCCTGAAGTTGCTGCTAGTAATTGCCGGCAGTTGCGCCTGGTACGCCCCCCCCCCTTAATTTCCAGAGCAAAAAAATATGGCTACAAACGGCAATTTGGGGACTGTAAAATGTCAAAATTTTCAAGCTCGCTCGCTCCGTTCGCTCGCATTTAATCTTTATGCCATTCTTCTGATGTTGCTGCCAGTATACCATTGCCTGCAGTTGCGCCCGTTGCGTCCCCCCCCCTTAATTTCCAAAGCGAAAAAATATGGCTAAGAACGGCAGTTCTTGGACTGTAAAATGTAAAATTTTCAAGCTCGCTCTCTTCGCTCGCTCGCATTTAATCGTTATGCAATTCATCTGATGTTGCTGCCAGTAATTGCCAGCAGTTCCGCCCGGTGCCCCTCCCCCTTAATTTCCAAAGCGACAAAATATGGCTAAGAAAAGAGCGGCAGTTTTTGGACGGTAAAATGTAATATTTTCAAGCTCGCTCGTTCCGCTCGCTCGAATGTAATCATTATGCTCTCCTGATAGTGCTGCCAGTATTGCTGCCACCTCCTTTATTTCCAAAACGAAAAAATATGGCTCCAAATGGCAGTTTTGGGTCTGTAAAATGTCAAAATTTTCAAGCTCGCTCTCTTCGCTCGCTCGCATCTAATTGTTATGCCATTCACCTGATGTTGCTGCCAGTAATTGCAAACAGTAAGATGCGCCCGATGTGCCCCCTAAATTTCCAAAGCAAAAAAAAAATACGGCTACAAACGGCAGTTTTTGGACTGTAAAATGTCAAAATTTTCAAGCTCGCTCGCATTTAATTGTTATGCAATTCTCCTGATGTTGCTGCCAGTTATTACCGGCAGTTGCGCCCGTTGCGCCCCCACCCCTCCTTTATTTCGAAAGCGAAAAAATATGGCTCCAAATGGCAGTGTTTGGACTGTAAAATGTCAACATTTTCAAGCTCGCTCTCTTCGCTCGCTCGCATTTAATTGTTATGCCATTCACCTGATGTTGCTGCCAGTAATTGCCAGCAGTTGCGCCCGGTGCGCCCTACCCCCCTTAATTTCCAAAGCAAAAAAAAAAAAAATATGGCTACAAACGGCAGTTTTTGGACTGTAAGATGTCAAAATTTTCAAGCTCGCTCGCTCGCTCGCTCGCATTTAATTGTTATGCAATTCTCCTGATGTTGCTGCCAGTAATTACCGGCAGTTGCGCCCGTTGCGCCCCCACCCCTCCTTTATTTCGAAAGCGAAAAAAGATGGCTCCAAATGGCAGCGTTTGGACTAGGACTTGGACTGTAAAATGTCAAAATTTTCAAGCTCGCTCTCTTCGCTCGCTCGCATTTAATTGTTATGCCACTCCTGATGTTGCTGCCAGTAATTGCCAGCAGTTGCGCCCGGTGCGCCCCCCTTAATTTACAAAGCAAAAAAATATGGCTACAAACGGCAGTTTTTGGACTGTAAAATGTCAAAATTTTCAAGCTCGCTCGATCCGCTCGCTCGCATGTAGTCGTTATGCCATTCCCCTGATATCGCTGCCAGTAATTTGTCGTTTCACACCATTTCCATTATCCATTTATATAGGGGTGCAACCCTCTCCGGCACTTACACACACTCCCCCCACCCTTGCTCGCTCCCTCGCATACTACCCCAACCCCCCCCCCCCCCCCCCCCCCAAGATGAAATCCTAGCTACCGGTGCCCTTTCCCCGCTTGGTTTCCCTAAAAAAACAGTAAAAGTCTAGGGATTGAGAGCTTCCTAATCAAAATGTCTGTCAAAAAAAATCTCGTGAACATTTAGTGTCAAAACGCACCCCCCTTGAAAAAAAGCTGGTGACGCCCCTGTGTTCGAACCAGTTTCTGCTTCCTTCAAACACCAAAAAACATGGCCCAGAAAAATGCTATTTTTTAGTCTTTCCTTTCATCATTTTGCTTCAAAATTTCGACAGATGATAGAAGACATGCCATACTGTAATAATATGTCAAATTCAGAAAATCGTAAGTTTTGACCAATTTTTATGCTCTGACTTCAAACTCGATTTTCACGGCTTCGACCGTGCGCGACTTTAGGACCATTTTGTTGTAGCGGGTCACATTTGTGTGTATTACTATTTACATTGCAGCTTGTTATCAATGCAACTGTAACAACATGTTGCAGTGTGTATTCAAATACAAACATTGTACAGACATGTACAATGTACATTGTACACAGCAGTCAGAGACAGTCCCACATATTGTTGGTTTATGGTAGGGCACAATATATTGACATGAAGGGCTGCAGATAAAAGCATTTATTATGAGAGTCAGCAGCACAAAAGAATTTTGTATGATGTGCTTGCAATTTATGGATGCCTTTGCGTGAGGGCATGACACATCAGCATCTTGTAGTGTTTTGTTGTTGTTGTCATAAATAACTTATCAAATCTGAGGAATGATATATCTGTGATTTGGTGCTGTATCTTTGGAATTTGCAGCATTCATTGCTAGTGATTCATAAAGTCAGGGAAAAAATCTTTTGTTTAAGCTCTGTTCTGGACACGTTTATATCGGTTGCAGTGTTGACAGGAAAAATGTATCTGCAGTTGTGAATTACTGAATACACTGTATGTGACTGATCATTAAATTGGCAACATATTTACAACTTGGGTTTAATTTTTTGTCTCAAATTGTTTGTATCTGTACATGTATCTGTGAGTTTGTGTAAATTTCCTTCAAAATTTGTGTACCTGGTATACAAGTGTAGGCATGTACAAAGATGTGTACAGTGAAATTAGGAGTTGCCATTTTGATGACAATATGATAATATCAGTTGCAAAATGTCATGAAGACTTGATGTATTTATCAGAGGGAGGAATGGTCTGAAAGGTTATCCTGCTAGTGTGTGAATCATCAGTGTTCACCAGGATTGATTTTGATCACATGCATTTCCTGCATCAGCCAGGCACAGCTCGTTGCAATCAAAACATCGCAAGTCTAATGAGGCCCTGTGATGCGCTGTGTCATTTTGAACTCTGCGTGTCGTCAAGGACAAGTTCGTATCCGCCCCAGCTCGTGCAGACAGGTTTGAAACAAAACCAATGTTTCCTTGTTGCACAGTAAAGAGAGGAAGGTCCGGTTATGATTCTCAGGAAACCCACATAACTCCTGCTCATGTTGAACAATCATGAAAAAGACAAAATTACATTTACATGCCAAAACAGAATCTAAACAAATTGATAGGGAAAGAAGATATTTTTTAGAAACATGATTTTGAAGTAAAACCCCTTGTTTCCATCCAAAGCGTGGAAATCATGTATGTAAACTGTACAGTCTGTATGAAGAATGGTTCAATAATTCTTGAAAAAAAGTCAATTCTCATACATGTGTACGAAATCTACAATGTAAAGTACTGATTTGAAGAACAACATTGTGTTCAGTACAGCACAGAAGTAGCTGCAAAATTGAAACATAGAGGGAGGTCATTGCTTGTTCCCGATCGGCACAAGGTATCTCATGTTTTCTATGGGATGAACTACTGTAGGGTAATGATATATTGTATTAATAATAACATACCTCTACCTCTGATGATCAAATCAAGTAACCGTGGAGTGATATTAGAAACGAGACTCATTATGAGTCTTGGCATGCTTGTTATGGCCATGTCAGCAGACGGCTCTACGAGTTCACCATACACTCAACACTTCATTACCTGTCATACTGTGTGTACACTTGCTGACTTACATTGCTCATGAGTCATTTTGTGAGAACTAGTCTCCCAACCAGGTGATGTCATTTGATGGCAAACAACAGACCTTCAGTTTATGATAGTAGTGGTTGTAAGATACAAATTGAAATGTGATGTAGAGTCTTTTACAAAGGATGCACAGCCATGAGATCATCAGAAATTGTATGCATTCAAGGTTACTTCAGAATAGATTTCCAAAGCTGCCCAACTGTTATCATGATATTAAGTATGTTTTTTTCTTTATCAAAAAAGAAAATGCTTAACATGAAAATAGATAATTTCTATTGAAGTTTTGAGTAAGCATGCTGAGTCTATGCAGTTTTTTCATTTTTAACCAAATATAAATTTTGCTGTCAAAATGTGTGTTGTAAGTGTACGTGTGTGTGTTAGTGGTGCATCAGCATGTATACACGTGTTGTTGTTATTGTTGTTGATGATCTGCAGAGGATGGCAGCTTTGGATCCAGTAAAGCTCATTTGCAAAATATTGCAGAGTGAATTGTATACACAGAAAACAATAATTTTACTGCAAGCACACAATTTCATGTGTCCATACAATTATTATTTACAACTTATGTTAGGAACTTAGAACCATATCCCCCTTTCTCGTATTTAAAGCTATTTTTCACACAATGTGAACTCTGCGATGCTAATACTTGAAAAATATTAAATACCCAATTGCCTGAGGAAAAATAGCAGCATCAGGGTCAATAGTCTATCACAGATGGAGTTCTTGCCTGAACATTAATGAGGTGCACAACAAAAGATCTCTTTTGTCCTTTGTGTGTTAATTTAACAAACCATGACTGCAACGTTGCAAAGTGTGCCGCTAAAGAATAACAACAACTTTGAATATCAGCTTATCATTTTGTTCATCTGATGATGAACAACATGATAGAACTCATGTACCTCAAAGTCGCCTTGTGACTCATTACCGTCCTGGCTCATCAGCGAAAAATCAGTGATTTATCTAATTTGTCACTCAGCCAGCATAATATGTGTGCTGTTCTAATGACCAACCCTTGTGTTGTGAGAGCAATAACAAATTAACCATTGTTTGTAGTCTTCAGTGATTACCATTTTTTTTTTTTCACATTACATACATGGACAACTACAACTTTACGTACTGTATTTTTTTTTTGTGTGTGTGTATGTAATTCATCAGTTAGACTTCATCACCAGTTTGCTCATTTGACTTCAATTTGGCCACTCACAATGATATCAAATACCGGTAGTCTGATTTTCATATTTATAATCAGAAGTATTTTCTTGGGCATGCTTTGACTTGGCAAATTCCCATATTCTTGGTACTGTGCAAATATTTTGTCCCCCTCTCTGCATTTTTTCCTCTTTAAGCTTAATATCACCTTTCTGTACTTCTGTGTACTTTGATGATTTTATACGTTTTAAAAAAAAATCACTTCTTGTGTGCTTGAAAATAGTCCTTTCCAGTTTATTGTTTTAGAACTTACCCATTAGACCTGTACTGTAACACATTCCCTGATTGCAAGCCAGCATTGATTGGATAGATGACCAATCAATATGATAGCAAGAGACTGACTGCCTAATGAGATTCTCTGTTTTTATAGTTGCATCAGCACATCTGCACCATCTTACCTTTCCATAGTACAATGTACAGTGTACATCAGAATTCAGCAGAGAACATAAATATTTGTGAAAGATGGTGATTTTTAGATTTACAATACGATGTACAAATGTACATTCCCGTTGTGTGTCATGTACAAGTGTAGTACTCTGGCATTCTTAATGCCAGAGCATAGTTTTTAGCGAAGGACTAGAAATATTTCAATACAACTTGCTTTGAAAGGAAATGACCCCATATACACTGTAAAGCATCACCGCATCAGTACAAACTTGCCTCATCTTGCCTCATCATAACACATTAGGCCTATAACCTACGTAGGCATAGCAGGAATCATCAAGGACTGTGGCATTAGATTTCTCTTGTCCTCTAATGGATACAAATACTGCAATGCACTCTTAAAGATCAAATATTCCTTTCGCAATATCGCAAAATTTTAGCATCGTCGAAGAATATTGTCTCCCAACATCATGTACAATGTATGAAATATAGGGTCATACACCTCAGAGTTTTTAAAGAAAGAAATGAAAAGCTAACCTTATGTCACTGAGAATGCTCCCCTTTTGTGCTAAGAATAACTGTTGTTATTTTTTTTTTTGGGGGGGGGGGGGGGGGGGGGAGGGGGAGGGTAGGGATCTGAAAAAAATTTAATTGGAAATCATGTACAGCGTAAATGTTTTCCCGTCCATCATAGGAAGTTCTCTAGTTTTATCAATGTTCTGTGCAAAGGTCTGAATTACTTGCATACACGATTGTACATTGTACCTATCTAAATACAAAGCCAACCTTCCTCTGAAAGGAATCTAATTTCCGAGTTGCAAAAAGGAATACACAAAGTTTAAAGAGCTAGAGATTTTATTTAAAAAAAAAAACAAATCACAAGAAACATCATTTACACAACTGTCTGCTGAATGCAGGTGGTCTCAATGTACGACACACGCCCACATACACAATCCTACCTTTTCCATAATACATCATACAGTAGCTCAGCAGGGAACATTAATGATTATGAAATTCAGATTTCCTTTCATGAATACGACGTACTTCAGCGCCCACAAAGCAAACAAATATTTCTAGCACTTCTTTACATCACCAGTTTCCTGATATATGCAAGGTCAAGAATACCTCTGGAGCAAATTCTCTTTGTTTTTCACCATTTAAATTACTGCAACTATTTTAGGACTTTATCAATTTTGTAGATTACAATACAATACCATCAACACATACAATTGTAGATTATAGAATACTTCAAATGGTAAAATTACAGCTAATTGTAAAGGTACACTTGCACATACATGTAGCTTTTTGTTGTCTGCTGATGCATTCAATCAATCATGTTGATATTTTGGTGAAAGATGGAATACAGTTTTAAATGCCACTTGTTTGAAGAGTGACTTGTGATTGTACAATGTATTGTACACAACTTAAATTTACATTTCACAATGCTTTTCTCATTTCTATTTTTTATTTAACTCTCCTTTTTTTTTTTTATAGAATGCTTTGCATGAGGTAACTAAAAATGTATTCAAAACAAAACTTATAGTGAATAGACATTGCTCCAGTGCGTTATAAATATCCGATGTGCACATTTTTAGAGTGAAGTTTTTGTTTGGCCTCCTTTACCATGACACACTACAGTATTAATCACAATACACACTCACAACTGTAGTGGATATTGCCAAGCCCTGTGTAGAAGCATTCACTTTGCCCTCTGTAGATGAATCATATCCGAGCAGTAGCTCTCTCTGATTCAAAAAAGAACTAACCTTTGACCTACAAGTTGGAATCAGTGCAAATTATCGTAAGAGGCTGTTGTTTTCAAAGAGCCGAGACACATTTGAAATGCAGTCGCACTATGTGTGTAGATCAATGAAGAGTACATCACAGATAGCATTAAGGCTGTCCCCCAAATTAATGACAATGTGGGCTGGAAATTGAAACTGGCATTTCACTGGTCCGTGGCCCCCGTGAAGGGTAGCAGGAATGCGCGCAAGATTGGCTCGGAGAAGGAAATCAGAAACTTCCCCTCCCCTAAGCATTCATTATTTCCAGCGTTCAGGGCCTGTGATAGGGAACATGTACATCATATTGTACTTTGCCAGACCCAAGACATGAGTGAAGTTACATTGTACATTGTACAATGTTGTATGTGTCACATCTGTTTGGTGTACAGTACATGTACAGCGTACCTTCCTTCTACTATTCCTCTCCTCAAATCTTACAGCCCTTTATATGATACATGTACATTCCCCCCTTTTATTCATTAGTCATTTGTGTGTCTGTCATGGGATGTGGGGGGGGGGGGGGGCAGTGTTGGATGAGTTCTGGTCGGGTCTTGCATACTCCTGCCCCCCCCCCCCCCCCCCCAAGTCCTGTAGACATGCATACGCAGTGTACAATTGTAGGTCTAAATAAATCATGTATAGAGCTACAGTGTATGTACACATATTGTGTATAATACTGTTTTATATTGATGCACTGGTATGCTGGTCAAGAATGGGGATGGGGGATGAGCAAAGAGGAGAGTGATGAATACTAGTACATAGATGTGTGCAACTATTGTCTTTTTTTATAGGAATGACTCCAATGTAATATTATATGCAGTGAACTGATACTGCATTATATACAGAGACTCCAACCCAAAGTACCTTCTGATCTGGAGATTCTCTCGCCTGAAACCCCTAGCAAACGGGAGACTCAAAGTTGATGTGTGCGAAGCGCGAAATTCCCAGGGTTCTAGATGCTCTCTGGTGCTATCTAAGGCTTATTTTTTCAACATACGATAGAAATATGTAGAAATCCTTTCCAACGGGAGACAAAGAGCCAGGGCGGGAGAAATTAAATCTCAAACGGGAGAACGGGAGATTTTGCAAAAATGGGTTTTCGGCGGGAGATCTCCCGTCGAAAACGGGAGAGTTGGAGTCTCTGTATATACTATGCAGCTGAAATATTGTATTAAAAGACTGGACTGGTAGTTAAGCTCTGCAGTACTTATCTTCCCTGGTGTTTTTTTTTTTTTAATCTGAGGAAAACAACAGTTGAAATGTGTGAATAGCCATTTAATCACAGGTAAAGGGTACAGTGTACAGGGTGCATACAGTACTGCTCTCATCTTTCATCACGTACATACGTATAAATAGGATCCAGCAGATTAGCACAGCCAGACATGTGTCAATACATTTGTATGGGCATTTGAGTCATGAATAAACGTTTTGAACATCATACAATGAAAGCTGTATGTACAATGTACATGCACCGTCCTTCCGTGCATGTGAGAGTGTCTGTGTGTATATGTTTGTGTGTTTTTAATGGTGATGTGCACTATACAGTACATGACATTGTGAGCGCAGAGGTACAGTTGTGTGTGGGATGGGGAAAGGGTAATGGAGATCATTTAGTACCATTGGCTGTCCATACACTTGTACAGTAAAACCCAAAATATTCGCGGCATGACATTTCTGTGAATTGGAGTCGACAGCATTTTCCGTGATCTGTGTTGTGTCTTTAGCAGAGCATGCAGAAATTCAACACTGTCGGGTGTCCTGGTGTCTGAAATTTGGCAGACTAGTCAATGCTACAATATATGTGCTTTCCTGTCTCTGTGACTGTCTGTCATTGTGTGAGTCTAACTCTAACCCTGCTCTTTTCCTCTTCTTTAGGGATAGGCAACATTATAAATGGAAAAAAAAAAGAACACAAAAAACCTGAGCCACTTGTTTACAAGAAAAGCATACAATGTACAATGTACTGTATAAGACAGTGCAGTGATACAGAGTACAAGGGTATTAGCACGGGTTACGATTGCGCGCACTCATTCTGCGTGTGTGTCTGCATGTGGTGCGTGTCTGTGTGTTGTTTTATGTGTCACTGTGTGCTGATCGAGACAGGCGCCTGGCGCTAACAAGAGTGACCCATCTGAGCATTCGGGGGAGCAGGAAATTCTGGCGTTTCCTGACACAATCAGCCCCAGGAAGCTTGCCCAGATAGCAAGTAGCAGAAATCAGTCAGAGAGGCAGCTCTTCTCCTGGCAAAATATCCGCGAGAGACGTACACTAGTAGAATGCGGGCACAATACTCTTACACAGGCACACGGAGGTCACATGAGCCAATCTTAAACGGATAGCCGGGGGGATACTGACTGTCATTCCCACAAAACTTTGTGAGTAGATCTCGTATTATTACAAAATATTATGTACTGTTGTTGGTGACCAATTGTTTGGAGATTTACCATACCTTGTAGCATTAATTCAGGTGCTTATTTGATGCAATACATGTATGCGCTGACATTGATTCTAAATGTCATACTGAAGTGTTTAAAATACTAAATCCTGTAGTGTTCTCATCAGCTGTTAAAACAGGTAGTCATTGATTGATTTGTGTGTTGGTAGGTGTTTGTAAAAATGTATGTGTAGGCCAACAGATTGGGTAAATAAATGTGCAAGTATACCTGAGTATGTAGAGGCTATGCATGTCACATATAAAAGAATTTAATGAGGAATATCCTAAAATTTATTAAGCTAAAGTAAACATGTACTCTATGGGATACTTCTAAATGGTGCTTGAATAGTAAAGAGTAGCACAATTGCTGGTAAGACAAGGAAGTACACTGTATGAGTACAAAGTCTAGTAATTTTATATTAATTGGATTTCCTTTATTTTTTATCTTTAAGCACTTACAGCTTGTATGTTGTACATTTGTATCTATATTTTCATTCCACGTTTATGCTTTAATACATGTTTGAAAAAAGTTAAATCAGAGATATTTTTATGCAACATTACCATTCTATTTGCAAAAGTGCACAAGCTCTGTCTGTACATCAGAGTCCAAACTCCAAACTTATGATTTGTAAGGAGATAATTGGTAAACAGGAGCCTCATATCTGTTTGTGAAGAAGTGCTAATGTAAATGTAATGTACATTTTTAACCAAGGTATTATCTTATTGTCACATAGTTTGTAGCCTAATTCTTCTTGAATATTATTAGTAGCTGAAATGTACACGTACGTATTAGTCTGCACAGAGGGGATGAGTTCAGCACCTTCCACAGTAGTAGCCAGAATGTATTCTTTTCCGGTGCACGCAAGGTTAACAAATGTGATTGTTTACCCAAATGTACCTTTAGCCATGGTCGCGAACAATGTATCACATGCACAACCAATCAATTAAATGGATTCTATTCGCGTGCAGTCTAAAGAGAGTGAAGTACATTTATGCGGGCCCGCTCAGAATGCAGATTGCATAAACGCCCCGAGGCCATGCAGGCCAAGCGGTTCATGGAAGGGAACGGGACATTCGTGCCCGTGGTGTAAATTCATGTTTGCATATATTTGCAGAAAAGCGGAGCTATGGGTGCCGGTCCCAGACGGGTCTGAGCTCTTTGCAGATGCCACCAAACCAATCAATATTTGTTGTTCCAGCTTGCCGAGCATAAAGAATGCCGGATTCATATTTGAGGATAGACAACGGCTCTCATTGTCCAGACGTGATGTACCGTATCCTCCATATCGGCTAGGCCTATAGAATACAGATGGGAGAGGTCATTCATGGGAAACACAAAGTAGGTGATGTGTGAAGTTAATGTAATGACATGTACCCGCACATTGTAGTCTTTATCTGATTGTGGGTGGCAATGTCTCACTGCGCAACACGTGCAACATTTACAGTATGTACACCATGTACTGTATGTCGCAGATGTGAATGAAAACTGATTGGATGGGAATGACCATGTGACGGATTGTCTCCGCACCTAGCATGATTAGAGGATTTGATGGTTCCAGTTGTGATCATATTTTGTTGCGACTTGTGTGTGTTATGGATAACTTATCCTTTTTTTTTGTCTCGCCCACTGGAGGTGAAGGCGAGACTGAGGGATTCAAATGGTGTCCGTCCGTCGTCCGTCACAAATGTTAAAGTTTACCTGCAAGACTCTCTTATGATGCATAACTTGGCAACTGTTACAGCAATGGCAGCCACTCTTGGGTGATAGAAGCACTAGGGGTATCTTCATGTTATGGTGTTGTCGGAGGTCATGTGATGATGTCAAAGGTCATGTGCAAGACTCTCTTTTCTATGTTAAAGTTTACCTGCAAGACTCTCTTTTGACGAATAACTTCACATAAGTTGCTTGGATTACAACCTTACTTGGGTCATAGATGCACTTGGGGTACCTTCATGTTATGGTGCCATTGGAGGTCACAGGATAAGGTCAAAGGTCATTTGAGGTCATACGTTAAAGCTTACTTGCAAGACTGTCACAGACAGGGGTCAACGAACTTTTAGGGCCCAATGTTAAGTTTTTATGGCACGTTTTGATTATGGCTCATAACTTTTGATCCCTTTGTCTGTTTGTGACCAAACTTGGATGGTAGATGTCCCTTGGGGAGGTGAAGGTCATCACAAGGTCAAAGGTCACATACAGGGGTCAACAAACTTTTAGGGCCCAATGTTAAGTTTTTAAGGGCGCATTTCGATTGTGGTTCAGAACTTTTGCTCCCTATGTCTGTTTGTGACCAAACTTGGACGGTAGATGTCCCTTGGGGAATAAAGGTCATCACAAGGTCAAAGGTCACAGACAGAGGTCAACAAATTTTTAGGGCCCATTAAGTTTTTCTGGCGTGTTTTGATTATGGCTCATGACTTTTGATCCCTTTGTCTGTTTGTGACCAAACTTGGATGGATGTCCCTTGGGGAGTGAAGGTCACCACAAGGTCAAAGGTCATAGGCAGGTCAATGAACTTCTGGAAGTTAGAAAAATATTAATTTCTTGTACGCGAATGGGCAAGACACAATTTGGCACTTGCCTTGTTTCATGCCTCTGCCATGTAGTGTCTCGGGGGCATTATGTTTTCAGGATGTCTGTCCATCCCTAATATATAGTTTTGGTTGAGAACTAACTTCAGGTTTCTCACATTTCTTGGTGAGATAATGAGAAACCTCTTATGAAATGTGAAAGAGCATGTACAGTCAAACCTGTCTATAGCGGCCACCCAAGGGAGACAAAAAAGTGGCCGTTATAGACAGGTGGCTGCTACATTTTGTATAGACAGGTTATCCAACTTTGTGTGCATTGCCTACATGTATAAAATTGTACATGTGTATCATCGTTGTATACATCTAACATGTACTATGTACAGATCAATATATGTATATGTGTGTACGTACATTGTATGCAGACGTGTGTTTCATGCATTGGACAATGCAGGTGTTGTTGCACAGTAGCATGTGTGCAGTCGTGAAGAAAGCTTAACACTAGTACATTATTATGACTGAATAAGTGATGAATGCGGCGGTGGCGATCACTGAACGTTGCCTATGAATGACTGGCACGGCTACAATTAAAGCAGAAAAACACGCTGTATTATCGGCTCTTTGGCCACTATAGACAGGGAAACCGTGGGAAACAAAATTTGTGGCTGTTGACCGCGTTAGACAGGTGGCCACTATACACAGGGTCTTTAACGGGGCTTTTCTCTCGGGGGGGGGGGGGATTTTTCAGTGGCCGCTATAGACGGGTGGCCGCTATAGACAGGTGGCCGCTAAGGCAGGTTTGACTGTAATTCCAAGAGGAATTCAACGCTTATTTGATGAAAATTGGTTTTGAAGTGGCTGAGATATATCCAAATCAGAGTGATCCAAATAAAACGGTGGGATCCACCTTTTATTATGATCACTTTGTTTTACTTTGTTTTTGGATGCCTCAGCCATTCCAAAACCAATTTTCGTCCAATAAACTTTGAATTCCATTTATAATGGTATGCTCTGTACAGTAGTGTACTATTTCATCAGTGGTTTCTTGGTATCCTGCAAAAAGTTAAAAGCCCAATCCTCATCTCCACCAATACTATACCATTCCTTTAAAGTCAAGTGATTAAAGTTGAGTGGGTAAAGTGCATAGAAGTAAATAGGAAAATATTTCCCCATCCAAAGAGGACTATAAGGTCAGTCCTTGGTCAATGTGGTCATGATCAGTGAAGTCAATCAAAAGGCATGAAAGGCCATCTTTGTATCACACATCATTGTACAGTGAGAAGCAGCTTCATAGTTGGCTGCACAACAACAACAACAATAATGTTGAACAACAACAACAACAACAACAACAACAACAACAACAACAACAACAACGAACCAGAAGGGGGCTTTGATGTGAATACACTTGAACAGTGCTCAGTATTCAGTTCAAAGTACAGAGTTACTCATGTGTAGTCTGGTTCAGGATGTTTTCAGGGATTTTTTTTTTCATCCTTTTTGAGGTAGCATTGTATATACACGACAAAAAGATACTACAGAAAAGCAACTTGTATGCTAAAAATATGAGATGTGCCTAAATACCCATGGGTCTTCTGGGATGCTGACTGCTCCTCTGCAGGTGACACACATTATAGATAATTTAGTTGAAAGTATACTGTAGACTATTCCCTCTTGAAAGAAAAAAAGAAATGAAACGATAAAAATGTTCCCCCCTTTTTCTCATAAGAATGAAGTCATTAAATTATTCAATGGTTTGCGGCCAGGAAGCACCAAGCAAAGTGTTTTCTTGTAGGTTCAAATCTACAGTGTACAATATTGTAGGCCAGCCATGATAAATGTGGTCACCCATACCCAAATTTAAAGCTGGATACTGTATTTCAGTAGTCACGTACAGTTTGTACAATGTATACAAGGGCACTGTATGAGTGGGACTATAGTGCTTTACACTGTGCACTCATTATTAGGTTAAACTTTTGTGGAAATAAATGATTTGGCATGCTGTACACTGGGGTACCGTTGTAACCGGGGGTTCAGCGTTGTGTAGCACCATCTCGTGTCCATTATCATACAGTTGTGCAATGTTGTCATGGCGACTATTTCTCATCATCAGCGCCGGCATTTTAAATCGGCACGGTTATAACGATCCAAATGCCGATATTCCTTCCATGTCAACTTTTAAACAGTGAAGATTACGTCAGAGCATTTTTGTACAAAATAGTGCAAAAATAATTTTTTACACATTTTTGGTAACCCAGGGTACAATGCTGACAAAGAAATAAATAAACAAAATGGCGAATTTTCATTTGGTATCCCAGGGTACCAAATATTGCATCAAATGCACACTCTGTGCTTTTAGCATAACTTCCAGTTGTAATATCTGTATACTGTATTTTTTCAGTTGCTGGATTGCTCTTTTCAAAAAGCATATTTAGAGTTCTACAGTGCGAAATTAGGCCTTCAAAAATGACTTTTGTTGAGCGGAAACTTTTCTTCTTTTTTTTTGGGGGGGGGGGGAGGGGAACACATGTCCAGACAACACCTTGAATTTTATGATGATTTCTCTTTGATAGGCATATTTATATGCCCGCAGTGAATGCTGGTGAACTTACACATTTTTGTCCAAGCCCATTTATGTGCAGCAAAGATACTGTATGGCAGAAGCATTTCATTATGCAGTAATTCATTTGCCTCCCGTGTTGTATGTGAAATTGGGGACCTTCATTCTTGACAGGAGGGGTGCATTGTGAGCAGCACAGTTGTATAAAGTGCACCAGTTGTATAATGAAGTGCACCGCATAGTTTAATACCAAATCCACTATCTGTCGGTAATACCCGATGTGTGCTTCCTGTGCGGTCAAGGTCCATCAGTCCATGGGTTAATTCTTGCATCATGGGTATTCATAAGGGCTTTTTACACTTGTAAAATTTTGCTTAGCCCCGGACCAACGGTGGGGCTAAGGGGGGGCCTTAGCCCCACCGTTGGTACGGGACTATCCTTAGCCCACTTTCTGTTTACACTCGTTTTTGCCAAAGTGGGCTAGCCCCACCGATAGTACGGTACTATCTGGCCCTGCAAAATAGCAGGGGTTAGCACCGCAATTGCGGTGCTAGCACCGCAATTGCGGTGCCAAGCAAGTGAGTGTAAACAGAACGAAAAAATAATCCTGGGCTAAGCGACGGAGACGAAGTCCGACCCTCACTGACCAATCAGAAACGAGATAATCAAGTGCTGCCGGTGCGTGCGTGTACGTGTACAGTACACAGCGTAATTATGAATCATGTGGTTTAGAAAGTCCGGGGCTAAGAAATACGAGTGTAAAAAAGTCAGTTTTCTCCTTAGCCCCGGACAAGAGATAGTACGGGACTAATTGGCGAGTGTAAAAAGCTGAAAAAATTGGTACGGGACTAACGATAGTCCTGGGTCAGAGAAAGTCCGGGGTTAAGAAACACAAGTGTAAAAAGCCCTATAAATCAGGAGGGAGTGACGCACTTGTCAAGGTGTCCATCCAGTGTTCAGTCCTTCAGGGTCGCCTGGGTGCCTCCAGTAGCATGTCTTATCATAATATTTACAGCTACATATATGTACATGTAGGACCTACCGTATACATCTTCAAACGGCCCCCAGCAGCTCACACAAGAGATGAAATCTTGCAACGCAGTTCCCCGTCAAGTTCATGCAGATACACTATACATTGTACTGTACATGACACTGAAAAGTATTACATGTATTGTCAAGTGCTGAGCTGCAAAGTATTCCTGATTCTGTAGGAGGCTTCCTGAAAACTTCCAACATCTCACTGTATCTACTGTAGATTTAAGAGAATATAAAATTTCCCTGATGCAAAAATACATTGTAATTTGTGCTTTTTGAGATGCCTGTGGCACACGACCATCTCAGCGATTGCTCATTTGGAATCTCCCAGATTTTGATAAAGTGACTCATGCCAGCCCTACTTGTGCCACTCTTGTAAACATTGTTAAACATCATTTAGTTTAAAAAAAAAATCAAAACATAGCAGTGGCTGCAGTATTTATGCAGATAAATGATGCATTGATGTTTTATCATCGTTAATTTCACACATCCCCCATACATTTTACTGTATACAAAGGTTGTAGTCATTGGATTTCTAGATAATTATGACTTACATATTTTTCAAGTAATAAAAGTATGTTTACATCAGTGATCTCAATAAGAGTATGCAGCTCTTTAAAGTGGTTGAGGAATATCAAAATTTTCTCTGTATTTCTGTAAAAAAACAACAACAAACAAACAAACTGTTGTGTTGTATGGGTCATTCAATGCATCCTGTTCAAAGAAACCCATTTCTGGTGTAAGTTTGGCCATATAGCTGTAATGTATTTCCAAGAAATCCATGATACAATGTACATATGTTTGTACATATTTTAACCATCTTCTCCAATGCCCCTTGAGGCCTCACTCTAGCCAGCCACTGCATTGTAAACTTGATTTGTAATGCGGCAAAGACATAATTGTGCCTCATATTCAATGCTGGAAGGCTGGCTACTGAGGTGCCTGGGAGGATGCCTGCGCTGTTCCATGCACCGTGGTGCACTGGCTCCTCGCGACTGACTCACCCAAGTTTGCTTGGCTAAAAATAGCTCAGGTGTCCGCATCTTCCCTGGCAAAGGCAAGAGAGCCTTCTCCCCTTTTTGTTTGCCCTCGCGTGCAACTGAGCGTTAGGCAGGGAACCTCCTTTACTCCATGCACTGTACATTCGTGGGTGTCTGTGTAGACATGTACACATGCGTGTAAATAAGGGGGGATGAAATGGAGGCAGTCTGCTATGGACTTGAAGTGTTCAACAGGCACTCGTCGTACTTCGAGCTGCGCTTACAATCTATTTGTACCTACTTGTGATGTCTGGCTCTTCTTTGGGTGCTTCATTTTACTGCCAGCTGTGCGTTGGAAAGTCGGGAATTAATGCGATTCGGCAGGTGATGTTTGCAAATGTTTTATGTGTTTTGTGATACAGTATGTCTTTCAGTGATGTGTATCCCAGTATTCATCATTGCCATTATTGCTTGTTACTGAGGATTACTTGTACATTGTACAATGTACATGCTTCGCACTACAAGCTCAAAGCCAGTGTAGCAGAGCTGGAGGAGGACATGTCTTGAGAAATTCGTTCTTCATGACAGCAGTGAAATGAACAATATTTCATCTGAATAGATTTGTGTTAGATTGTGTCTTTTTGGCCTTTTGACGGAAGTTGGCGAAGCTTAGAGGGATCATACAGTTTTGGTTGAGACCTATTTTCAGGTTTCTAACATTTTTTTTTTTAAATAATGAGAAACTTCTTAAGAAATATGAAAGAGCATGTAATTCTATGAGGAATTCAACGTTTATTTGATGAAAATTGGTTTTGAAATGGCTGAGATATCCAAAACAGAGTGATTCTAATAAAGTGTGGGACCCACACTTTATTACGATCGCTTTGTTTTTCTTTGTTTTTTTAATGTTTCAGTCATTCCAAACCCGATTTTCATCAAATAAACTTTGAATTCCTCTTAAAATAGTATGCTCTGTACTACATAATAAGTGTTTTCTTGGTATCTCGCAAAAAGTTAAAAGCCCAATTCTTATCTCCACCAATACTGTATCATCCCTTTAGCCTTGTGAATTCCTATATTGTAGAGAGGAGTGGCTATAATTTGTCAAGTACCCATACATGTATGTGAATATGATATTGTTTAATAGCCTCATACTACATATTGTCTCATTTTTCTGAAGGCAAATGATTGAATTTCTTCATATGAATGCTTATTATGAGTTTGAGTTTGTGTTTGTGTGTGTATGCATGCATTTCTACACATTGTATACTGCACCTTCCTGAAGATATAGTATCTGGTTTTGTCAAAACTGTATGCCAACTTGTTTCTTTGATATTGCCATTTTCCTTCAAACAAACATTCTCTTTTGAGTACTATGGAGTGCTGCAAAGGCCATCAATATTGCTTTGATCAATATAGATCTCTGTGAGATTATCGTACCTGTATGTGATACCATGTCGAAGGAAACTTGCGTACATGTACATTTACAGTTTTTATGCTCAACATTTGGAAAGTGACTCTGTGTGGTAAAATTATTCATTTGGCAAAACTGGACAACTCTGGTCAGAGGAAGTTTAAACCAGCATGAGTGAATGACCTCGTAGAGTTCACAGCATCTGAAAAACAACAACAAAATCATAACATGATTTATGAAAGAAAGAAGCAGCAAATGCTTTTTCAGGTAGTGCTTATTGGCATTTCGAGAGTGGATTTATTTTCCCCCCATGGATCGAAACTGGGAACAAAGTGCAGTGTACTTTTTTGTTTTGTTTGATACTAAAGATGACATGTCTTTGTACGTGATGTCACTGATAATACAATGTAGTTTCTGATCTGGAGTCATGGAGCCTATTCTGCATACATGTGAATGAATACTTCTGTGTGTGTGTATGTGTGCTTGTGTGTGTGTGTGTATGTATTTTTGTGCATGTGTTAGTGTAATATGTCGGATGATAGCTTATAATAAATAACTTCTCATTTATAATACAAGGTCCCCTGATTACTTCCCCTATGCCTGCCTCCTTGCACTCATAAGTGGCAGGACAGAGAGTGGTGTAAAGCTGATGATGTGACCTCTTGGTCTGGGTCATGTTGTCTTTTATTAGAGGCACCTTTCCTGTCTCACACTTTTGGACTTCCTATCACCCCATCAATCTTGCTTTTTTTTGGTGAAAAAATAGATAATGGGCAGTAATTACTCAGTGGGCAATCTCCTCCCCTGGTTTTGGTGTGGTGAGGTAGTGTGTGGCTCTTAAAATGTGGGCTCAGATGATGAATGCAAGTGAAATGCTGAAAATACATTTGTTAATGTTATTTTTATGTGTTTATATTGTTGTGAGATCAAACATTCCATTCTGTGTTGATAATGAGATTTATTGTTGTTTTTGTTTTTGAGGCTCGGGGTAGAGATCATTCTAATGCAAGCATGAATATACAGTGTAAGTTCATGTTCATTGTACAGTATTTGCCTATTTCCCTAAGGATATCTGTCTACATATAAAGCAAACTCTCCTACTGATTTTAAAAGTCCATCTTGTTTTTTCTTCCCAAGACAGTAGACAATACATGGTAGTAGCGAAGAATGCACAACAAGAATTTTCAGTGATGGTCAATGACAGCACGCTGACAATGTACCTGTCATGCATGCTACCCCTCAGTGGGCATGCCAGGTACTCATTGGCGATAAATTGGGCTCGTTTTGAATGAGGCAACCTTCTAGTGAACAGAAAGTGAGCTACACGTAGGTGGCTTTTCAAGTGGTCATCTTCAATGGTGCTGCTGTGATTACAGATCTATCTGTTGTCTGTCCCCCCCCCCCCCCCCCCCCCCTCTCTTCATCCAGGGTTGATTCCGGACATAGGACCTCTGGACAATAGTCATGTGACAGGCGGGGACGCCATGGAAACCTCTAGGAATATGGACATTAACGCTGAGATGGAGGTCAATGCTAACGGTGAAATAAACGCCAACCCGGAGGCCAACGCAAACGTTACTGTGGACAGTAATGCGAACACACCCCAGAGGACGGGTATGTTTCATGCGTGTGTTTAGAGTTGATGTTATTAGTGTGGAGCCTGGTCCATGTGTAGATCCAAACTCACCTTTTTTTTTTCTCTCTCTCTCTCACCTGTATGTATGCAAATTTTTCTCCACTGTTTCTTTTTGAGCTTCTCTTCTGTATTACTAAATAGTTGTCTAGAGTATTTTGCTTATGAATGTACTGTACAGTAGTTAGTCGTTACTTTCATTTCCATTTTGTGTGTTTTTAGTGTGTGTTAAGACTTACTGTATACACCATGTGTTTCACAATTTTGGACTTGTGAAAGACAATTTCTCTAGTGGTTAAATTTGCAATAGAGAACCAAATTGACAATATGAAAGAGAAGTATCTCTTTTATTGAGAAAAATTGTGATTTCCCACCTCCAAAACAATAATAAACAGCACATTTGTGTTTCAGGAGGTAATATTATTGTGCACATTGGTGCATTCGGGAAATTCATGAAAATGAAAATACAGTGAAATATACAGTGCATTATATGGTAGTTTTTGTCTTAAAATGGTCCTTTAGTTTTATGCTGTGAGTCTATGTTTGTGGTGAAATTAAAGTCTGGAATTGAGATAGAGCAGTGAAATGGTGCTGCCTTGTAAATCTAACTAAACAAGTGAAAAAAAGAAATGAATGGGATATCCACCCATAGTATAGCTGCACTGTAGGTATGGTCCGTAGTTTTGCCTTAAGATTTGCTGGTACCTGGATGTGTTGTTTTGTTCTGATCTCCACTTTCCTGTCTATCTCTCCTTGAACTTTGTATTTCCACCTTCTAACCACCACCACCATCATCACACCCATACCTTGGCCCACCAAATCTTTCTTCCTCTGCGGAACTGCACCTCCTTAGATGATAGTGACAGAGACTTGATCGAGCAGGACAGCCTCGAGAGTCTGGACCCTGGCCAAGAGCCAGAGCAGGTATCAGACCAGGAATTGGCTCAAGACCTGCCCCAAGATCCGGGTCAGGATGGCTCTGCTCCTGTGGAGGTGCGACCAGTGGTGTCTGAAGAGCCGCCCGTGGGCGCGGCGGAAGGAGAAGAGCATCAGGATACTGTAGAACAGGAGCAAGCCAGTCCTGGCTTTGTTGGCAAACAAGAGGGTGGGGAAAGTGGAAATGCAGAGGGAGGAGATATGAAGCAGGAAGACAATGTCGATGCAGAGGCAGAGGAGGAGCCTGCCCCAGATGCCATCCAAGAAGAGACCATGGATGAACTGGAAGGCGAGACGGAGGGTGGGGAGCACGACACCAGAGAAGAAGGCGAGAGTGGAACCGACATTGAGGGACACCTGGAAGGGCTGCTGAGCCCCGCCTTCTCGGAATCAAAGACTTTTGACATCATCACCACCGACCGCGAGTTCGAGACAGAATCGGAAGGTAACCCCACCCGGTCTCCATCTGAACGCCGATGCAAGCATTTCATGTCATGCCAGCCAGCTCAAGCTAACAGCACGGATAGGAAGCAGTGCACGAAATCACCTCTAACCATTGTGATTCTTTGCTAACATCTGCCTTTATTTCATTTCCAGTCTTGTTTTGTCCTCATCTATGTGTAGCTACTGTTTAACATGTTGCTTTTGTTTAGAAGAATGCAAAGCATTTCGCTTTTAGTGAGACTCGAGAGAAAAAAAAAACCATGCACAAATGTTTGTGAAAGTACTCGGCACATTTTCATCAAGGTCTTTTTTATTTCAGGTGCTGGAATCTACACCCATGGAGCTACTAAAACTCATCCACCATTCATAGAAATGAATAATTCAGATGTAGTTTGTCTGTTTACTTTTCTTTTTTCTTTTTTTTTTCAGCATGCAGAGATTATTAACAGATTATGTGCATGACAACATAAAAAGAACCAACATTTAGAAATACATTGTAGTAAGGCAGTGTATCAGCCAAGCAATCACATAGTTGCTTCTTTAAGTCATTTCTCCATGAATCTTTGCATTGTTTATTAACACCGCGTGGAGGCAGCAAACTAGAGCATGAAGATTTTTTTTTTCTTTATATTCTGATTTCTCGTCCGGTTCTCTCTGAATGTGTGGGTTTGGGATGATAGAGACATAACGTGTACATTTGTATGCATTCACTTGAGTGGAGAGCAAGTGATGTGATTGTGTGGGACTGTTCCAGCAGCAGACGTTGTCCCCCCCATCTCAGGAAGTGGCGAGACCTTGCCTGTGTGTTTATTGATGTAACCCACGGCAACCAGGGAGGGCAAAGATGGCTCGTTTCCTCTGATAAGCCTGCTTTTCTTCAACATCGACAACCAGTCTTTTTTTCTTCTTTCTTTTTCATGTTGCTTTGATAAATTGATAGGGTGGTACTGTAGCTGCAAAGCAGAGTCATGTGATAAGAGAGGGAAAAAATGATAGTGAAGGACTCATGTTGATTTTAGTATATCTAATGTACATATTATCAATAGCTTTTGACTACTTCAGAAATATATACAGTACTCTAGAAGTGCTTGAAATGAAATATTATCATTGGTGTCAGAATACACCACATTGGGAGGAACCACGTCAAAAGCAACGCATGCTGAAGTATTGTAGATTCTGTGCTCTATAAAGATTTGGGTATGATAATAATTAAAGAAGGTGCCATGGAAATGCACATGGAAATCATTACAATGAACAAAGGTTTCATAGATAGGAACAACAAAGTACATTTTAGCTATCACATGCTATCTTACATAACAAGATACATCATCAAGCGTACATTTCATTTTTTTTTTTTTTTGTGATGCTCTGTGGTAAGGTACGGTTGTAGTCTTAAGGGCTGTTCAGATAGACTTCCTTCTTTTCTTTCCTTGTTTTTTCACCGAGCATCCCGAAACAAAATATTTTTGAGATGTTTTTGTCATCTCACGATTATTCCTTGGGAATGATAAATCAAGGTAATGCCCCTCGTGAGCATCAAGCTAATGTGTTATTTCCCCCTCGCCACCAGGCATGACAGAGAAACATTGACTGCGTTTTCTTGTTTGTTAGCTATTTCTGGGTAGCAACAGATGTATAATGGAGATACCGCCCACGTGCACCAATGTGACCACGCTTTGCCGTCTACTTTTATGTAAATTTTCCAGCTGAAAAACAACTTCAAAGTGCAGTTTCACTCTCCAGTTTTTAAGTTGGCTTCAATATCAAAAAACGGAGTATGGTGTGATGGGAGCTCCTTCAAAATTGGTCCTTTAGTGATGAAATAATGGATATGTTTCATAATGTTTCATGTTTTAATGTTTTCAATTTTTACTTTGCTGTAACAAGACTATTGTTGTCCATACTGTTGTTGTAACTGGAGTGCTCTGTATTTTGCCAGTAGAGCAATAAATTTGAAAAAAAAAAGGTATTAGGGGCTAATTCCTCCCTCGTTATGCCAGTGACATGTTAAGTTGAAACTTTTGAAAGTGCCGATAGATTAAAAAAACAAACAAACTAATTTGCATGAAAGGACGTAATGTGGGCAGCATGCTGTAATAGGAACCTTGTATGACTTGACATGCAAATCATATCTACAGGTCATTCTATTTTTCAAGAAATCCAGAACATGTGCCCTGTTACTGTATTTCCCTCTTTGTTTCCATTGCAAATTCATTCATCACTGTCTGTTCATTGTCTGCTTTCCAAAAACTGCTGAGCAAAGAAAAAAAAATTGTGCTATTGAACCTTCCTTTCATTTTAATACTATATATGTGTGCTTTCTTGTTTGTAGATTAAAAAAAGTAAAATACATGATTTGTTACTCTAGGGAAAGCAAAGCGAAAAAAAAAAAGAGAGAAAAGTGATGAATAATTCTATGATTGCATGTTATTGCTGTGTGTCTGCCACGTTTGCATTTTCAGCACCAAAAACCAAAATCAAAGAAAAAGAAAAAGAAAAAAATCGAAAATTGCTGAACTAACATGTGTGCTATGCGTGAGTCATACATGTGTTCTTATCACAAAGGATGGAGGAAAAAAAAATCATTCACAAAAGAGTGTTTTACTGCAGTTTTGTAATACTTTTTTAAAGTCCTTTTTTAGACACCAATTCTCGCCCATGTCATCGTGGATTTCTCCATCGATTGCAATGCTTTTAAAAAACACACAATGAGCATTGTTGTCAGTTCATTCACTCTCAAGTTCTTTCGGTTGAGGGGGTCAATCGATAAGAAATGGACACGTTTCATCGTTGCTTGAAATCTGTGGGATACTCCCTATTAGGTGACACAATGAAAGACTCGTTCAGCCAACGAGTGACAAAAAATTGCACCGTCCCTTGTCTTGTATTTGCACAGCTGTTCAAGAGACATCTGCAAAGTTTGTTTAAAAATAATATGGCTTGAGTATTTCTGATATTTGAATGGCTGGTTTGTGCTGTTCATCACAAAAACCAGTTTTATTATTGCAGCAGTTAACACAGCAAAAAGCACTAGAAACATATAACACAAAGCATTGAAAGTATTGTGTATTGATAATATCAGTCATCACTGGACTGTACATGTACAGTTGAACCTCTCGTATCTGGACAAGTCGGGACCGGGGCTCATCCGGATAAGGGATTTGGCCGGATACGGGAGACTCAATGCTTTATACATGTACATATACATACACAAGTACTGATGTAGCCCATTGTAGTACCACATGTAGTAATGTGTATACTGCAACCTTTTCATTGTTATATTTGGGGATGTTTGGGGATGTTAAAATGTCTGAAGGTAAGCAATTTGGAAGGAAATTTGATGTAATATGTATGTCAATCATGTTGGAAGTAATATGTAATTCATGTGTGTTTGTGTAGGAGTTCTCAAGGAGTTGGGAATCCCCCTTTCCTCCCGTATGGCTTTATTCAAAAAAAAAAAAAATTCACGGCGAGATTGCGTCCGTATAATAGAGAGATCCGGATAAAGGGAGGCCGGATAATAGAGGCTCAACTGTACGTTGAAGGTTGTGCTGCAGCCCCAGCATTTGCAACAGTATTAATGTTTTAACGTATACTTGTAATGTATGTACTTGTTTTAACCAGCAAATTATGCTGTACTTTGTTTAGGAGGTTGGAGTGATGATATGGCAGATTCATGAACTCATCTTGCATGCCAGCTGAGAGAAAGCGATGTTTGTCCAGCATCAATGCTGTTGAAGAAAATATGCTATATATTTGTTTAGAATATAATGTACTCTAAAAATGACAGGTTTTGTTTACTATCAATACTGACAATAGGTTAGATTATGAATACAACAAAAAAAAAATCATTTTTTTTTATCGTTATTACTTTTTGATAGAAATTGCATGGAGGTAAAATGTGGGAAAAAAATGATATTTGAAATCCGAGATGAGAAGATACAAAGTCTAAAGTTTTTTTTTTTTTTTTCTGTTTGTTTTTCTTTTCTTTCTGAGGTAGGGGAAATTTAAGGATATGAGGATGTAATGTGTTGCATAATATTTGTTAAATTTTGAGTTTAATATACATCAGTATACAGTATATTAAGATATATACAGATTTGATACTGCAAATATGATTTTGTTGTTGGTATTGTATGATATCATACATTTTTGTGTTTATTTGTATGTATGTGTTCATGCAGGGCCTCCAAGAACAACAGTGTTTAACCCACTGACGGAGCCACCCTGTGAAAATAAAACATATAAATAAATAAATAAATAAATAAAAGTCTGTTGGTATCATCCAATCTTTTTTTCTTTAAAAAAAAAAAAATTTCCTTCTTGATTTCATGCTTTGAGAACCGTTGCTGTATCATGATGCTTTATTTAAAGTGATTTGTCTCGGTGTGTCTGACTTTGGCAAATTGGTATAACATGAAACTTAAGACATTACTGCCCTGAAGAGATGAAAGAATTTCATGAGCATTTTAAAGGTAATGCTTTTTCACAGAATCTTGCTGTGCAGTCGGTACATCACATACATTGTGCTCATTCTTGTTTTGTATGTTGTTCTATATGGTACGCCATAATTCTTTGCTTTTCTGTATTAAAAAGAGCATGGTGGGGTTTGGGAATAGAAAATAACTGCTCAGGGTTTGGCAACTGTGTGTGCTCTTTAATACCTGACGGTGAATTTCACCTGCTCCAGGCAAGTGGGATCACTGATAAACTGCTACCCCGCATTCACACTACTGTAGGCCCAGCATCACAGGGAAAGTCTCATGCCGCAGGACTTTCCCCTCCAAAACCACGGTGTGGATGCTCACTGGGACTTTTCATGGCATCCTTGCAAGCCTGTCAGAGTCCAGGGACAAATTTTGGATGGGAGAGTGACCATAGGCTCAAGCTGACAGTACCCACCTGTATTCATCAAATGTGCGCATGTGCAAACTCTGGTGTTAAATGGCAGGACTTACCTGAAACCCCAATTGCTTCTTCCCCCCCCCCCCCCCCCCCCCCCAGCTTCTGCACTGTGAAGACATACTGTAAAACACGATATTTTCGTGGCATGAAATTTTCGCGAATGGAAGCCGATGGCCTTATTCGCAGCTTGAATTTTTTTGCGAGTTGCCTCTAAACATTCAGTGCATATAGTGTAGACAAGATCTTTAGCATGCATTTTAATTTCCCGAAACTCGGCTCTAGCAAAATTAAAATACACGCGAAGATTCCTCGTTTTACAGTAGTGTGAACAGTCAGTTGTAGAAAAGATCAGATCTCTCTTGGCTGTCCCTGCGACGCAGGACCCAGTGTGAACGCGGGGTTAGTAGATGTGGCTCTGAATTCAGCAGCAGGAGATCTGGGCCCCATTTCATAAAAAGTTGATATGATAGCAACTCTTGCTGGAATGGCAGCTGTCATGGTAACGACAAGAATCCAGCTTCCTGATTAGCTGTTGCTATTGGAAATTGCCATTCCAGCAAGAGTTGGTATCCTGTAGCATCTTTTATGAAATAGGACCCTGGAGTCCAAATTCCTTCAGGTGTGAACATCCCTGGATAAAATGTCCCTCTTGACCCACGTGTGAAAATGGGTACCTGACATTAGTGTACCATTGCAGGGCTGTTTTGAAGTGGCTACCCTGTCTTAATGGGACCTTCATTATCACTGTTCTCAGAGCCGAGTAGACATGTTTACGTACAGAACCATGTCTACACTGTGCTTCAAGGATGTGTTTTTATTTTGTTTGTTTTATTTACAAAGCAAGATATGCTCTGATTAGCAGGTATGTATGTCACTATTGTAGGAAGAGAATTTAACCGGATCTGGCAAATAATGTATAAATTGTCTATCACTGCAGCCAAGGAAACATACTAAATTGGCTCAGTACTGTACATGATTGTTTTGATTTCATAGTGGTGAATTTTCCCTTGCATGCTTGTTTTTGAACAGGAAGAAAGACTGTGTGACTTAATGATCTTATCACTTTAAAAGACTTAGTAAATGCTTTGGAATGTGGAAATGACGCTGCTTGATACAGGGATGAGATTTATTGCTACTGCATTATAAATGGTTTACAGCTCAGTGGAGTGCTTTGGAAGAGAAAAATTATGTGTTTATTTATGTGTATAGAAATTGAAAAACCACAAGAATTCACAGTTGTGGTCAACGTGATCACCCTGTTTGGTTTACGATAAGGGAGATTAGTGGTTCATGGCCCAAACTGTGCAAGGACTTAATTAAGCGTGTCAAACTCTCCTTGATTCAAAAGCCATTGGATCTGATCTGTTGTCCTTTGAGCAGCTGTGGTTTGTACTAGTCTTTCTTCCAGATCAGATGTTTATTTGAATTCAATTTCCAATCTTTATTACCCCCCCCCCCCCTCCTCAATCAGCATAGCAAATATTTTGCAGCTAGTAGGACTTTGTGTACATGCTGTATGATTCATTCAAGCTCCAAGTATGTCCAACAAAATAGCCTTTGGTAAAATTATTTCAAGATTTTTTTGAGGTACAACTGTACACTGTACATTGTACTATGTACATACAATGTGGGATAATGTCTTTGTTTCAAGTAAGCCCTCATTCGAACAATCCAACAATTTCATACTTGAAAAAAAAAAAGTAACATGAATATATGTATTTATTTGTTATCACTGGGTTGCTGGGGATTGATCCCCCAGTTGATACCATGGGAGAGTAGATAAAACTCTAGGCTGATGAACGACTGATGGCGATTCAAATTACTGCATGGTGCAAACAGCCTTTTAATAGACAAGATGTTTTATCCAGGATTGATAATGGCAGGGTCCTCAGGCAGATTAGTGCCTGCACTGAAGAGGCTACCCTGGGTAAATAGGACCATCATTTTATCTATTTTTTTTTCTTTCTTGAGGGAAGCTGTTATTTGATTTAGTTTAATTTCACGCTTTCACTGCTGCTACACTCAAAAGCCAGGTACTTGTCAGTTGCATTTCATTTGATATACTGCACATGCCATATATTTCGTAGGGTTTTTGTTTAAGCAGATTTTAAAAGATGGGTGCTACTCACTATTTTTTAAACATGTGAAAGCATTTTTAAAAGTCTAATCCTAACATAATATGTGATATGCTTTTGTACAATTTTTCTTTTTATGCCTCCGCCACGAAGTGGTGCCGGAGGCATTATTTTTTGTTCTGCACTCCACTATCGTGAATTTAACTGCTCACGATATTTGTCAGGAAGTCCCGATTTGGGGAAAAATTTGGACTCGCTAAATAACTATGGCGTACAATATAGGAGACCATCTTGTTAAACTGGAGGATTGATTTTACAATGAAGGGGCATATAAGGAAAAGTGGGTGGGCCAAGAAACTTGTCTTGACAGTGTTTAATACGGTTTTCAGCACCAGGTATCGGGATCAGATTTTCACATGAGATTGATGTTGGCAAGGTGATGGCATAGTCTGTGCTCATCGCATCATACAATGCCTACTCATAATATTACAGACGATCGCGAGTACTATTCTTTTTTTTGATAAAGTATTTAAAACTGGTATTATGATCTGCTCACTGCCGCCCTGCTTTTTTTTTTCTCTGTTATAAAAAAACCCCCACAAAAATGTGTGTGGAGACAAGCAGGTACCCTCACTTCCCTGTATGATAAACTCATAATGGTGCTTGGTATCAGGAGTTATGCTATTGAAAGTTTAAAGCATTTGTTTTGAAAGGGAGAGAGTTGTTGTTGTAGTTTCGCGTAGTTTAGTTTTTGATTTTATCTCTTGATTCTGTTTCTTCTGACGACTGTTCTATCTCACAGTCACGCATATGGAGGGAAACTTAAACTTTTCCAGCATGTGTTAATTGGTGCCATATTGTAGGACGTCTTTAAAAAGAGAAAGGGCTGCCCTTGTCTCCCCACATTACAGAGTCGTTCAAAGGCATGCTTGAATTTCAAAGCATATTAAAGGGGAAACTTGAACGTGTGCAGCATGTACTGTTAACTGATGCCATGGGGGGGGGGGGGGGGGGGGGTCTTAGGAGAAAGGATAGCACTCTTTTTTTTGTTCCTGTGTTTTGAAGCTACATGTACATAATGTACAGTCATGATAAAACTTTGGGCATTTGAGTTCGCGTGCAGGATGATGTATTAGACGATTTTTCAATCACTAAGCCATTTACTGTCAAGTTGTACAGCAGTAGTGTGTATTGCCACAAGTCAAGGTTACTTTTGTGTGTCTCTAATCCCCTTAAATGCAAAGTCTGTACAATATCTACTTGGCACAGCCCGTGGCACACACAGTTTACATGAACTAAAGTGGTGCAGACACTTAATGCAATTGGATAGCGTGATCACGACCGCTGGTGTGAAGCTGTACGTTAGTTTAATATGGATGTGTGTATTCAGGGGTCGAAAGGTTTATCGCAGTGATCATGGAATAATGGGCAGTGGGATATCAAAAATATAATCCAATGTGGAGTGCCATATCTATGCCTTGTAGCCAGGGATGCAGCGACATTTCTTCAAACGGAAAGTAATTATTGTGATTGCTTTTGTAAACTGAGATTTTGTTTTCACGCTAATCTGATAGCATGCGTGAGGAAAGTCACGTATAATGAGGAGTTTCAAAGCCCAAATTTTTTAGACAAAGATAAAATGAAGAAAAATGTGGTGACTTGTGCCGCCTTTTCTGTCAATAAAGAAAAATAGAGCATCCCAAGAAATTACGACAGTAAAGGTTTAGGTTGTGCATATTTTCTTTGATTAGTTGCAAGAAAGGTGACTCCTGATTATCTTTAATTGAAGTTTGCCTCCAGTTGAAATAAAGGGAATTGATAATACCTACAATTGTATAGTCTGTATGTGAATGGTGAAGATGTGAAATGGGCTTTACTTGACATTTATCCCTTTCAGGCCTGCTTAATGCCATTGAAATAGTGTTCAGGTACAAATTGTAGGATGCCAGTGATTGTAACATAGCTAGTGTGAAGGAGACATTCTATGAGTCAAAGTAGGTTCACAAATTATGCTGACAATGACAACGTATTTACAAAAACTACTGTGACATCAGTTGCTGGCTTTTCAGAAGTTGCTATGGTAACAGCGCTTGCTGCGTAACTGAAAATGATTGCAAACTTATGAAAGGGGTCTTGCATTTGTGAGCTAGAGCAGCTGCCACTGAGAAACGTTTTACCGTTACTCTTCCTTTTTTCACCCACTGGTAGTACTGCTGTGTTTTGTGTGAAAACAGCAAACATTGAGCATTTCCTTTCCCCATTCAGACTCCCAATCATATATTCCTTGTTTACTCTCTCAATATGCTGCATAATTGACCACAATGCATCGCCGTTAATGTTTCTATGCCGGATCTTTTGAGCGATGGGGCGTTTGTTTGAAGGCGTGCCATGCGTCGGGAAGGGTGTTGACAGTGGATCACGGATAGCGTGAAGTAGATGCTCTCAGTCTGGGATTTACCCCTCGTGCAGACCAAGGGCTCTTCGGTCATGTCAGGGAAAAGAAGTTGACGCTTTCGCGCGACTGACTTTCTTTCATATTTTTGTGAAAAGACTCCTGCAAAGAGCAAATAAAGGAAACGTTGCCCTCGTAAATCTAGCTGTGAAATTGAGGAACATTGGGGAGAGAGAGGAAAGATTACTGGTAGTCTTATAGATGCAAAATATTGTGAGTGGTTGACTGCTGGCTGGATTGTTTACATGTAGCCTCCTTTCAAGGCTGTAATTCAAATTAAAAGATTGGGAGATGAAGATTTATGCTGTTACTCTGTGTTAATTTATATACAGTAGATTCACATAGTTTATTCCTTTTTTTTAATAAAGCAAGAAAATTGATAACTCAAATATTTGGTGTGAAACAGGCTTGTAGTATTAGATTGTAAAGTTGTGATGACATGTTTTGGTATTAATTTTCATATTTAGGTATCAAATTTTATGTCTTAGTGACAGTTGTTTGTAGCTTCAGCTGTATCCACCCCCCCCCCCCCCCCCCCAAAAAAAAAAGAAAATGAAAGAGAAAAAGAAAATTATGTTTACATGGCATTGCATTTGCCAAGAGAAAGTTTGAGTGAGCAGCACTTTAATGTCATGTGTTATATGAAGGCAGTGACACATTTTTTAGGGTGTAACTCTTCCTCTTCCCGCCCCTTACACCTCGGAAAATTTGGTACCAGGTATAAAAGGTACAGTAGTACAGTGTACATACAAAATATGTGCAACATTGACTAAGTGCAACACATGAAACTCAGATACTGTACATTTTACAACAATGTTTCACTGACTCACTGATTTGATTTGCCTGCAGCTGTATGCAGCTGTCTCCAAATTATCATAAAAATGACAAGTTCATTTGTTGTACCTTCATGGGGGGCATTACCTTGACATTCGTGTGGGGCATGCATTTCTTGTGTGTGTGTGTGTGTTTTGTGAATGCAGTGTACTGGCAAATATTCATGAATTTTTATGACAGTACCAGAAGTAGGCCTAGTAAAGTTTGAACTTTGTGTAGGTTTTACTGATTATACTTTCTATGCCAGACTGTTTCTCACAGCTGCACTAAATATAGCCAGGCATGATATATTCTGTAGATTTAAATCTGATTTCAGATTTTTTTTTCTCAAGTATGCACATTTTTCTTTTTCTATGTATCAAAATCACCTGAAAATTTTGATTTCCAATTTTTTTCAACAAACCTCAATATCATCCCAGTATTGCTGCAAAAGCAATGTGTGTATTTCTTGCCATTTTTTTTTCTATACCATACAATTGTACCTATACTAGAAGCGTGTAGACCTATTTTCTTTCTTATGGATGGTGTGACAGGAAATTGACTAGCCAGCAGACACACAAATGAGAATTCATCCTCACCATTCACAACCTCTTTCCAAAGTCTTCCAATGTGAACCAGTTTTTCATCTGTTTCATGCTGAGAAACACATGTCAGCAAATGGAATATATACAGTACATGTATGTATTAGAAACCAAATATGATATGATATATATGATGTGTAGCACATTTTCTCTTGTCTTGTCTGACTCCAGCAACTACAATGTACAATGGACTTCCAGACTCTTGTAACATTACATTTGTAGCATTATGAAGTACATTGTAGCTGATATAATGTAGGAACGAGAATCTACACATTAGTCTTTTCTTCACTGTCGTAAAGAAAACATTTTTCTGTATATCCTTTCAAAGATGCCAGTAGTTTTTTTTAAAGTCTTTTGCCTCCCCCAATGAAAATTCTGTTGGTGATACTATACTTTGTACGATCTTGAATGCACAGGCATTTAATGCTTCTTGCCACACAGTTCCTTTTTTTTTCCTAATGACATGCATAGTGTACCACTATAATTCTGCGAATAGTTGCAATTTTCACACATTTAGATAATATGCATATGATTGCAAAACAAACAAACAATGAGGAAAAACAGGAGTTTTGCAATGCATTATTTGCACTGCCAGAAATAGCAGAAACTTTCCAGTGTTTTGACAGGAAATGTGCATGTGCAAGAAAAATGGAATATTCAGTGTCTTTTTTATATGTTACAGAAGTCCGCAAGCACATCTTGCCATTGTTTTTTAGTATAGCTGGGCAGGCAGAAGATTCTCTGCGCCGAGAGCAGATGTCATGTCACCAAAAAAAGTGCAATTAAAATGGTGAGCCGAGGAGTGTTACACCGGCAATAAAATCAGAGTAAAACTACAGAGTTTAAGAAAAAGAGGGATTTTTTGGATTTCATTTTTTTCACCTGCATACCCATATTTACTTTGTAACATCAGACAACAAACAGGAATGTGCAAAAAACTTTGTTTTTTTAGTGGCAGTGTGAATGTCCCTTTTAACCCGTTGAGGACGAACTGATTTTGCTACGGTGTACAACATGCATTTCCCATAGACACTTGCCCGAGTATACTCGGGACTCGCCCTCAACGGGTTAATAGATTGACTGACCTCTCCAACATCCCTACTTGAGCTGCACTTGTACATGTAGGGCAGGTCCAGTAGATTTAGCTCACGATCCGCCCCTTATCTCTCGAAAAATCTACTGCGAGTATTTCTCAGAGGCCAAAAGCGGAGAGGCAACCGTCTCTTCCGCGGCAACAATCTATACTCGCATCTCACAATGTCTACACTGCGACATTTCACATCTTTTCCTCAGACAATTTCCTCTTGCAGATGCCAGACTTATTCATTCCCAAATGAAGGCCTTCAAATTTTTAATATACTCCACATCAAGGACGTGTATGTTCCGCGCCCCCCCCCATCTGCCGTTGATGGGCCCACTAATTAGAAAAAAAAAAAATGGAAAAAGCCGGTCCTGTCATGTCATGGGCATGTTATTAGCAGAGATTGGTGTTAGGTATTACTGTTACGGAGGGGTTTGTAGGAGTTTGCAGGTAGGTTGAGGTATACAGGAAGCCAGGTATAATGATACTGAAATCAAGGCAGAACATTGCTACCGATGATAATGCTCAGCCTTGTTTGTGCACATTAGTGATGCAGTGACAGTAAAGATGTTGATTTTACATAAATGCTGTCATTATAGGCTTTTATGCTATAATGAATTGACTCTAATTTTTTGCTTCTTAAGCCTCTGTTTGCAAATGGGCCAATGAATTCTACGTCCTTAAAATGAAAATAACCATCAGATAGATGTATGTGTCCAAGCCTTGTGAGTTCTTATTCCGAAACAGACAAATCATATCCTTTATGTCAAATCACTATCATAAACATAAAGAGTTTTGATGATTTTGTACTAATGTTTTGTTTTGTTTTACCCCTAAGGAATGACAGTTGATAAATCACTGCAGAAAAGATAAACTTATTGTGTGTGTTGTTTTTTTCACATAGTACTGGTATTATGTACCTATAGAGCTGTTAGGCCGTGAGGTCATGATATGTAATTTCTGTGATATGTGATTTTGACAAAATTTAGTACTGCTTTAGAGTGAAATAGAAACTTTAAAAAGTTCAGAGATATCCTTCCTTTGTCCACTGTTGATGACATCCTGCTCATGTGACATATTAGATTTCATTTCATACACTGGTTAGTTTGAACATTGAATAAAGTACTGTATACCCCATATATTTAGCGAGTCCAAATTTTTGCGAAATCTTGCAAACCGGGACTTCCTGACGATTTAGCGACTGGTTAAATTCGTGATCATGGAGTATTGTACTGCATTGAGAAATGTGTACATGTGCGTAACATTCATATTGGGATCAGAGTCATTATTTTGGCGTGTCTTTAATTTCGCGAATAGCACCTGACTCGTGAAATACGCGAAAACAAAAACCTCGCGAAATATTCAATATATACAGTATTAGTGTATAAAGCCAGTCCACAGTTAGCTATGGTCTGCAATGACCTCAGAACTACAGACTTTTCAAAACATAGATTAATTTGTTGATTAGAAGAGCAGTTGAAAACATCCAAGCAGAAAGTGGTACATGTAATTGATATGCGTGTGGTGCTTGAACGGCTTTTGTTAATTTGGATGAAAAGAATGTACACACATTCATGTACACATTATGATATGCACCTGTAGTGTACAATGTACACTGTACAAGGTACCGTACATTGTAGGTCATGCATGAATATTTGTGACATACATTTCATGAAGACCTATCCATTTTTATGCCTCCGCAACGAAGTGGCCGGAGGCATTATGTTTTCGGATCGTCCGTCCGTCCGTCCGTCCGTCCGTCCGTCCGTCCGTCCGTCCGTCCCGTTTTGTTTTTGTCGATATCTCAAGAACCGTGTGGTGGTTTTACATCAAACTTGGTATGAGGGTATCCTTGGGAGATAATACTTTGTGTGGATTTTAGGGTCACAGGGTCAAAGGTCAAAGGTCACAGGTTATTTTGTGATTTTTTTTTTTGAAATTTCATGTTTTTCTCCATATCTCGCAAATGGTTCAAGGTATCTTCATGGAACTTAGTATATATGCTTGTACCGATGGGCCGTGATTATCTAGGGAAGTTGGGGGTCATGGGTCAAAGGTAAAGGTCAACTCCTCAAAATATCACTACTTTCCTTAAAATGCAATATGCCTGAAGGTTTTTTTTTTGTAAACTTGATGTATGGCATGTATTACCCAATATATATTTTTGGGGAAGTTTCTTGCCAAAAGGTCAAAGGTCAAAAGGTCAAAGGTCAAGTGAAAGTGCTAAATTGCACTTTTTCCTCCATATCTCGAAAGTAATTCAAGGTATCATCATGAAACTTACATATTTATGCATGTTCAACCTAACAGTGATTCTCTTTGGAACTGTGAGGTCAAAGGTCAAAGGCCAGGTTTATATAATGCTATTTTCCATTTGATACTGAAATTATACTTTTTCTCAATACCCTGAAAATTACTCAATGCATAAACTTATAAAAGGGTCAAAAGTCAAGTAAAAATCATCAGTTCCCCAAATACCTGCACTCTGACATTTTAATCATTCATCCAATTGAACCTAGTTCTAGGAAAGTGAACATTCAGCACATTTGTGTCAAACCTGTCATTTTTATATTTTGCCAGTTGTGTGAAACTGTCATCACACATTGTCAAGACATTGTACTATAGACCTATTAGGAGAACCATGCATTATGGCGGAGGCATATCTAGTTGTAGAATACAGTAACATGTGTGAGTTATACAGTCATTCAATTTCAAGAGAAGATCTGCATTGACATTTATCTGCACATGCTGAGGTTCTGTGAACTGGCTTATTTTTGTCTTGTTTCTTTCAAGGCCCCATCATACTACAGCAAATACCAAATGAATGTCCAGCGAATTCAAAAATTTGAAGATACATTTGCATCTGTTGCTATAGAATAGTGTGTAACATTGGTAGCATGTTTGATGTTCTTTGTATTCATTAGCTGTTCATAGGGATTCACAGAGATATGCTGGAGCTGAATATTTATTTTAAACATTTCATGTTCAAAATCTGGACAGCATATCTCTTCTAGTCCCTACGAATAGCTATTGAATACAAAGAATGTCACACATGTTACAAGCTATTCTAGTATTAGCTATGGATGTGAACGTATCTTCAAATTTTCGAATTCATTGGGCATTCGTTGGACATTTACTGTCGTGTGATGGGACCATTAGAAAGGTATATCCACGGAGGTAAGCCTGCTGAACTTAGGGAAGTTCTCTTACTTTTCATAAATACTGTTGGCATCTTTGTCCCCAAATGGTCATCAATATTTTAAAATGGTACATTGTTGTGCTGATGAATGTTTTGACAGGCTTTCATAATTCAACAAACCCTCAGAGCAACACACTTGTGCGTGTGTTTGTCAACTACACAGCAAAGAGGCACTTGTACAACCTAGAATATGAATCACACATCATGCAATGTTGTACACTGTGTGTGTTATTGTGTGCACTAGTACTTTCCCTTACCTCTAGTCTACGGCCGGATTAGTGGCGCAGCACTGGTGCACGGAATAGCACTGCTTCACTTCCTATACAGGCAAAGTAGCGGCATTTCCTTCGCCAGAAACCCCCTGCCCTGGGAGGCTTCAGGCAGGCGGGATTAACATCCGGATGTCTTCTCGGGGATCTATTACTCCGTGATGTCAACATTACAGCTTCGGGTCCCCACTCGCCCTTTGCGCAAACATTATTGTCGATGTCATGCAATCCATGTGCTGATGAGATGAAATCGTGCCGCAGCTTAATCCCCCCTGAGGATGTACACTGTGTAGCTTTGAGGGAAGACAGGAAATTGAAGGAATAAGTGTAAGCAGCATGTTGCCATGGTAACTGGAGAAGCTCCTCTCTATCTCTATCGATGTATGGGTAAAGCAGTATGAAAACCAAGATCAATTCCAATATTTCATCCCATGGGTCAAACTTTTTTATGCTGGGCCCCCAGAGGGCACCAAGAGCACTCTTTAGTACTTACATTGTAGGCGTACAACATGACAGAAGGTTTAGGGCAGATTTGATACACGTCGTCACACCATCCCTTTTATTATTACCTTATCATTTTAACATAATTATTGTACATTTAGATAAGTCTGTTTAATATTGTCCATTATGTCTTTTCCTTGAATTCATGCATATTGATAAACATGAGATCCGCAGATGCTTGGACAGTGCATTCCTTCAGAAGATGATTTCCATATGAATATTAAGAGGATGTTCTTGAAATCCATGCTTAGTGGCATTTTTGTTTTTTTGAAAAGTGCTTATCAGGGTTCGAAATTGGCGATGGTCCGCTGGCCATTGGCCACCCAAAATCATGTCGGGACTAGCTAAAAATCATAAAATTCTGAAGTAACTAGTCCGTCTGGCTAGCCAAAATATTGCTTCAGTGTCAAAATTGATTCTAAGTAGTCCGCCTGGCTAGTTAAAAAAAAAGTTAAGTGCGATCCCTGCTTATGGAAATTTCCAGAGCTGCTTGCCACCAATGGGCCAGCCAACGTATCATTCAGAACTTCTGAAATAGAAAAATGCAATCTCAAGCATCTGTTGCCCCATTAAAACAAATATCGAATATGGGACATTGTAAGTCCACAATATGCATTTATATAGTCAAATGGAGAAAAAGGTCCTTTAATTGCCCTTTTGCCCACTGCTAATGTATGCCGTATGTGGGTACGGGGGAAGTGAAGAATCTGTGCTCGAAGGAGTGGAGTCGCGAGTCACCCTGTGTGCCTGGCTGCCTGGCTGGCAGCTGCCTGCCTGAGAGCTGGTGATTCACCCCCTCACACTCCAGCTCCGGCACATTCGGTCAATATGCAGTGGTTTCTGTGAGACGTCACTTGCGCAGGTTTGAATGTGATGTATCCGATGATGGGAGTAATAATGAAGACCCGAATGTGACGTGCAGCACCACAGTGTGCAAACTGCGCATTGCTATGGTACAATTGTACATGTACATTTTGTACAACTGTACAGTGTGCATTGCAGAGATGCACGTACATACATGTATGTCATGCGAAGAAGGACACTTGAGTATTTATGCTGCATTTAATGGAGTATGTGACGAGATTTGATGATAATGTATGTCCGTCCCTAGCATTGATGCTTGGGGCGGAGATGGGGATGGGGAGGTAGGGGCGGAGGGGTAGGGGAGAAAGGGGCAGGTTTGGGGGGGGGGGGGGTGGCTGTTGAAACAGGAGAATGGCCAGTTGATTGCTTGATGGCATTTGGCACTAGCGAAGTGTTTGTCGAATGTTCGATCAAACTACCATCTTTATTTGGCAGCTGAAATGGAGGTGCACCACCATGAGTATAGTTGAGTTTGAGCTGCCTCTTGGCGAGGAAAAGACAAAGCATTCTTTCTGGCTTTTGAGTGTGACTCACACTGCATACTTGAATACTCGCATGGCTGTTCTAATCTTGACACTAGTTTCTGTGGATGCCTCTTGCATTTTGTCTTGGTCATTATCACAGGTTACAAGAATTTAGGGGTCAAAGGTTGGTGATAAAGTAACAACTGGCGAAGGGAGGTGCTGAATTTACTCTTTATGTATTAGAATGGACAATTAACTCCTAGAAATGTGTGAAGACATAATTTATGAGAATTTTTCTGAAAAATTCTTTTTGTTTTCATTGTCTGCACAAACAAGATACTGTACATGTAAAGTGAATGATATGCTATTAAAGTTGACAGTGTCACACAGTAAGTTAGGCGGTAGCAATGAAATTATTTTACGAAATGCATTTTCAGATAACAAATACCCAAGGAAAGTTTTTGTTTTTTCTTTCATTGAAGTCTTGACCTATGCTACCTTTCCTCACATCTCATGAGAGCGTGAGATGTGTTTTCTTTGCTTCAAGGTCCATTTCTGTAATTAAAGTACATACATGTACAGGATTATGTATGTAGGCCTATATGGTAATAGACCGTTGCTGTACGTGAGCGCTATATTAGTATTACAGCTGTGTGATAAATATTGATACGCTAGTGCTTCCGACATTCAGTACTTTGAATACATTGTAACTGGATAAGTGGATGTGGATTTTTGTTGTTGTTGTTGTAACTCCCTATCTCTCATAAATTGAATTGCATGTTTATTATTGGAGATTGCTATGCATGTCAATTGTGTGTATTAGACCAGGGAAAAGAGGACATAATATACATTTATATTTGATGCATGCATTACACTGTATAGACAGTATGAATGCACATTGGGTCTACAATGTACAATGTAGTTTGTCGCCTGATTAAACTACATAATGTATAACCTGGCAACATCCAAAATAGCTTGATTCAAGTTGGAAGCGTAATTGGATTTCAAAAGATATTGAGTGGAATAAAAGCGTTGTCTGCCTAGCAGCATTTTATTTTTTTTTTGGTTGAAAGCAATGAATTGGCATCCATGCACACATATACATATATACAAGGTATTAGCAGTAATATCTATACAAGTGATTATGTGTAGAGAAAATGGACTCTTGGAGCTTTGTACAGTAGGGGGCCTACAAATTGTAGTTGTAAAGCATCAGTGCTACATTATATGTCATCCTGATTTCAGTGAATTTTCCTGGAATGGAACGGTTCGGCTTTTAATTTGTTGATATTGTGAGTCAGTCGCAAAGCTCCATTAAAAGAAGAAGAAGAAGAAAAAAAAAAGTGGTGTACAGTATTTGCCCTGCTGTGATTGGAGGTCACATTTCCCCCTATTAAGAGTGGCCAAGACTTATGGCCGAACCAGTTCCCCCACATTGCGGGCACATACGCCCCGACGAGACCCTGTCTCCTCCGTTTTTTTTTTTGTGCAGAACCAGTCGATATCGCTCAGTGGCAGTCCTTGGTGCATGGCAGCTCTTCCTCCAATTAAACCGAGCTTAATTTACATCGTGCTCTCCGCCCTGGGCTTGCCCACCCCGGCTTCGCTTCAAGGCTTCCTCCGATCCTGGCCGCATTCTGCTCTATGCAGAATCCTCCCACGGCCAAACATGCGGGACTGATGGAAATTATAATTTTGACACGAAACCTTATGACAGGATACTTGAATTTCATATCAGCCAATTTTTCCCTGGACTTTTTATAGTACTTGCTCAGAGCTTTATAGTTGACTGCCTTTTTAAAGTCTTCACATAATACTATTAAACTTGATTTCATGTTAGAGTGTAATGATTTTTCTTCCTCTTTATTTTAAAAAGTTCTATTTCAGTGCACACAAGAAATAAACTATGAAACTAGCTTATTGTTATCTTATTGTTATTTCAACTTTACCATATGATAAGATCTCAAATGCAGGGAACCAAAAGTAAGATAAACATAGCCTCTTGCAGGTGTCTATAATAGAATGCAATGCAAAACACAACTGCTCAGTTTGTTGTAAAAATCACTAGATATTCTTCCTCCCTTCTTCATGTGAATATTTTACTCTTGTACCCTTTGCTGGCCAATCAAGAGAAGAGAAAAAATAATAATAGAAGAAAAAAAAAGAAGAAAATATGAGTGAGCATGGAAGTGAGACTACGTCCATGGATGTTCTCAGAGTGTGGGGCTCCCTCACTGACAGAACATTGCGCTCTTACACTCCCTGTGGACTATGTGATGGTGCCTGTTATAAATGTGTCAACAAAGAGCTCACTTATGACACCTTGGACTCTTAAGCCTTAGTGTCAGTGAAGCCTTGCAAGAAGAAGAGGGGGGAAATTGTAGTCATTGCACTGAAGAAAATTGTAAAGGTTTGAGAGGCAGTGTTGTCACTTTTTAAAGCTCAGTGCTCTTTAGGAAAGGAATGAATGTTGTAAAAGCGATTATCGGTCCCAGATCAGCGATTTGCCAAAAGGATTGATAGCCCTATGTGTTTGTGTGAGGGATGGAGGGGGATTCCATTGTATGTCTTCATTGCTCTTCTCCCTTCTTGTGAATGTTGGCAATGGAAATGTTATTCCTTTATTTTGTTAGTGAGTGTAGCTTAATAGTCTTAACCTATTGAGGATGGGCTGATTTTGCTGTAACACATGTTTCCCATAGATACCTGTCTGAGTAAACTTGGGACTAGTCTTCAATGAGTTAATAGGGTATTCTCTCACCCACTGTGCCAATATTTCTATGAGAAAAGATAATATTTATTGATGTACTTTGCAGTTACTGAAGGCCAAAAGTTTTTTTTTTTTTTGGGGGGGGGGGGGGGAGGGGGAGGGGAGGGAGGGGTTGACTGTATAAGTATAATTTTGCAGTTTACAATGTCAAAACTATGTGTGTAATAATGTCATTAGTTCACATAAATAGACCCTGTCAAAATCTTGTGATGATCTAGTGACCCTAGAATATACATTGTAATACTGTCAAAAAAAAAATGTTTCTTTGAAAGTATTCAAGCTGTGTTATTGTTAGTTCATCTCCTAGCCCCCATATCTATGAAGGATTATGTTATTAGTGTTCATATACATTGTATTGCAATAGGATCATGCAAAACCTGAACTCATTAATTAAGAAATGATGTCATAAATTCATATAAATGTTTAGAAGACATGCACAAAATAACATTGGATATAGCGGTAATGATAAAAGAACAAATGAATACACATATGTAATTATGTGCATTGACACATACAAGTACACTTGTAAATGCTGAATAGGCAGCATTGGCCAAATGTCTGTTCTTAGAGATGGTGTTGCATTAAAAGTACATTTAATGTAATGTAAATGACAGCATGAGAGCTGATATACAAGGTTATCCAATGCCACAAAGTGATTGAGAACTTCATGATATAGGGAGAAGTGGCTGTATTGTATATTTGAGCTGCATGCTTGAAGTGGCCATTGAATCAATTACCTGTAATGATTGTACACGTATGCCTAGATATATTGCCTAGTACCTTATAGCCTGAAGCGAGATGAGAAGTCTAGACTTTTTTCCCATTTTTTTTTTTGATAGAAAAGATAGCAATTGTCCCAGACAGTATGTAAAGATAACATCATGTGAGACCACATGTACTACAAGCATGGAGTGATGTGCATGCACACGTGTACCCTTCGCTCTATTGAATAAACATGCACTTTGGCGCATTAGTGTTCGGTTTCCTTTCTTGCACAGTACTGAGGACATTTTGTGACCTATGGATCGTGCGTATCTACACAGACAATTATTTCATAGGCACACGCAGCCATTTGCCACAAGTCTGTGCCGGGTGCAGCGTTCGCAGGGCATTCATATCTGGCTTTTCGATGGCACTGCACAAAGTTTGACAATGATTAATTCGAATCAATGCGTTTTGATCTGCGAGTATTTGTAGATGTGAATCAGTGCAAACGTAGGAGGGTTGAACCTTGTTGCTTTTGAAAATGTGTTATAATTCACATAGCGTTTTCAGAAGCCTCGCAGAGTAGGACATGAAAGAATCTGCTGTATCATTGTTGACATGTGACATCCAGCCATCAAATCTAACCACATGGGAACCAGTGGAACTTGCAAAAAGCCATTCAGGTTCCACACCATGCTGATTTCATTTTATTGTGGATCAAAATCTGTTTGCTATTTTAATGAGATATATACATGTACACTGTAGGTGTTTCATATCAAAATTGTTAGTGATGAATCATCATGATGATATTTGCAGTGGTCACTTTAATATGCTATTCCAAAATGGATCCTGATTGCTTACTAGCCAGTGGTTTTTGTGGGTGACTTTTTGTGAGAGAAAGTAGTTCAATGAATTGCCATTTTTTACTTTGTAGTAATAGTGGAACAGGCCAGTTTGATAAACAATAGTGCATACTGTATGCCTGTACAAACTGGCATGTTGTTGGTGTTGTTTATTCTTTGTCAAGACCACAACTATAGATTATTTATGTTTTATGCATTGCATATATTTTGTTTAATGCAAGATTAGTGAAAATTAATTCATTTGAATGAGCTGTGAAACCAGGTATGAGGTTATGGTATTCACATCAGTCTGTGTGTTCCCTGATTTCTCATTATTCAGATGACAGTGGTAATGTGTCGTTCCTTCGTCCACTACAAAACCTTCTGCCGTCATTAGCGTTTGACTTCTCTGTTGGTATGGGCATGTCTGAAGAGGATCATCACTCAAGCCCACCTCTCAAAGTACCCTACCCCTCCCCCTCTCTCTCTCTCCCCACCCCCCACCCCCCACCCCCCCCCCCCCCCCACATATCACATGTTATTGTGATGCATGATGGCTGGCCGAACCCATCGGCGCGCTACAGGAAGCGGTCTGTCAACCTAGTCTTCCCATTCATCCACTTTGATAGAAGCAGTATATAGGGTCAGAATTGATCTGCCGCATTTTCCGGACGCTAGTCTGCATGTTTACAGGTGTCTATGACAGGTGCCATTCGCTCGTGGCACTGGTACAATGTATGTGCCGTGCTATGTCGCCACATGATGTGTGCGTCAAGTGCTAGGAAGGCATTTGCAATTTTGGCTTGTCCGTGACTAAGCTCGCGCTCAATACATCATTAGGCGACACGCACAGCAGCAGCTAGTGGCCATCGTGAGCTGAGCAGCAGAGATTGTAGCAAAGTGAGCGATGCAGAGAATTGGGCGACGGTTTTGAGCAGGATGGGAATTAGCCTTAGCATCCAGACCTTATTTCATCATTTTTTTTCTTTCTCTTTTTGCACCTGATATAATTTTCCACCTACATTGTAATAAAAAAATCCATATTTTGTCCATTGCTCTCTTATGATAGTCTAGTTGGTTGTCAGTATTGAGTAAGGAAGGAAATGAAGAAAAAAATTGTTTGTTTTCGTATATTGGTAATTGTGGAGATAAAATGAAAAAAGAAAGGAAAATAATTACAAGAAAGGGAGACAACAGTCCTCCACCCCCTTAAAAAGATGAACACAAACACACAATTACTTTCCCATGGAATTTACTGTAAAGGCACTGTTTGAGAATTTTGTTCAGGTTTGAAAATCTGAGCTGCGTGGTCGTACATGCTACCAGAGTTTTTGATATTAAATGTATTTGAGAATGAATCTACGAAAAACTCACAGGTGCTTTGTAATGGTAATAATCTGTGATTTTCTAGATTTTCCATTCTCAGTAACTCATTATTTTCCAGAAACTACATAATGTAAGCATTTAGTAATTGGGTTATTAGCTTGGTGATATTTGTTGATAGATGCCATGGAGACCGTGTCATCTCAAAACATTTGTATGCTGTAGTGTATGTGTGTGTGTGTGTGTGTGTGTGTGTGTGTGTTTCTTTATAATGCATTTGAACATCATCTGCAAAGTTAGACAATGTCTGAGTTTGAACCATCACAGTGTTTGATAGACAGCACGGTGGACATTTTTGTCCGATAGTCACATGACAGTTCTATCAGAAACCAATCACATGGCACTTCAGACTCACCTGACATGGAGATTGTCCACAATGATTAGCAGAAATGACTTCAAAAAGAGCCACAAAAAAACAAACAAACAAACAACCAGCCAGCAATATCATCCTGACTGAACTCTGCGTAAAATGCCAAATCATGAAAGTGTGTCTATGAAAGCGATGTTGAGGGAGGCAGGTGACAGTGGTATTGAGGGCTGACTTCAGTAATAATATGCTCCATTGAAACCCATGCAGCTTTAGAAAAGAGCCTGGTCTCTGCGTAGTCATGGAAATATGTGAGCTGTGGACATGATGAAGGGTCTTTGGCAAATATAGCTGGGGGAAAGACTCACAGTGTACGTGCGTGTAATGACAAAGCATAATATTTTGCAAATATTTGGTCTCTTTGCATGTGATAGTGACTGGCAAAGAGCTTTTGCTTTTGTTTTATTTTGTATTGTTTTCAGGGAAATACTTTAAATAATATGGCTTAGATTTATTTGACTTCTACTCTGCTGTCCACTATGCGGACCTGATTTTAAAGAGAGATTACAGAGCAAGACTGAATTTAATATTCAGCTGTTTTGGTTTCTGATTAGTAGAAATATTGAAAGGCTGAGATGCGATGGTCAGTACTCTACAGGCAAAGTTAGGCCTGTGATAATTATGATGAATAAGTTTGTTTTCACAGGGAGCCTTTTGATTCAACCACAGGTGTGCTGATCAAGGATCATCAATTAACCCATTCACTGGAGCCATTGATTAATTGATTGATTGACTGACTGATTGATTGATTGATTGATTGATTGATTGATTTTATGTATGAATATTTTACTTTTTGTCCCATTCTGTGTTTCTGTTTGGAGTGTTCCTTGCTAATGTCCAGTTGCAGTGTTCAGGCACATGAATACAGCCATGTGTATTTACAATGTAAAAGGACATTTGTATTCATGAAGTTATGAAATATGAAATGCGCTGTTGGCTTCGTTCTGTTTACGAAAAATAATCTCAAACGTGTGAATTGATGTGTGATGTGTTGTATTCTCTGAGCTTCTGCGGTCAATGCCAATTTGTGTCAATAAGACCAGAACTATGAAAAATGAAATCATACCTTTCTATCCTGCAATATTCTTGTCTTTAGTGGTACTCTCTAACAAGATACATTACAGTCACACTCTTCCTGCGGTCATCATATATTTCCTGTTTTTCCTCACCTCGCATCAAATAATTCATGGATATTCAACTGCATGAGAGTTTCCATGAATAAATCAATCTGTCTGCCAATTCATGCAGCATGGTTTGTTGTGGCATGCAGCCAGAATGTTTCCTGTGAATACGCCGTGCTTATATATCATATTTTCTTTTCTATCTCTCTCTTTTCTCTCCCAAACAGTAACGGACGACTCGGGCAGTAAGGGAACGGCCGATGCCACTCATGACGACCTGAACACCACTGCCACATCAGATGACAGACCGACCAGACAGAGGAAAGAACCAGGTAAAAACAAACAGACAGACAAACAAACAGACAAACAAACAAATAGACAAACCCCTCCCCTGATATCCTTCAAAACAACAACAAAAACAAAGAACTTTTAATAATTATTTTTGTAACAGCAGCAGCAACCACAACCCAAAGGGGTTTTATTTTTCAATACTCCATTACTGTAATCACGAGATTTTTCCTAGGTCTTGGCGTTTTTATGAATCTCATGCACCACAGAACCATGGGGAAATAAAACCACACAGTTTGGGGAAATATTGCACATGAAAACAAAGAGAAAACTTGTCTGCAAAATTATGAACAAGTGCAATTCATTGCCATTGCCCCACTGTTACAGTTTACTTTAGCTATTAAAGCTATATCAAAAATTGCCAGTTGCCTTTTATTGCAACGAAGTTAAAAGGAACAAACATCTTCAGATGGTTTTAGGTACATTTTACATGTATGTCAAATGTCATGTGAGCTTGCCCTCTCTTGTGGATGTAAGAAAAAAATTAAAGGTCTGTGAATTTCCCCTGCCATATGACATCATCCACACAATTTGACTGCGTAAGAATTCAGTAGCCTGTAGTCGCCAAGCCAATACTAGATGTAAATCACATCCATAACACTGTAAGGTGGTTGTATGGTACTGTAGATTTGTGATTTATAAACATCCTCCAAACAAAAGTCAATGACACATAAAATGTATTTGTTCCTTCACTGCCAAATCTTGTCCTCGTTCAACCCATATCCTAACAGACATTGTGACAAATGGCCATCATCCCATAAGAGTTTAGTGGAAATGGAAATGTGGTGTGCTGATGAGATTGTCCCTGGATGTCCCTGGGCACTTCTGTTGTTCCCTCAAAGTGGACTCTTCCTGCTTTAAAACATTGCCTCAGGACGCATTTCTGAGCTGACCACAACACTGAACTACGCTCGAATGTGGGTGCTATCCGGAAACAACATCTTTCTCTGCGATGCGTTAACGTCTTGGCGTGTTTTGTTTGTTTGACTTTCGCCACAAGCCTTTCATACTGAATATGCTTGAAGAGACAACTTGGCTTTGCTTCAGCTGGATTTCCTTTGACATTAGTCATTCTGCTCCACAGTTTAATTGCTGGACCTAACCTTGATGCCTCATAGTAATGGGATTGAATCACCATGAAAAATACTCCACCTTGCTTGAATAAAATACCTATGAATAAAACACAAGGATGCCAGATGAACTTGTATTCTTGGCATCAAATTACTGTGTGTTATAATAACTGAACAATCAGGACGTTCAAGGTGAGCTAGAGGCATTGTAGTCATGAAAATTCACCAAGCCATTATTTAGAACAATATCTCGTGCCCACCTTGACATGGTCTAGAATATATGTCTATCCTTCCCAACTAGATCTGATCTGAATCTGTCTCATGTTTGGGTTCATTCTTTGGCTCAATATACATGTAATTCCTATGTGAAATGAAACAGGGCCCAGGGAGAGCCTTATTGGCAAATTTAGTGATCTCCCTCTATTTGGTCCCCAGCGTACTTTCGTTCTAGTTAGGTTGCAAGTTAGTTTACAATCATGCGTGAGTGTGCTAATACAGAGGGTATTGACCAAAGCTTTTACATGATGTCGTGACACCGAGAGAACAGTACGTTCAGGCCAGGCTCGAGTTCTGTGCCTGCATCTCTGATGGCTGCTGTGATACACTCGTGCCAAGTTTCATGCCCCGTGGGTAATCAAGCATGATGGGGATGATGGGATGACAGTATATCAAAACCAACAACAACAACAACAACAACAACAACCTCCACAAGATCATAATCACCATTTTAATTTTTTTTTCCTCCCCTGCTTCCTGGATTGTTGAGCGCAGAGATACATTGATTTCTATTTCTCTGGCATTGTTGGCTCTTACACATAAACAGAGGTTCTTGTCTGCTTTATTTTTGGGAGAGCTGCGTTCAGTGAGTTATAAAATGCAAACTTGATATTGACGTGTTGTTGATGCACATTGTACACTGTGCAACTATTTCCGGGAAAGAAGTGCAAAAGAATACTCCAGAGCAATGTGAATGATGCATACAGCTGAAGGAAAAATTCATCAAATCCGCAAATTGTATGAAGTGGGATTTGTGGTGAGGGCAAATGTATTCATGTGGCCAGAGATTGTTGTTTTCATTTTAGTGTATAACTGAAGTAAATCAATCTAGTCTTCCAGAGTAGAAATATCTGTAAAAAATCCAAATTGTATGTATTTTATTCCAGGCTTGCTGTTTGATAAAAAGTCTGTTTGAGGATAAAGTTTCAACCAACAATTGTGAATTAGTACAAAACATTCACTGAACTATGCTGGACAATGAGCAGGTTTTTTTTTTGTTTTTGTTGTTTTTTTGCAAGGAACATTCGTCTTCGAGGAAAAAGTTTTGAAGGTCTTTTTCGTCTTTTTCATCCCAAATTTTCCTGTGTGTTGTTGGATTATATGTATGTGATTCTCTGTGATAATATTTTTAGCTTTTTGTATTAAATAGAAAGTTCTGCAATGATGAAGTCTTGTGAGGATGACAGATTGCTACAGGGAGGCAAACATTTTTTAAGCGATCATTCTCCAGAAAAACACCTTTTCCAGACATCACTGTTTAATAGTGGTAGAGCTTAATTAAGCAAAATCTTACACTCCAAGTCCTCCAACTGATGTTTTGTATGATTTCTTTTCCATGTGTGTGTCTCTCTGTGTGTGTGTGTGTGTGTGCAGTGATAGATGCCTCCAAACTGAGGGAGAGGGAGGAGAGGTCGGTCAGCAACCGGCGCGCCCACCTCCAGAAGAAGGCCGACAGCCTCAAGGACAGGAACGAGCAGAGGAGAGCGGCGGTGGAGGAGCGCCGGAGGCAGCAGGAGATGGTGGAACAGGTGGGTCCATAGGCAAGGGTGCTTCTCAAGGAGTGTGATGATGGGTCCACAGGAGGGGTTCTTCAAGGAAGATGGAGGGTTCTCTAGGGAAGGGGAGGGGGACTCCAGGGGGGACAGCTTGGAGGAGGTATGCAGAAAAGATGGAAGTGGGCTCACAGGTATGGGTAAATCAACAAGAATGGTCAATGGGAAGGGTCCATTGGTAAGGTAGGGGAAGGTCTATAGGCAGAGAAGAGATGGGTCTCAGACAGGAGGTTGTTCTCACAGAATAAGTCAAGGTTGATCTGAAGGGAGGGTTGAAAAGAATCCACAAGGAGGATGGAGGTGAGTCAACAGGGAAGGTAGTGGGAAGAGTTCCATCTGTAAGGTGGAAGCTGGTGTACAGGCATGAGAGCGAATTTTCCAAGGAAGGTATTTGCTTCCTCGGGGAAGGTGGAGGTCAGTTCAGAGGGGAAAGGCAAGGCTTAGTTTACAGGGAGAACCGAAGTTTGTTTCCAGAGAGGTTGTAGGTTGGTATAGTTGGAAGGTCAGGAATGGGTGCATCAGCAAGGCGAAGGTTGATATACAGGCAGGGTAGAGGTGGGTCAACAAGACGAGGAGGTGGCTGAAAGGCAGGAGGGAGATGGGTCTGCAAATAAGGGCTGAGTTCAAGGTGGTATTATCAAGGGGCATTTTTGTCTCGCGCCCAAATACAGCATGCAGTCTCGGAAGCTACAGTTTATCTGAAGCCCTGTTTAGCCATTTGACATTTTCCCATTGCCAGCCAGTGCTGAAACATTTCGATGCCAAAGTCTCTATACCAGCTGAACATTTAGTATGGTGAAAATGTAGATTAAAAAGTTCCCATAACATGACTAGTGATGTTTTTTTTTTCCTTTTTTTTTTTTTAGAGGGGCTTTCACTTCCTCTGATTGTGCGAAATGTGATATCAGGAGCATAGAGATTAGATTGCCCAGTAGGCTTCTCTCAGGAAGAGGATGCGCACTATCTGGTTTCAGCGCATCTGATTTCTTCCATGTCGGGTGGGAAGATGCTCATGTGGGAGTGGGAAATTAACTGCAATTGATAATGGGGATATGAGCATGTAGTCTGATTTAGATCCTGTCGGGTGTATTCCTGACCAGTGACCTTCTCCTGTCACTGCACCCCCCCCCCCCCCCCAAGAAAGCAATACAATGTGAATTGCTGTGAAAGATTTGTATCGCTTGTCTCCCTCTGTACAAACGGATTTGTAGGATTGCAACTGCTGAAAACATACATGTCTGAAAAAAGGAACCAGTAGGATTTGAACCTCTCATCTACTGCTTTCCGGGCAGCGACACTACCCCCGGGCTATCCCTGGTTGCTGGCAGTGACACAATGAACTTGGAATGAATACCCTCCTTGGAACAAATGTCCACCTTGGTCTACTAAACATAACAATATCAGAATTTTGAAAGTTGGGTACCAGGGATAGCCTGGTGGTAGTGTTGCTGAATGGAAAGCATTTGATGGCAGGTTCGAATCCCGCTGGTTCCTGTTTTCCGACATGTTTGTTAAAAATTATAGATCAGCAGTTGGAATCTTACATATACGTTTGTACAGAGGGAAAAAAGTGATTAAATCTCTCATAGCATACATCACCCCTCTACTGTACTTTCTTGCTTTCATAATGTGAATTGTGTGTAAGAACTTTGTTTTCTCAATCAAATTCAATAGTGACTGTGTATTGATTACTGCTGCCTCATATCTCAGACATTTCTCCTCTATTTAATGCTAGTATGTGCATAGTGATTGATTTATAGACAACATAATTGATCATGCTTACCAAATCACTGTTTTCCTTGTATAAGGGTGATTATGCTTTGTAGCTGAACAGTTTAGTAGGATGGCAAATTCACTCAGCTTCACAGATGTTCATTTCCCTCCCATGTACATCCCAGACATGAGTGTTATCAGTTCATTGCACTTTGATATCTGCAACCAGGTTTGTAGGCTGACTGCAATAGAGGAAGTAGTCTCTGTATGCCAGTTACGCAACAATTTCTCATGTGTGGGCAGCGTAAGTCACATTTTTCACTTTCTGCAGGTGATTCGTAATTGTGCTTCTTTGTGTTGAATGATGGCATTCATGGTGATCAATATGTACAATGCATGTTCTCATTTTTACTTCGACTGCAGCAAAAGAAAGAGGCAATACTGCGGCGGTCGCGTGACCGAGAGGACACAGCCCACGGCTCACGAGAGAAGCGCCGGTCATGGAGCGCGTTTGGCTCGCGGGAGAGTCCCTCGCCGACCCCCAGCGCCTTGACACCGCGGGGCCGCAGCTCAGACCGGCTGACCCGCAAGTCACCCACGTCGAACCTGACCGGCTCCAAGCAGCTGTCCAGCTCCGTGTCCAACATCTACCACCGCTCCGTCAAGCTGGTGCGGCTGGGCCCCAATGAGGATGACTGGTTCCAGATGCATGTCCCTGAGACACGTAAGAAGAAGCCCGGGTCGCCCGGGGCGACGACCCCCGAGCCGGGGTTTGCGGATGCACGCTCGCCTGTTGGTGCATTGCGCTCGCCTGTTCACCACCGGTCTACCCCAAACCTTGCATGTAAGCTGACTAAAATACCTTCCCTCTCGCCTCTCTAATCTCTTACTGACAAGAATCTTCTCCCAAGGTGTAGCTGTAGCCGGGTGTCTCGTTGAGGATGGGGCTAAATAGTGAAATGACTTAGCTGGAAAATCTCACAGTGACGAAGATCAGATAAACCATTCTCAAACTCATAGATGAGCCTCCTGTCAAACAAACCTACCTCAGACTATCAGTGCAGTACAGGAATCAAATGATTAAACTACCCAAGGAAAATAGAAAAGATATTCATAAACCATACAAATATAAAGTCACAGGTTTGTCCAGTACCTAGTGAAATTTTGTCCAAGTGCTGTATGAAAGTTTTAAAATTAACCGCGCAGTTTGCACATTGTGCTTCTGCTGCACGCCATGGATGATGGCTCGTCGAAAAAGAAAAGAGATCGAATGGTTGCAGTAGAAAAGCACAAGTTGAAAGCAAATCCTATCTACAGCTCATCTCTGCACTGTAGTGCAACATTTGACAGCTAAGGGGCTTTACATTCTCTCTTGTGTCCTCGTCACCTTGAGATTTTGCTCTCAAGTTATAATCATGAAGCTTGGCCACCCATAGTCCTCAGAATTTCGGTCATACTGTATTCCTACGAGTGTAGCTATGTTGCAGATGTAAGTATGCATTTCTATTCCCCTGAAAAAGAACTTATCCCATTGGAGTTGGCAGGTAAGGATATACGAAAGCTTATTGAAAAAGCAGTTGGAGAAAAAGCAGAATGACTGCACACACAGTTATCTGCGATTCGGTTCTCTTGATAGCAGATCATTTTGACTTTGTGCCTTGTTCATTTGTTTCGAGCCTATCTTGAAGCCTCTTTTGAATGCTTCTGGCCTATTAAGTATGTAGTCACACTTCTGCTGAGCTATATCATATGCTTGTCCTTTTCGTGTGACACAGGGGGCGTAAGTATTGCCCCCCACATTGCCCCCGTACCGCTTCGGGTCTGACCCGCCCCAAATCATTCTTGAACAGTGGACGGACCATTCTGTCAAGAAACGCATGTGACACTGTCCACGTACTCTGTCCAAAAAAGTGTTGACTCCCCTCAGTTTTTTTGGCATATTTGAATTATGGTTTTTGTCCCAAAATTCAGAGCATGAATGATCGTCCATCTCCACACACTTTCTGTGATACAATGTATATTTTCTGAGAACAGTTTCCTCTTTAAGTTGGAAGAGCTGTTTCCACAGTATATGACCCAATATTCCCCTCCATATTTTCGATTTGTATAGCTTTTTACTTTTGTTGGCTCGTAGGAGGATCAACCAACACACAAAATAAAACAAAAAGAAGATACAGAAAAATTCCTTGTTTTTTGGTTTGACCCCCAAATTAGCTCCTCCTTCAACACACTCAATTTTCTCAAACCCTGCAACCTTTCTATGATTTGAGAGTTATACAGATTTCTTTTTCCCCCCTGGCAAATTTACAATCATTTTTGCACATCTTCATTATGAGCACTATGCCTCTTTGCTGCTCCCTTCAGTAATATCTGCTATCCAAGTCAAGAAATATTAATTTTATTGCCATTTTGCAGTCGGTCTACCAGCAGTTTTGCTTACAATGCAGTAAGCCTGTCAATTCACTGGAAGTTGACAGAGGTTTAAGTTGAAATTTAATGAAATATGATACAGAGGAATTGATAAGAGGAATGATGACAACATTATCAGATGAAATCAGGAAGATAATGAAAATAGAATTTTGATATGACTCATTGTGATCAAAATGTGTATTGTTGCTGCAGAAATCTAGTCAAAGAGAGTCCAGTGGCAGATAATCGTAGGGATGACAAAAGTCTGAAATGCTGCCCTCTTTTGTTGGAGCTGTGGTGAGAAACTAACTGGTCAAACTGCCAGAACGGACTTGCTGTTGTAACAGGAGAGTTTTCTTTTTAGCAAGCTTGATATGAAACCATGTGGAGACAAGCAAAACATTCACAGAAATTCTAATAATTTCTCCCCTTTTTGCCTTGAGGTTTGTCAAGGAAATAGATTTTGTTTGGATCTGTACATGAGCCATCAACAGAACATCAGAATGCATGGATTGGGATTGGCTAAAAAGTGTAAACATACTTATTTTCTTACCCATTGATATACGTTTTCATAAAAGATTTAATACTGTCCAAGTGAAACATAATGTTGGGATCGTTTACTGATACATCAAAATAAAGTTGTAAAGATTAACGTGGGTAGTGAGATTGTTAGATTTAATTCTGAGGACTAGGTGTTTGCATGGCCAAGTAAAATATATTTGTAAAGAGAGATAAAAAAAAAGAACAACCTGTTGGCTGGGTTTTCAACATAGTTAGAACAACTTCATATGTGTTTCAATAAGCTGGAGTCTACTTTTTGATAGTATCAAATTGTCTTCTGTGGGTTATTAAATGCACCTGCACTAGACAAGCCTTTATTATTATAGTCATACTATTGTTATAGTCATACTTCTGGCATAATGCAAGCTCGGATTTACCCAGATTGATTTCTAACAGCATATGGAAAATCATTTTGTTTTATATTTAGAAGGGGGAAGACACACTGGATGTCGTGAAGAACGTCAGTGCGACCATCCGCAACCTTTTTTTTGATGGCCTTTGGTCCACCTACACAGGATTCATCTTTTACATGAAGGGCAGTCATGCATTATACTGGTTGGATGCCACCTTGCTGAGTAACAATAGGATTTGACATGCCCTTCCTGTCCTTATTACGTTTTTTTTTTTTTTTTTTTTGCAAGTGGCTGTAAAAAAGAAATGAAGATTCTGTTAACCCAAACTGACAACCCTGTACATACCTCTAGATTTAGCGTTTAATAGACAGAAATGCCCCCATAGGTCCTGTTTTGACCTCTTTCTCCCGTGTGACTTTGGTCCTGAGTCTACACCCCCACCCCTTCCCCCCCCCCCCCCCCCCCCCCCAATTTCCTTGCCGATGCTACTCTCCTTGTGGCTCATCGCTGGCGCAAATCTTTTTCGTTTTTTTCTGTTGTAGTTGTTGTTGTTTTTTTTCTTTAGCTATGCGCTGTTTGTGAAAGGCTGCGCATGAAAATGACTGCTGAGATGGTTTGGCAATGAGACCAGCTTGTCTGAGGTCTTAAGCATGGTGAGATGATGACTCCTATGATAATGTTTTAGAAGTCCTTGAGAGATATATACTTGATACATACTTCAAAAGATGTTAACTATTACATAACGAAAACAAAATTTAAGAACATGTAGCAGACAGTATGGTGTTTTGACCAGATTTGCTTTGAACAAGACTATGAACAAGAACACTTTTATCACTATATTTCAATCTCTCATATGTGTCAGTGAAAAAAAAAATGACGACGAAGGATATTCTACTGACTTCATCAATAGGAGTGACTCTCACCATGCTTGGAACTGTGTTGTGCTGTGAAAGAATTGACTCGTTTCACTTTATTGGTTCCAGGTTTTAGTGACTAGTCTAATGTCTTGGCCCTGTGTGACTGTGCAAATAGAATAGAATTAGTGCTAGTAAAAGTGCATTTGTCGCTGATGTTATTCAAGTGGAATGATAGATGTTCATTGTTCTGTGGATGTCTACAATTATGTAATTGAAGTGTTACTGTACGATTATTTTTATTTACCGGTACGTACTATTTTGTTTTTTTTCTTCAGTTCATGCATGTGTTGTTGCCTGCCTGGTAAAAGGGCCCTAGCATGAAATTTTCAACCTCAAAATAAAATTCTGGTTTTTTACATATTGATACTCTTTCATATGAAGCAACATAATTGATTTGTGATTTTGTGAGCGCGCAAGCGTCAGATCAGGGCCCTTCTGCCGGACAGGTGACAGTGTGTCTTGCATAAATACAATCAACTGTCTGAGCACGTAATTGTCATGAAATCCAGACAAAAGGGAAACAAACATGTTTTCAGACTGCACCGATATATAGCTGTTGCATCGGAATGAATAAAATGATCGTTGCTCAGAGTATGGTGTAAATGCCAAGGTGAATCTTATCTCTGTTCATTGCTGACTGTCTGGACTTTAATATACATGTTTGTCTGCACTCAAAAAGTATAGATGTGTCAGTTGCTATCATATAGCATGATCTGTGTTACATGTATGTCACATCTGAGAACCCCTTTTTATCCCAGTGTGGATTTAGTTGCATATAGTCATATTCCCCTTTTTGTTCCATATCATCATTGTCTCAGTAAAGCATTGAGATACTTGATATATTTTCCTCCATTTTGGTGAAGATACTACTTCCTGGTTTAATATTCGTGAGCACGCAGTTGGGCAGAAGTCTTGAAGCCAAACTACTGCAACATACTGACACGCTTGCAATCTGAGCGATACTAGTGTGGATATAAATAGATGTGTGGGAGTATTAGAGTTAATTGTGTCTGTATTGATTTAGTGGCCTGAATTTTGGCTCAATAGCAACTGCCGTGTATTTTAAGTTTTCTTCATATACGTGACGTGTCCTTTGAAACGGTTTTGACAAGAGGCACAAATTTGGCATCTACTCGCCTTGTGGTTTCCCCCATGCTGAAATTAAGCTCTGAGTTGTGTGCGAGAGTAAAGCTAAAGGAAAGGATCAACACTGACAGTCTATGTGGATTTTGTTATCACATTTCTTGAAATGAGGTGCATTTGTGTGATCACTTGCCACTGTCTGTCCATGACAGAAAGAACTTTGAAGTCTTCTGTTCGCTTGCACAGTGTTGGCTATTGGAATTTCAAATGCACATTCTCATTGGGACAAACATCGAGGATATGTGAGGGCAGTCAGAATTAATTTCTGTTTCTTCAGCCTCCACATACCTCTTCCAGTAATTCAAACTGTTTGGTGCCATTAATAGAAAGTGAAACCAATAGTATTGTTATTTGTCTCTCACAAGCTGCAGTGCACTACAAAACTGCAACACAAGTGCAGCTATGGAAGGGCATGTACACTAGCATATATTAATGATAAATTATAAATCTGCAGCAGAAATTAGAATCATGGACCAGGTACTTCACTACTACAATGTGTATGACTTAGTCACTTGAAAGTACAAGCTGTGCTCTAGAAACCAAGATGATCTTCAGCAAACAGTCATGTTGCTCTATTTAAAGAGTAGTGAAGATTCTTGAAGGCAAAAGCTATCATAAAATGTGATTTTTAAATCTATTCTGCATCTACAAGTACAAGTATGGAAATTTTTTATATGTATATACATGCTTTTACGAATTACACTGTTGGCTTATTCCCAAAGATAGAAACCAGGACTGGCAAGTCAATGTCAGAAATTTCACTGAGCAATGCTGCAGCTCTGATATTGATGAACAGCGCCCTCTATTTGTGAGGAGGGGGGGGGGGGGGGGAAGCTGGTGGAAAGCCCTACTTGGTTGAGAAAACTCAATCATCTGTGTGGGTGTAGACTGTATTGGATGCAAGCATGACAATTCTTTTACATCATAACAGGCTATGCAGTCTGGTTGTAGATTGTTAGGATTATAGTTATCAGCCTTTCCATCTTCAAGTAGACTGATTTAACAAAGACAAACACAAAAAACAAAACACAAAAACTCAATAATTGTTGTGATATCTTACCTTTTTACCTGTTTTCATTTCAGTAGTATTGCAACCATGTCATGGTTGCATCAAAATACGATTAAGCAAAAAAGGGCATTGCTTCACAACTTGTGTATGATTGGTTTGTACATAAGGAGTATAACAAAATCACCTTTTTATTTTGTTGAAAATACACAACCACAACCCTTTCCATCAAAGCGTCATCATTGATCAAGTTATTAAGACTTTTCAGTTGCTTTAGTGCAGTGGGTGTTTACATGTTTGTTCCCTTTGATGTTTTTGTTTGTTTAATGTGAAAAAGGGCATATTTGCTATTAAATGAAGTGCGCTTGACATCAGACTATGTGCAGGTCTATGGGAGACCTTTAGGCTAATGACATTATCCAGTCTTTAATATTTGCTTGTGAAATTTTTATAAAAACTGCTGTTTTGTGAAGACCCGTGAATCTGTAAAATTCCATAACTTCCATAGGTTTTTGTCCACCATGCAATTTCTACTTTCTCTGCCTGTACTGTGTATAAACCCTCATGAGAATGTACAGTGTACTTGCACTTTCATTGGTTTGTGAGAGCTTTAAATACCATAGCCGACAAAGTCATCTCAAGCCTGGAGAAGTGTTTCACTTTCATAAGACAGTGAGCTGAAAGGTTTAACGGAGGCACTGTGTCATTTTGCCCTGTACACTTTTTATCATTCATTATTTTTAAAGCATCATTGTGCTGAACTGGACCAAATTACTTTATTTTTGATAGGTGTATAGTACTTATCTTACTTGGGATTGATACTGGACACAGCCTAGTATATTTGAGAGCTCTTGAAGTTTGTAAATGTAGACTATACGTCAAAGATATATTTACTTTATATGAGCTATGAAATTTTCTTAGATTGTAATTGTCTTAGATTGTAATATATTGAGTGATAATCTGTTACGCTACATTTGAACATATGGTATATAAATGATTTGTTATGTGTTTAAAAACATTTGTCATCAGATATCAATACAGGAAAATATTTGTCCATTTCCAGTATAAAGAGTCTCTATAGTAGTTTCCACAGCACAAAGTGTATTTCAAACTACATGTACAAGCAGCTTGCCGTAATTAGAACCGGAAAAAAATTATGTTTATTGACTGACAAAAAGGCTGTTCATTCACACTGTTCAACAAGAAGTGATGGGCATTCACATACACAAAACACCTATTACTGTATTAAAAGCATGATGTTTTCGTGACATGAAATTTTTGAGAATTGCCACTGGCATTCTATTCATATAGTGTAGATAAGATCTCTTTTCATGCATTTTGATTTCATGAATCTTGGCTCTCGCAAAATTTGCAAATTTTAAATGCACCTGAGCATTTCTGTTTTTACAGTATGCATAATTTCCATACCATGGCTTGACACTCTTCGCAGTCATAACAGTGAAACGTGATGCTTGATGAGTCAAAACCCGGCACTGATAAGCAGAGGAAAGTTAGATGTAGGAACGCAGACATCAATGTGTACAAGTAGTCAACAATATCTTGAGAGAGAAGGGGGGGGGGGGATCTAGTGCTGCTTGACAAATGATGCTTGCATGCGAAGTACTGCACTGTATGATACAAGAGTGTTAAAATTAAGTTTAGAGAGTTGAGCTCGTATTACCAACTGTGGCTAGGGTTCTGATACTCTGAGAATACCGTTTTATGAAATGAAATATAAACCAGTGGATGGTACTCACGTTTCACATTGGAGATATTACATCTGTTCTCTGTCTTTTAATGTGTGTCTGGGGCCAATTTTCCAGAGATTTGCAGCGTTCTTGGCCGACGGCATCTCACAGTGCTTGAAGGGATGTGTAAGTCATAGCACAGCTAAATTTAGCCTTTAGTAGTAGGTGCCATATAATTGTACGTTTTTTGAGGGAGAGTACACTTGTTCGGTATTTTATTGGCAATGCATCAGCCTGTATCCATTCGATAGGCACTATTCATTTCATGGCAACCCTGTGTTTGCAGAGGAGATTACACACTTATTGAGAAGTACTTGCACTGTTAATTTTTTTTTTCTCTCCATAGGTTTGAGCCAGATCACGCTCCACTATTGTATTGATAAGCCATGAAAGAGGTGTAAAGCATACTTGCAAACTGTACTTCAATGAGAAAAATCAAGCCTGTAATCTGCTCAAACATGAAGTGGGGGTAGGAATGCTTTTAATCTGCCCAGTTTTTGTGTGTTTGGAAGGATAATTGTGATTTTTTTTTCTTGTCAAGTGCACAAACTGGAACCCTATTATGTTTCTTTTTTTTTATCATTTCATGATAAGAACAACTTGTGGTCACAGTGGAGTGTCAAATGGCCATGGAATGTAGGGCACGAAAAGTCAACTTTCCACGCTGTTTTGATAACTGCTCTCTTAAATCGCGGGGGGGGGGGGGGGGGGGGGGGGGTATGTGATATTTCTTCAACACCCTCTTGGCTAGGGCCACCCCTCCCACCTCCCACCACACCCTCCCACCTCTCTCTGGAGAGGTAGAGGGGACAGAGCTCAGCACTTCCTGTCCATGGGCAAGGGTCCGAGGTGCACTTTCATTCAGGGCCTTGGAGTGTAGAGGTCTGTCGTACAGGTTTGCCCAGACACCATCTGTCACGCACTTGTGACCACCAACAATCACCCGGCCAAGTGAAACCTGTAGTGGAACATCAGTACGTCTTGCTTGCGCAGTACCGGCAACTGTGAAGTTGCATTCATTTTTTTTTTCCTTTCCTTCCTGTGACAAGAGAGGGGGAGAGTTGTACCTGCGTGTTTTCTGCCCACTCGACGGCATGATTTGATGTGGAGAAAGGAAAGAGGCTACCGATATCCCAGTTATGATCTTTTGTTCACATATTCTATCAGCGTTGAGATCAGGCTGGATGGGCTAATTGTGATGCTGGATTGTAGCTACATGTATCTAGGCCGATACTCACTGTGTAGATTGTGCCCATGAGACTAGACTCCCTATGCTGGGCTTGTGTTGGACGAGCTGTTCAGTGCTTGGAATATCCATACTGTTTACTTCCTGTGTTGGTATGAGGGACGAAATGTGGAGACATTTTTAGGATCAAGGATTTTACAATGTTTGAGCATGGACCAAAGAAAGCTGACCGGGGAAAGGGTAAGTGGTTGTTGTTGTAATTTTTTTTCAGTGTTATAAAGTGAGAAGCAAAATGTCGGCCTGAAAAAAAGAAACTTCGACACAGTTGAACATGTTGGAGGCAGTCGACTGTATCCACCAGGGTATTTGATACACTGTAGGAGTGAATTTAGACAGCCTATTATTTGCCAAAGATAAACATTGTAGAGGGTGGGTGTGTGTGTGGATTTCGGGGTTCACTTTCCATGCCTTATGCTGTGCTTGAAATCATAATAGACCTGCTTTTGCGTGAGAACATTGATAAAAACCAAGCAGGAAACATTCTTTGTTTCATGATTAATGAAATCGATGAAAATCTTCCCCAGCCAAGTAACACTCTTCATACAGCGTAGGCAATGCCGTATACCATACTACGTGTTCTCTTGTAAAGAGGTTTCAAATCCTTGAACATAGACTTGACAACCACAAATGTCTGGATGAGAACCACAGTGGTATACCAGGAAATTCATGAGGAAAGCCACTCGCATATTGTCTGGAAAGTCCCAATTCACAAAAAGTATTGTATTCACATAAACATGTGGCATGAGTAGTAGTAGTGTGGGATGCAGAATGGGCGGGAACTGGGAGATATCTGCAGACTGTGTGTTTTATAATAGACCATCTTCAACCATCTGTGTGCCACATAGTATCGCCTCAGATGTATGTATATGAAATTTGTGCATATATTTGATTCTTTGGCACAAAAAGGGGTAATATAATACTCCTGGTGCTAAGACATGATGACATTATTTAATTGATACTATCAGAGATAGTAGCAGACATCTTGGATGTGCAAAGAAAATATAGAAAATTTTGGGGCATGATTTGTTTTGTCACTGCCCATCAAAGGCATTGGTAATTAGAGTTCCCATGAATACACAGTACATATGTCAATTGTGCTACTGCATGCTGTGCATATAGAGAAATCTTGTAAGACCTCAAGGCTTCAACAAAAGAGGGTCGCTTCCGTGTAAAGAATCCTGACCAGAGCACCGAGTAAATATCTGGACCATACAATGGAGTAATCTCTCACAAAGAATTTGGCATGTACATCTCTTTAAACTCAAGATGTGAACAACACAATGATGGCTTCTTTCTTTCTTGGAATGTTCTGAACTCGCTAGTTTGTTGGAAGATAACGTTGTGATAGCTGGCCTGACCAGGATTATTAGTATGGAGCAGAAATTTGGTTTTACTGAATGAAGAACGTAATTATAAAGTCAGTAAAGATAAAACACACTGTGCTGTCCGGTATGAAATAAATGCACAACAATAATAAAACTCTTAGTATCCATGGAGCAGTATGGCAGTGCTTTTAAAGGGAAGGCAAACCCAAAGAGCAATGTGGATTGAGTGAAAGCAGCAACATTAGTAGAACACATCAGTGAAAGTTTGATGAAAATCGGACAATCGATGCAAAAGTTATGAATTTTTAGAGTTTTGCTTGTTGGAACTGCTGGATGAGGAGACTACTAGAGGTTATGACGTATGGGTGGACGGCAATATAGAGAAAATATAAAAGAACATTCCACAAACATTAATTTTTCATGAAAATCACAAATCATCAACTTGATACTGTCATATGCTAAGGGTAGCAATTATTTCCCCTGCTTTCTGAAAGCGGTTAGTCAAGTGCTCTTTCATAATGCTAGAAAAGTGAATTTTTGTTGAATTTCCTTTATATTATCTTTGTATTGTTGTCCACTCATACATCATAACCTCTAGTAGTCTCCTCATCCAGCAGTTACAACACCAAACTTTAAAAATTCATAACTTTTGCATCGATTGTCCATTTTTTCTCAAACTTTCACTGATGTGTTCTACTAATGTTGCTGCTTTCACTCAATCCACATTGCTCTTTGGGTTTGCCTTCCCTTTAAAAGTCCAGCAGACTCTTGAAGTGCCTTGGGAATTGATGAGAGGCCAGTGAACATAGAATAAGGATTATGATTCACCGCAGGAGGTTGAGTGTGATCAAGAAGTTGATGTGCACAATATTCTTTTACTTAAAGGCAGTATTACCATTTACAGATGAAACAAAATCCCAGCTTTAGTGTGCTTCAAAATAGTTCTAAAATGTGAGTTAGGGATAAAAACAACCAATGTAAAAATGTTAATCAGTATAATCAAAGTTTAGTATTGTTATATAAAAAATGTGAACAATTGTTATAAAGAAATTGTTTCCAGAATAAACCATAGTATCTACAGTTACGGATTATTGAGAAAAATAGTAATATCTCCTTATATTTTAGACTTAATTGCAAAATGTTTATCTGGTAGGATGTTTTGTGATGCAACTGACCTACACATATGATAACTTGAACATTTTTTAAATCACTGCTCCCAATGGTAAACAATACCCTTAAGTGCCGTATGGTATGATGGATATTGTGGAAGTAGGCAGGAAGTGCGAAAGATGGGATTCTACCTTTAAGGGAAGAATACTTTTGATGAGCTGAGGCAGTTGGCTGCTGTGTCTAGTATCGGTCGGCTTACGTGTTCCCAGTCACATCAAGGTGCGCTGTGATTGAGGGGAACATCCCTGTGTAGTGACTTCATTCTATCTAGTACTTTGGAATAACAAGGACATACGGTGGCTTCTGCTATAGTGAGGCAACCTACTGCTTTTGTGTCACGGCAGACATTTAGAGAGACGGGTAGCGCGTACACCAGGAATCATGACGAGTGCAATGTCGGGGGAGATTCTGCTGTTTAGAGAGCCATTTGAAGGTACAGTTTCAGAGCTGTGGTATGAAGCAAATTGTCGCGATTGTTTTCCTATGCCAGATGTGAGTTCACCATTAGTACGGATTCGTTGTGCATATATTAGAGAATGAATGTTATGAAGTCATTTTGTTATTGTGCCCTTCGCAGTACACAGTGAATAGGGAATACTGCGGGCACTGCGGCATTTCATGACACTTGTTCTTGTGGCAAAAACTGACTTCAGCCATATAGTATAGCAGTACTGGTACTTGTCACCTGTGTGAAAAGTGTTCACTAACATTGTCCCATGTTATTGTGGCCGTGAACGGAATGTTTGTCTTTGCATGGCGGTTCAGTGTAGATGGAATGGAGTTATATTATATTCTTGTTTACCTTTCTTGCATAGCATTGATACTCCTGTAAAGTATGTCTAGCTGGTCAAAATATCTTGGTATTGACATAAGGCTAGTCTCAGTCTTTACATGTATGTCTGTGGATGTGGTGTCCCAACCCCAGTGCATTTAATGTTAACCCGTAGAAAGTCATATTCTTAAAATACCATTGAGATATAATGCAGTATACAATGTAACTGCTGTTAGTTGTTACAGCTCCTGAAGGTACAATATCTTAGTCTAGGTCCAAGGCTTTGCACTGCACATGGTCTCCATCTGGGTAGACCGAGTGCGGAGAAGACATCAGCTTGTCTGAGTAGGCTGTAGGAGGCAGTCACCGAGGCATTGGTAGACAAAGAGAGTGAAGCCCACGCCATATTATTTGAAAAAGGGGAAAACAGAACAGAACAGAACAAGTGATGTCTTAAAGCGAGACTACACAACGGTGTCTGTCCTTGCACCTTGGGAACATTTGACTGTGCAACTCCATTCTTTTGCAGTAGAAAGAGAGAGAACACTGGTAATCGCATATTTTATACTATGTACAATGTAGTATCAGTCAAAATGGACATAAAGAGCTGGCACACAATGCTGGAAGAGAGATTGAAATGTACCATCACTCTTTTTATTTAATACCAATTTTAAAAAGACAAATTATACTCTACTTTATTTAGTTTTAATTTGTTTTGGCATGTCTTTTAGATATTATGATAACTCTTCAAACTTTCATGTAGTGGGCCTGTTTGTAAAGAAATCAAGCAACCCTTGGCATCCATATTTTTCTTCTGTTGGTAGTGCTGCTTGACTTGCCCGTGTCATCCAAATCAGTTAATGATGTTTTGAAATTCAATGGGTGCTAACTTTTTAGAGAGGAGCAAGCTGTTTCTCAGCCCCTTCGTAGGAAGCAGTGAAGGCTTTCACTGTTTCAAAGATCTTATTTTCTTTAAAGTGCCGCATGCCAAAATAGATAGTGCAAGTCTGAATGCAATTTTTTATGTAATTTGCATTATGTTTTCAAACCATGACCTTGAATGGTCTCAAAATTGTGGCCCACATGTAAGTTCCTATCAACTTTTGCTAGATTCATGTTATCGGCCTAAGTGTTAAAAATAGATGGTTTTACCTCTGAAACGTGATCAAGGAAGTAAAGCTTCGCCGGATCGTACAAATGGTACATAATAGAACTATATTCACATGTCAAGTTGTACATATTCTTGCATGTTGAACATATTGAGAGCTGTCTGTGTGATTCACAGGCCATGGCGTCTTTGATGCAGCTGTTGAGTGTAACATCCTTTGCAGTATAAGCAGTTGACGAGTAGAATCATTGTGTGTGTGTGTGAACACTTTGCATTATACTGTAAAACACATTTAGAAATTATGCAATATAGAAACACAGTTACAAGTCATGGAGTCTTTTGTATAAAGTGTGGAAGCCCTCATATACATGTATTCTGTAGCCAAATTTCTATCCCAAATAATCATATGTTTCATCTTTTATGTGATATCATTCCAAATGTTATAGTTGTTTTAGTACTAGTACCTGATAATGTTGACATGGTGCTTTAATAGCATTTAACTGCTGTCTCATGGTTGTATCAATTTTATTATTCTATTTGCTAGATGGTTACTTTCTGTGAATGTGGAATTATTTTGTTTGATATTTTGATTTTTGTCATGCAACTATACAGACATAAAATTCCATTTTTAAAAAAGTGTGATACATTTAATAGTCAATTTGAAGAGCTCTGAGGGTTTGAGATAGCCTTTTTTGCATTTCGATACACCTTTATGAGTTCATAGTTGAAGATTGATTCAAGAGTTGACAGTTTAACCAGCCTGGTGCCATTTTAGCAGCTGTTGCTACTTCTTATATCTGTTACAGGCTTTACAAACTGGATTTGAAGTTTAATCTAGATGCATCAGTCACAGTATAAAGTAAACTGCAAACCATGTTTCAAAAAATTTCCGTTAAAAGTATGACTTGGCCAAAAATATCCACATTTAGAAGTTTGCCATGTACACCTGTGTTACCCGTTTTACTAAATGTCCAGCATACATTTGATTGAAAATTTATTTTATGTCGTTAATTCCATAAAATAAAATAAATATATGATTTATGTTATGTTTTGTTTATTTTGTTCCAAAGCCTCGTACAAAAGATCAAGACCAAAAGGTAATGATTTAAAGGCATGGCCGGAAAACATCTTTTGTGGTCATGTGACATTGTGCTAGTCTGTGATGTACAAACTTTTGTATACATTGTCAAACACCGCTTGCACCTCATTCATGTAAAAATTTATGTGTAGCTATGCTGCATCAGTATTTTACTTGTAGTGTACTAAAGTAGTATGTAAGGCCCAGTTCTTGTCTGTGTGGAAAATACAAGTACATGTATGAAAGAAAAGGGCTTTTTACACTTGTGTTTCTTAACCCTGGACTTTCTCTGACCCAGGACTATCGTTAGTCCCGTACCAATTTTTTCAGCTTTTTACACTCGCCAATTAGTCCCGTACTATCTCTTCTCCGGGGCTAAGGAGAAAACTGACCTTTTTACACTCGTATTTTTTAGCCCCGGACTTTCCAAACCACATGAATATTCATAATTACGCTGTGTACTGTACACGTACACGCACGCACCGGCAGCACTTGATTACCTCGTTTCTGATTGGTCAGTGAGGGTCGGACTTCGTCTCCATCGCTTAGCCCAGGATTATTTTTTCGTTCTGTTTACACTCACTTGCTTGGCACCGCAATTGTGGTGCTAACCCCTGCTATTTTGCAGGGCCAGATAGTACCGTACTATCGGTGGGGCTAGCCCACTTTGGCAAAAATGAGTGTAAACAGAAAGTGGGCTGACGATAGTCCCGTACCAACGGTGGGGCTAAGGCCCCCCCTTAGCCCCACCGTTGGTCCGGGGCTAAGCAAAAATTTACAAGTGTAAAAAGCCCTAAAGAAACAATTTACACAAATGTCAGGCATGCTAAATAGAAGTGTACTTTGCAGACACTTTGATGGAAAGTCATATATCAGACAACTATGCATCACATTGTTACTCTTTTCCATAATCCATCACAGGGAATAGGTTAGTGATCAAACTGTTGACAGTCCGACCTCTGTTATCCGGCCATGTTGGGACTATAGCGCCTGTTCAGATTTTTGCAATTTGGCCTGATATGGGAGACATGTAATGATTATGTATAGTGTACATACAATTTGTAGGTATATGAGATATATGTAGACTGCCGACCCAGTGGTACATGTAGCTACAGTATATACAGCGCTTGCAGGTACATGTAGTTTACACTGCAACAATAGTGTAATTTATGCTAGCCTGTGATACAGTCATAGTCATATTCATGAAATTGAAACATTTTACTGTAAAATTCATAACATATTTCTGTAGGCAGTATAATAAGTAATTTCTGTGCTCCCAAGTTTTATAGGAGTTTGAATTGTGTTTGAAATTACTTTTTTTCCTTTTTTTGCCTGGGGGGGGGGGGGGGGGGGGTCTTCATTTCCTGAAGGGATAATAAAGAAGTCTGGAAAAAAGAAGTCTGGAAAAAAGAAGGCTGGATGATCGAGGTCGGAATGTGTAATATGAAAACAATGCTTGTACAAATGTCTTGAAAAACTCAGAAAGCTTTAATATCACCAGCTGCATGCCCATTGTCATCACATCATGTCGTGATTTTGCATGAAAATGGAAGTGTATGATGTGAGTTTGAGGAAAATTTACACTGTAGTCACTTCTGTATGCATAAACAAGAGATCTTAACCTTTGCTACAGCTGTACCTACAACAGGGTGCTACATAAGCACTTGCCCGATTGCCCGGGGCAAGTAAAAATCAAAGTAGGGCAAGTGTTTTGAAACAATGAGAATAAATGCTTGCCCGAATTGGGCAAGTAAAACATTTTTAAGCCATCTTTACTTCCCAACACTTACATGAAGAAGTCTCACCAATCCAACACCAGCACTCTATCGAACCAAGTTTGTTACTCTGCACATGTGCTGTTTATTCAAATAATTGTGTTTTATCAAGCCCTTGACTTTACAAGTGATTTTCTATATCATTTTCTTATATCTTTGGACTTTCTTTTCAGGCAAGTAAAATTCACTTTCGGGCAAGTGTTCTGCAACAATTTGAAAATGTGCCTGCCCGACTGGGCAAGCGGTAAAAAAAAAATGTTATGTAGCCCCCTGCTACAATGTATTTAAACATTTGGAAAATCAATCTATATATTTTTAACAGTGCTTTCAACAACCACAATTAAAGTACTCATCATCTTTTTGATATCTATTCTATACCAAAGAATCAAGTTGTAATTATGCTTGGTCATGCAGTACTCTGAAACATGCTACTAAAGCATGAATATAGTTCAATTATTATAAAATCATGCATTTCCGTTTCCCGGTTTTGTTCAAAGTACATTTCCAATTGTTGGGGGCCCTTGAAGTACTATAATGTAGGAATACATTTCTATCCATGCAACCCCTGTATGGAAAAAAAATATATAAAGCCATCTGTAACGAAAAAAGAGAGATTTTATGGTATTTTATGTGCAGGCCAAATGGAAGATGGGCTCACATGCTACATTGATCACAGAGTTGCCAATCTGCATTTGATTGATCACAACTTTAAAAAAATAACTTCTTAATCCTTAGTTTTCATCAGAATCTCTTTGAACTTTCACTGTCTTGTTCCTCTCTATTTTGTGCCTCTATTCAGGCAAACTGATTTTCAGAATGGACTTCCCAGGGGTTATTAATTGATGGTGCTTCATTAGATAGAGTCAATTAATATTTTCCGTCTATTGAGCCCGCTGTTTGTATGATATTATATCTCTTCAATGCAGAATTTTCAAGAGACTTCTCCTGGTTATGTCTATAACTCATCCTTAGTGTAGCAACACATTCTAGAAAATTTATTCGGCAACAAATTCTAGAAAAGTTTATCCTTCTTATTGCCATTTTTTTTTTTTTTTTTTTTTTGAGGGGGATGGATGAATTTCTCATTGAAGTCCATTTTGCATAGCAGTTTGCAGAAATGCAGGAATTTCAAATCATAGTCATGGTTTTGTCTGTAACTCATCTTTAATTTGGCAACATATTCTAGAAAATTAGAATTCCTTTTCATATTTCATATTGGCAAAAGAGGCAAGTTTTGAATTGAAGGTTGAATTTTCTTCATATTTGCTCTACATCATTCTACGCATGTGACATCCCAAACTGTAGTAGTCTTCTCATCCAGCTACGGCATCACTGAAACTTCAAAAATTCTTAACTTTTGAACATATTGTCCAATTTTCCTCAAACTTTCACTCATGTGTTCTTCTAGTGTTCCTGCATATAAATTGACTCAATCCATATGTACAGTATGCTGTATGATGGTGAACTTGTTCTTTAAACTGCACTGGCAATGGATCTGGTGAGATTGTGTAGCAGGTATTAAGTAGTAGCTGCCTTGACAGGTCATTGACAACCCACTGTTTTGATCACATTTGCTGGCAGTGTATAGCCTTGAAAGCATGTGACTGATGCTGACTACGTTTTCATATACCGGTAGTGTACCACCAGGTATAGAATAGGGAATATCTCGCCTTTGGCACTGCAGGTTGGAGATGTGATACTTGATACAGCTTTTGAGCTTGTCAAGTTCTTATGATTCATAGCTGCATTTGTTACAGAACATATCATTGGTTTGCGACTTACATACCAGTGGCATGGCTGTTTCGATGAGCGGATTTTACTCATAAAAAGCAGAGTGCCTTGAATGCAATCATGTGCATGCTTCAAAGGAATACACTGGTTCAATGTACAAGTACTCTACTATTGTATTGCTCAGTATTTCAGACTTGTGACATCTTTAATGATATGTAGTATGCATGATGAGTTGTTGTAATAGCACATGGCATAGCCTATGGGCTTCACTATGAGGCACATGTCATACAGTATATCCATACCCAAGCAGTAGAGAGAATTTAACCCGTTGAGGACGGACTGATTTTGCTACAACACGCATTTCCCATAGACACCTGCCCGAGTATACTCGGGACTCGTCCTCAACGAGTTAACATACAAACCTGTCTAAAAATGAACAGTAATCAATGTCAGCCATGTGTGTAAAGTGGCTTGGTACCAGTGCATTGACTTTGCATGTACATTTATACCATTGTATGAAGTATAAAGTGTCTCTGATTTGTTTCCCATGTAGAAATGTGTATCAGAAATAGTCCTTACTGCTCTGAGTAAGAAGGCAAGGCAGCTTTGTGTGTCATGCTCTTAACATGACTTAATCGTCACGGCAACAGGTTAAACCACAGCACCTGCGCTTTGTGATGAGTGTCAACAGAATACCTACCGAGTTATATTGATATTGACTGCACAGATAAGCCAAGTCATGGAAGGACGTGGCCTAAAAAGCCCTTTATTTATGAGTAATGAAAGCTATTGGCTAGATACTGTTTGCTTTGTCTGTGCAAGGTTTGCGGTTCAAGAAAAGGTCTGCGACCTTGATTGTAGATTGCATGGATGTTTAGTATTTGATCGTAAAGAGTATTATTCAATACATTATCTGCCTGAAAACCTCAGTGCAGTTCTTTCAGAGTCCCATCTTTAGTAAATAGAGACATACAATTGTACCTGTATTATATACTGTATGCATTGGTGAGATTTTGAAGATAGCCAGTTAAAGACTGAATTGTAGGCATCAAAAATGCTGGCATGTTGCTAAAAACTCACTTGCCCGCTTGCCCAAATAGAACTTGCAGATAGGCAAGTAAAATGAATGATCACTTTACCTGTTTCAATGTTTCAGGTGTGGAGCTTAGCTTACAGCACTTAATAACGCCCAGTATGGCAACTTGAAGAAATATAAAACTCTTTGTATTAAAATGCCCTGTTCTGACAGCCGATATTACAAAATTTCATGTGAACGGACTGTCTCAAGTGAAAATTGCATCAGCCGTGGATACAGCACAGTCTCATCGCAGCATTGTGCTTGCACCTTCCCATTTTGGATTGCATTGTTTCCATTTTGGTTTGAAAGAAGTCATCAGGTGTGAAATGCCTGACTGACATTCACAGACCTAGCTACAAAGGTGTGGGTGTCTCCCCAACCCCGTGCCTGTTTCCCCCACTAGCGGCATATCCTAACTACATCTTTTACTCGTCCATTTTGGCGATACGAACCGTGGGAAGGAAACATTGGAAGTTCCTCCCCTTTTTAATACCCCACCCCATCTCCCCCCAATCCTTAGTGTTATTCAGTCGATGCGAAGCGGGGAAAGCTTGAATGAATTCTGTCAAGTAGAGGATATATTTAGCCTATGTGTACCTCTGTGGATGCATTCACATGAGGTATAATCATAAGGGATATGGCAGTATACATGCTGGAGAAAGATGAACAGCTGTATAATAGCTTGTTGCACAATAGCTGAATCCTCTATATATGCCAATGTGCTAAGCTCAGCAAGGCTATCTTTTTGACAGTTGGTTAATCTCATCCCTGCCAACCTTGCTCCCCCTTCTCCCCCCCCCCCCACAAAAAAAGAAGAAATGTGGAGGTTTATGTACGAGTTCGACAGAGTATCACTTCATGTTTTGTTACTATACTATTATTCTTGCCATTTTTATACCAAAGTTGCTACATTGTACTTGCATGCCCTAGGAGGGTGATTGAGTTTTAATGATTTAAACTGAACTAAACTAAACTAAACTACACTAAACTAAACTAAACTAAACTAAACTAAACTAAACTAAACTAAACTAAATTCATGGTTAACAATGCAACAGTTCCATGTGAAGGTCGTAACACATTATGAAGGGACTAGTGGGATTATGTAAACCATGCTCATCATTCATAGTCAGTTTTAGGGTATGTGGTGGATAAGTGAGGGAAGAAGGAGAAGGATGAATAAGTAAAGAAGTGGTTGTTGAATATTCTTTCATAACTGGCCTTATCAAATCTGCCTTCTTTTTTTTTTCTGACACATGCCATTATTACATATGTACTTGGATGTCTTTCTTAGTACAATCAAATGTTTTTGACACTGATGACACATGTATGTATGATGACAATTTCTTTGTAACAAGTACATGGCACCTTGCATCAATGAACTCATCTAGATTTTGTATGAGACATAGCAGAATCGCCCTCCCATCAGCCCATTGATAGTAGTCCAACGGAGCATTCGTCACTAGATCTAAGTCCCTCCCATCCTCCGGAGGCGGCGGAGGAAGGGAAGTACTCTGACGGGAGCCAATTAAGCCATTACGATGTGGCTCGGCTGCGTACAGCTGTCAGGTATGATAGCCGCTCTCATTCGGCAGAGTTCCTATTGCGAAAGAAATGGAGTGAAGGTTGTTTTTTAAATAAATGCTTGGTGAGAAATTCATATTTCCTAGATCAAGTGTGCGGGGGAGTACAGGACGGGGTGGGTGCGTGAATTAGGGTATTAAGTCTCCTATCCAAAAATGATTCATTTAGTGTAATGTCAGCCTACTTTAGCTCTTTGATTATCATCAACAGCTTGTTTGTGTACAGTGCCAATGGTAGTTTGGAGAGATTGGCCTGAAAGGGTTAATGGGATACCTCAACATGCTTTAGCATCAGAGCAAACTTATGACAGCAGTCACTGTGGCTGTGTTCCCATACACGCTCTTTACTACCTGGTGGTATTCACATAGTGATTCACATACAATTGTTCCACCCCTTCGAAGTCACACCATTGTGAGCTGCCAGACTCACTGTAGAGTACCTTCATACACTCAATCCTATTCCAGAATTACTAGATACAATGTACCAAGTACACATTGTACTACACTCTTTACTAGTGCTCCCTTTGAATTTGGCTATGAGGAAGATGTAGATTGTGCTCATTTGTGCAAAATTTCCACCAGTTCTTCCAGTGCAGCGTAAACAGGCTCAAGATTTCTGACATGCAAACCGTGATGACAAGAATTGCTTAATTACTACAAGCTATCTCTATGTTAATTGTAACCATGAGTTATTTCTTTCCAATGTGCCCTTGATACCCTTTTAATCTCTAAAAATATCTTAATATTACTCCCCACATCCCCCCTTCCCTTGTTTCACTCATGATGCAAAGTGAATTATGTTTCAGTCAGGTACAAAGAGATAAAAAACGTATGATGAGAACTAAGTGCATTCATGGTTGGTATATATTAGAGTGTATTCAGCTTTGATTCACAAGGTTAGTTTACATACATATCTTTCACGCATTTGGAAAGGACCTCCACTTCTATTTCCAGGAAAGGAAATGTTCATGGAAACTCTCCTCACTGTTGATTATTAAGTTGTCAGGAGCGGTGAGGTGAGGAAGTGGTGCATTATTGTGCCAGACTTTTATCCATGTGACTCAACACATTTCAGTATTTTTTCCCCCTTCCCAATGAAACTTTGATTAACTGTGGGATGGATAAGGTCTGTGTGTCCTTTTAAAGGCACCCAGAAACTACACTGTACATTCACTAGGAAGTGCATTGTACAATTGTACTATGTAGATTTATATTAAGAGACAATAGTCATAAAAATGCCTGGAAGAAACTCTAGGAATAGTGCAGAATTTTAAAAAGTATCATATATTATTAAGAAATGGCTGTCAAATTCCTCAGCAAATGTAGAGGATGGACCAAATAAAAGTGTAAAAAAGGGCCAGTATTTTATCTATTTATTTATTTGTTTATTTATTTATTTTATTTATTTTATTTTTTATGTTTATTTTTTATTTATTTAGTGTTTTTTTTTTTTTTGGGGGGGGGGGGGGGGAATCATATGTAAATCTTGAGTGAGATTTGTACTGTTTCTGAGCTAAGTTTGTATGCATGTGAAAGGCCTAGACATGCATGTTCCAGTTTTGCCATATATGTGTTTTTGCAAATGGTTATATCTGGTACTTCATATACCCAATGTGTGTATTTCAGTCATGTGTTAAAAAAAAAACCAAAAAACTTTTTGTTTATACTGTTCTGACAAACATTTTGCAATTTGTTTTTCAAAGGCACTGGATTCTTTCCCCTCTCTTTACATTCAATCTTATCACTGTGTCTGGTACATGTTTAAAATGTGCAGGAATAAATGATTCACTGCCCTAAAAGATGATGATTTTTATTGTTTGATCTCTCATTCACTATTTTTTTCTTTAGAAGCAGCTGTGATGTAAGTTGTTGGCCTGGTGGTACTGTGCAATCTGAATTGCCCCTTGTGCCAAATTTGCATGTTATATGGGAATGGGAATGTTGAAATAAAAGGCAACCAAATTTTGGTGGTGGAAATTCAAAATCAAGCAATTTGTAGCATTACAAAGTTTATTTTGTATGCTGCCCAGAGAATGAGATTGCTCTTGGTACTATATGAGGGTAAGAATACAGCTGTGCCACGGATCTCTGCGGGAACCTGTTGGTGATATTTTGATATACTTTGATATATGATGATTGTATGTTCATTTGTATTTCATGTTTTGCAGAGATGTCTAATACTCATGATTTGCCATTCATTTGAAAAATATTGTGTCTCATCAGCACATTGCATGAAAATGTACAATGGTCATTTCTTTTTACTTGTATGATGTATACAGGAAAGTAAGAAGTGACGTGGAAAGAATATCAAAGTATGATATGTGTCCCTCAAACTTCACTAAATTCATTGACCATCGTAAGCTATCACTGTCACAGTAACTTTCTACATATCATTTCCTTCATGCATAACTACATGATCTATGTGAATTCTGAATTGAATCTGTTTCAATCACTCCTTAATGAAAACAGCATTGGGCAGAAGCTGTGGAATCAATTTTTCTTCTCAGTATAGAATTTAGTATAGGATGACGTGACACTATTGATGACAGACTTTGCTGCTTCGGAAGAACAAGAAAATTAATTGGTCTTCTCATCAGTGAGGGAGGCAAAGTCAAGTGTTGCTTGGTGACGTAATGAAATATAATTCAGAAAGTCTTTCATGGTACTACCTTTATTTTGTTTTCATTTCCATAGGAAAAAAAATAGACAGGTGATGCAGTTTGCAAATGTTTTCTATACGGCTGAGCACAACTTGCAATTGAATGCATACGCATGGAATGATCACAGTAATGATATTGCAGTTCTTGCATTCCTATGGCACATTGTACTCAACAAAAAACAAACAAAAGACCATGAACACACCATTGACCATTTCATTGATTTGTTTGACCACACAGCGTTTCAGCCGCGTGACATCAAGTCGACGCACTCCACCCCCACACATGGACCCCGCGCCTCGGCCATGGCGGTCACCGAGAGGCTCTCGAGGCCCAAGGGGGGCATGAAGTCCCCCTCCACCAGCACCACCAACCTGTCAACTCCCACAAGCTCTGCCAAGGTAATGCAGCTACACACTGGTGCCTCCTCTTCCCCTTCCCCTTCCCCTCCCCCTCTTCTTCCCCTTTCACTCCCCCCTCCTCTTCCCCACCCCTCTTACCTGCCCCTCTTCCCCACCCCCTCCCCCATCACACTTCTAGCCTTCCATGTCTTACAGTATGCTGCCCTGCCAAAATGATTTGCATCTATTGTCCTGATGTGGTGACTGAAAAGATTAATAGCCAGGGAGTCTTCAGCTTGTGTCCCTTTGCCTTTTTATGCTTCTTGTTGCTTTTGTTACTGGCCTTATTACCAGGAAAACCTTTGATGATTTTCCACATGACTGGGATAAGTTGCCAAGGGACATACCCTCTGTTTAATACTTCAAGGGGAAATAATGATGCGGAAAAAGTGTTCATTCACCTGTTGCTTTTGGCAAGGTTGTTCTTTTCTTTTTTTTTTCCTTGTGGCGGCAGTTTCCACAAAATGGATGATACTGTGGCTCACCTTCTACTGACTACCGCGTACAGCCGTGCCAAATAAAAGGAATATGCAAACATTAAAGGCAGAATAAAAACAAAAGATGGATGTGTGAGTGTATACGCATATAAAGAGATATGCACTAATGGCAATTAGTGAAGGAACAAGTTTGACTTGCAGATCGCATAGACTGATGAAACAAAGGCAACAAATTTTTACAAATTGCTGTTGTTGAGCAAGTGCCATTGTAAGAAGTCAGTAAATAGAAATGCTCACTACATCACATTGAAGCATGTATGTTTTGCCAATCTCTCAATGACAATCTGCCTGATTTTGGTCAACAGAGGGCGCCATCACCCCGGACGGTGGGCAGGCCACCCTCACCCCGACAGAGGACACCCCTCTCTGCGCGGTCGTCCAACGCGTCCAACGCATCGGGTGAGAGCCTGGCCAGTGGGGGCTCCACCACCCCTCGACGGCCATCCTCCCCGCGGAACCTTCCGCGAGACAAGTCTTCAGATTCCCACTCCAGTGGTAAAACGCAGAGTAAGTGTGCAGAATCCTCATTCATTGATGTGCAAAAAAAGAATATATTTTAGGAGAACAAAAAAATTGCTGAGTGAGTGAAGGTTTTCAAACTTAATGTTGTTTTACAAAACCCATCAAAAATTGTCCCATTTCATTTTACAGTGTTTTCTTGTGTAGGATAGGTACCACAGTATTTACAATTTCATTTCTCTTAAAGTTGGTATAAGTCATGTGTGCACGTTCATGTAGAGCAACAACAAAACATCTTAATGAGTTAAGAACTTGCAAACAAAGATTGGTGATATATTGCTCATTGTAATTTTGAATCTTGGAATCCCATACATACATTGTACATGCAGCAAGTCAAAGAATTTTGCATCTTGATATTGGGTGAGTTTGTATTTAGTGGGCATTCCAGCAAAAGAAAAGTTGGAAATGATGGTGTACATGAGCAGAGTGTAAAAGCCTTATCAAATTTTCTTACTGTAACCTCTGTCAGGCAACAAATCCACCAGTAGTAACCCCCCTCCCATCAAGAAGGCACTCACGCCCTCAGCTGGGGTGACCAAACCTACCCCGAGCAAGGCCAGCCAGTCTCCGCGCCCCAAACCCAGTACTCCAGCTAAGAAGGAATCCCCGACCAGCGCCACCCCGGACAAGCCCAGAACGCCCGCGGCAGAGAAGCCCAAGGCGGCGGCAGCGGACAAAGCCAAGGCGCCTCCAGCCACCAAAGCTCCCTCTACGCCGACGTCGGGGCCATCGGAGAAGTCGAAGCCAAAGGAGACCAAGCAGAATGGAAGTGAGTGTGATGAGATGAATCAACATTTTTTAAAGGGACTGTACAGTACTGGTTGAGGTGGGGATTCATGTTTTGAACATTCCTAAGTGAGATAATGAAAAACCTCTTATGAAATATGAAAGAGCATGTAATTTTAAGAGGGATTTAATGTTTATTTGATGAAAATTGGCTTTCAAATGGCTGAGATATCCAAAAAAGTGCTAATAATAAAAGGCGACATGCCACAACTTTATTAGGATCTCTTTGTTTCACCTTGTTTTTGGATATCTCAGCCATTTCAAAACCGATTTTCATTGAATAAACTTTTGATACCCCTTAGAACTGCATGCTCTTTGACATCTCATAGAGTGGTTTTTTAATATCTCGCAAAACGTTAAAAGCTAAATCCTCACCTCGACCAGAACTGTACACACCCTTTAAACACTGTTTCAGTCTTCTTTGCCAAAACTTTGAAGGAGTGCAAACTTTGAGGATCACTTACTGAAAGTGAAAAAAAACAGAAAGAAAGAAAAGAAATTCCCTCCCCCATAAAAAAAGATAAGAGAAAGAGCAACAAAATCGATTTGACCTTGCTTTGCTCTTATCACACAATTGTCAGACATGGTAGGTTTCAATAAAAAACTTCTGCTGAGATATTCTGTGCTGACATACATCATACCTAGTGTACATACAATGTAGTCTAGTCCCAGTTCTGTGTGAAACTTTTGTCTTCACTTTATATTTTGTGAGAGTTAGCACATGCAAAGTTAAATGGAAAGTTGAGCAATTGAATGCTTGAAACCAAATCTAGACAATTTCTCCCCCCGATGGGCCCAAATTTTCTCGTAGATTTTGATTGACCTGCATAATATTGTTTCATTGTGTTGTCAGAATTTGCAAATCTTTGAGCCTTTTTTGTGTCTGAGGGACTCTCTCTCCTTGCAAGAAACAAGGTCATGTGTGGTGGTTGCAGTCATACCACTATCACTGGCGATATGAGACAAGTGCAGTCACAAAGGCGTGCACAGTGAAAAGCAGCCACCATTCTTGCTCAGTCCTTACTCATGCGTGGCCCCCCAGACATGTCGAATAGGTGGCGACAAAAGGAGCGAGTGGCTGTGACTGAGTCAACACAGACTGTTTGGTCATGTACAATGTCTTGCGGTCTTGGAGCAGTCACCTATAGGGTCGTCTCTTAACTCAAATTATTTCTGTTGGTCACGTGGACCCCTGAAAGTTTGACTGATTGGAAAAAATGTTTCTTTGAGGCTGTGCTTTGAGTACACTTGCTATGACCTGTCAAAGATAGAAAGAAGAGGGAAAGGAAAGAACTAGGAAAGAAAGAAAGAAAGGAAGAGAGAGAGAGAGGAGAGGAAGAAGGAATATGAAAAGAAACTACAATGTAATAATGTTTGTAAAATGTGGAAAGCAGAAACATGATATGGAGTACAGCAGCTGTACATCCAGTGCCTTGTAACGACCAATCCCTCATCTGTATGCAGTTTAATCCTTTAAAGGCATAATTTACCAATCGCAGATGAAACAAAAACCCAGCATTAGTGCTTTATAATAGTTGTAAAATGTGAGTTATGGATAGAAACAACCACTGTAAAAATTTGAATGGGTAGGATCGATGTTAAGTATTGCTAAATATACTAAATGTGAACAATAGTTGTGATAAAAATGTTTCCAGACTAAACCGTCTACAGTTACGGTTTATTGAGAAAAATGCAGACATTTCCTTACATTTTAGGCTTTATCGCGAAATATTTATATGATAGGATATGTTGTGGTACAACAGGCCTTCACATATGCATTATATGTCATATCTTGAAAATTGTTTAAATCACTGTTCCCAAAGGTGAACATGACCTTTAACCCCTTGTGTGCTTTGAGTGCTGATTAGCACAGAAAAACCCCATAGCATTGTACACACTGTCCAAAGTCCATAGCACAGAAAGGGTTAATCCTATATTCTAATATATCATTTTATAACAGCAACTCACTTGGTAGGATGAATTAGTGATAATAATAAGAGAGAGCATTCACTGGGCCCACTATTTAGATTAGTCTCATTTGCATATGATGCGCATATTTGAATATTCAAGAAAGTTAAACATTATGATGCTAATTGGCGGTTTGAACAGGATTTGACAGATTCTAGACAGATTACACTAGGAACCAACTAAAAAAATAGCTACTATTATCACATGTCTCAATCTAACCTTGGTGAAGGACCATACTAAGGACATTAGAGTCTCCCTTTGAACCCATCCTTCATAAATTTCTCTGTGTTTTTCAAAACCCACCTCCATCTCCCCCCGCCCAGGTGAGAATGGGGACGGCAAGCCAGACCTGACCGATGCGGAGCGGGCCAAGCAAGCCCTGGCTGAGAGGAGACGTCAGGCCCGGGAGAAGGCCGAGAGGGAAGCAGAGCTGGAAAGGCAGAGACAGGAACAGCTCAAGTGAGGAGATGAAAAACTTTTCTAATGCCATCTTCCCTCATAACTAGGAACAGCAATGGTGGTAGCAATTACAACAACATCATCCTTAAAGGGAACCCAAACCCAAAGAGCAATGTGGATTGAGTGAAAGCAGCAACATTAGTAGAACACATCAGTGAAAGTTTGAGGAAAATCGCACAATCGATGCAAAAGTTATGATTTCTTTAAAGTTTTGGTGTTGGAACCGCTGGATGAGGAGACTACTAGAGGTTATGACGTATGAGTGGACAACAATATGCAAGTAAAGAGAATATAAAGGGAATTCCACAAAAATCCATTTTTCATAAAGATTACACATTCCATCAACTTGAAACTGACATATGATTAGGGTAGCAATTATTCCCCCTGCTTTCTGAAAGCGGTTAGTCAAGTGCTCTTTCATAATGCTAGAAAAGTGAATTTTGGTGGAATTTTCTTTATATTTTTTTATATTGTTGACAATATACCCCAGACTCTTTCCCTGACCCTAGTCCTAATCCTAATCTTTACTCTAACCTTATCACTAACCAGTATTTAGCCGGGAAGGGGGGGGGGGGGGCAATTGTCCTCTTGGGATCATTGCCCTCTGGGGGGTCATTGCCCTGATACGCTCACTGATAATTAAGTGTCATCTCTGGTGGGTTGCTTGCAGGAGGGAAGAGGAGGAGAGGAAGAAGAAGGCGGAGGAGGAGAGGATACGACAGGAGGAGGAGGCCATGAGGCTCGCCGAGGAGAACCGCATCGCCGAGGAGGAGAGGTTACGCCGGGAGGCAGAGGAGGAGGAGAAGAGGATGGAGGAGGAGAAGTTGAGGAAAGAGGAGGAGGAGAGACAGGTGGGTGTGATCCGACTGCCGGTGGCTGGCTTGGCCATCATGGGATCTTGTATGGCATGGTATCATTCAGGTTGATGTGACGCTAACAAATGTGGCAAGGAAGGGGAGGGGCAGAGCTACCAAGTTTTGTTTGAGTTAGCAGAGATTCTGCACTCTTTTTATGAGCAGCTGCTTAACCTCACTGTAAGCATCAAGTCAAGAGAGGGCATGTGATCCAGAGAACTTTGCAGCCCAGAGAAAAAAGAACAAATAGTCCAGACCGATTAAATATGCTCACAGCTGACAACTTTCCCTCAGAAGTTTACAAGGCATGAACTTTTGACCTTTCTAGCCAGCGGAGAGCAGTCCATCTGGACTATATTTTTTCTCTTCCTCTCTCTCAAGGCTAGGTTCTCCGGATCACACAATTACTCTACTCGACTTTACTACTGTGTAAGGTTTAGTAACTGTTTTGGGGGATTAAAATATCATTTAAAAAGTCCAGAATCTACCGTTGATGCATACCATTAAAACAAGGGACCAGTTATAACAATGTAGTATCAGCAGTTCCCAGGACCTCATTTTAATGGTATTTCACCATGTCTTCTCTCCACCTACCAGAAAGCTGAGGAGGAGAGGAAGAAGCAGGAGGAGATTGCCAAGAGGCAGGAGGAGCTAGCGAAGCAGGAGGCTGAGCTGGCTGCTAAGCACAAGAAGGAGGAGGAGGAGAGGGATGCAAGGAGGAGGGTGAGTCAGTCTTCTCCTCTCTCATCTTATCTGGACACCAGTGGGGTTTTGGCCACTTTACCACACTTTGCCACCTGAAAAAGTGCAAAGATGATACATGTTTAAGTTGACTTTCACTGCCCAAAAGAGTGCAATGCTGTTAATCTGTGCTTAAGCTGATTTTAGTAGAAAGCTGTAACGTCTTCATTTGATTTCATTTTACTTGATGTGAAGATACGTTAAAGACCCAGTATATGGGGTTTCATGGGTTTTCATAAAATGATTCTACTAGGAGCATAGTTTCTAAATTGCCAAGTCTTAGCATGATTTTGCTTGTGCAAACACTGATGGAAGAGTTGTAATCAATATCATCAGAAAACTTAACCATGAGAAAGTCCTTTACTCTCTCTGCATATATTCAAGTTGATGAAATTGTCACCACTCTACACATATGTTTGAGTTTAACTCTAAAAGTCACATTGAACATCATGGAAAAGCCGGCTAATACGTTATGTTTTTTTCAACCCATGCTCAACCCATGCGGCATGCACATACTGGGTCACCACAACTGGAAAGGTGGTAACTGTGCCTAACAAAACTCCTCAGTCCAATGTGTTCCCCCAGTTACATGGCCTGAATATGCCAAACTATTTTATGGGCATTTGCTTCATCCTCCCCCATCCCTTTCCCAATGTCACAAAAATAAAAGTGTAGTTTTGCATCCCATTTCATAAAAAGATGTTAGGATAGCAACTCTTGCTAGAATGATGACATCTCGTAGCAGCAGCCAATCGGGAAGCAGGATTCTTGTCATTACCATCGATACTTGCCATTGCAGCAAGAGTTGCTATCATAGCAGCTTTTTATGAAATGGGGCCCATGTAGTGGAAGTGAGATGAAACGGGATGTGTTAGCAAAGCTCCACTTCCCCACGAAGGCCTCTCTGATAAAATGGGGGATTTAGGAAGATTATGTACTCCCTGATTCATGGACAATTGATGCCGTCTTGACATCTGTGTGACACAGCAAAGGAAAACAAAAACAAAAACACACACACACACACAAACACACTCACTATAGAGGATGATGAATACAAGGCCAAACAGCACCAGAAGCAGGTTGAATAATGAATGGAATTATGCATGCCAAGGACAGTGGGCTGTGAGCAGAGCAGGTGGGAAATTTCAGCTCCTTTATCATCCCCAAGGTTGAGAAGTAGGAGCTGCGTTTATTTCTGGAATTCTGTTACGTTTCTCTTCCAGGTTGTTTGGGCCCAGTATACACATGATGTCTCTAGTATTTTCATAATGATAGTGAGAATGATAGCAATGATAATGTAATGATGATGATGATGATGATGATGATGATGATGATAATGATGATACTGATGATAATGATAATATCAACAAGGACAATATCATAAAAGAGATGATAATTATGATAGTAATGATAATGTCAAAGATATTATCATTGACAGTGTGAAAAATTAAACACTTCCAATATTTGTGTTGTTGTCATTCTGTTTTTCATTTTCATAATGATGATGACAATAAACAATGCTGTTTTGAATGATTTTTCTGAGCCAGCAGGGACTGAGCTTGTGAAATCTAGTCACTCATTACAAATGATGCCATCTTCTATCTTTCTAAGATGGAAAAGGGCAATTCCGCGGTTAGTAACGTTACATTTGAACAAATTTAGATATTTGTTTTTACTACAAAATTACCATTTATTCATTTCGAGTCAAAATTATGTCAAAAACATATTCATCCTTCCCATGTTTATGATACAGAAAAGAATGAATACAATCCAAGAAATATTAGAATTGCTATGGCAACTTAAAGGGCTGGTTAGTAACGTTACGAAAAAAGGACATGACAAAAAAATCAATGTCTTGTAACAAAAAGTGTGCAAAAATTCAAGTTACTTCAAACAAAGTGTTGCATTAATTTCAATTATTGCATCATGACAAATGTTCATGCAATTTTTTTTAGCAGTTCGACCGATAATTCTTTAGCTAGACCCCCAAAAGCATGGTTAGTAACGTTACGGTTAGTAACGTTACATTTGTCCGGAGTAATTCCGCAGGTCATTTCACCCTTTTGTAATTGACAAAATGTCACATGACTTCTGGAGTACTTAAATGTATTCATCTTTTACCCTTAAGCAAAGCTTTGAGGAAAAAATTTCAAAGGAACCCACTGTAATTTGCATTTAAGTGAATTTCAGCATCCCCAGTCCCACATGTACATTTTAGATGATGGTTTTAGATCTTGCAAAATCAATGAATACGAAAAATAAAATCTACTGAATTTGAAAGACCTTAATGATTGATGAACATCCATGGCATTAGTTGATACCTAAATCAAGGAGTAAGATAAAGAGGCACATTTCTTTAATCCATGTCATGTCCACCTAACTGCGGAATTGCCCAAATATTGCAGTTTGATGAATTGACATATATAGCAAATTGCCCTATCCATCATGCTATGTTGAGGCACTGCGGCATAGTGGATATAACTCCTGACTCCCACTCGGAGGACCAGTGTTAAAATCCAGCCCAGTGCCAACATCCTTGGACAAGATGTTTTTACCCACAATGCCATCTTAGTCCAAGTGTATAAAAATGGGTACCTGGCAATGCTAGGGTAATGACAATGGCAGGACCCTCTGGTATGCACTGGTAGTAAAAATCACAGAAGGGAAATGAATCATGTGTGTCATCTTTTCTTTTCTGTACAGAGAGTTGATGAGATCATGAAGAGGGCGAGAAGAGGAGCTCAGAACAAGGTGAGCATGGAAATTGTAACATAGAATGAGGACAGTGGGTCAGTGTACTGTGAACCCGTTGAAGACGGATTGATTTTGCTACAACATACATTTCCCATAGACACCTGCCTGAGTATACTCAGGACTCGTCGTCAACAGGTTAAAAAGTGTGTGCTACTAGGGTTGTGTTGTTGATATAATGGTTACTTTTCACCAATTGCATCTCATTAGATCTCTCATTTGCAAAAAAGTTCTTTCAGGCTGCACCATGTAACATTTCTACACCCTGTAAGATCTCAGGAAAGTACTCTGCTTTGTTTGTAGTGTTTGCCCTTTTTTCACCCAGAAGTACTGTAGCTACTGATTATGTGAAAGTAGCAGTTTCTGTGGTTGCCTGTTGTCCCCTACAACTAGTGTAGCGGCAAAAACTGGAAAGGAAATCTGCTTTCTCTTGCTTGATGTCTCATTAGCTTCTCTATCAACTTCTGTTCTTTGCTTTTTTCTCTCATTTGAACCGAGTCTTTTAGGATTGAGTTTCAAAAAGATCTTGTGACATACCCCTTAAATCTTTTGGGACACTTCTTACCTGTGAAGACTTGGTAGTGGCTGTATGGTATAATGTGTGCAGAAATGAAGAAACTGATGATTATTTGGTGTGTGTGATTTCAGGCAAAATATATGACTTTCTTCTTTTCAGGATGAAAACTCTCAGCCTGGCTCACCAGATAGTGAGAAAAGCTCAGACGGTGCTGCGGATCACAAGACGAACGGCATCAGCTCCTCGAGCATGCTCCTCAACGACAAATACCGCCATCTTCTGAGTGGCAACAGAGCCATCGGTAGCAACCCGGTTTCAGGTGATGATGACAGCGCGGAGGAAGGGGACCAAGGGCAGGGGGAGGCCAGTGATGCGGCGGCCGCGGCGACCGTCTCCGAGGCGCAGAATGGCGTGGAGGAGAGCGGCCCGCCGGCAGCCGAGCTGGAAGTGGGTGGTGGTGGTGACACTAACACTGCATCGCTAGCTAACACAGAAGATGCTAACCAGGGTGATGGGAACATTATGGGTGGAGGGGATGCTGATAGGGAAGCTGCCAAGGAGGAGAAGGAGGAGGAGGAGGAGAAGGAGGAGGAGGAGAAAGAGAAGATGAAAGAGGATGAGAATGAGAAGGAAGTTGAGGAAGATGGCACCAGCGTTGATGCTCTAGCATCTCATGAGGGGGAAGAATCATCAACTGATGTTCAAGATTCATCAGCTGATGTTCAAGAGTCATCAAGTGATGTCCAAGAGTCATCAGCTGATGTTCAAGATGGCACTGCCGTTGACATGGTAACCAGTGATGCGGATGGAGAACAAATAGCGGAAGAGCCAGGCAGCAAAGAGAAGGCAGTTGAGGAGAAGCCAGTGGACAATGGCCCTCTAGAAGCACCGAGTATACCAGAGATCTTGGATGCTGATGAGAAAACAGACTTACTAGAGAATGCCAATAATGGTCAAATGGACCAAGACTCCAATCTTGTAATAGACCCCAAGGGAACTATGGGTGCGCCGCTACTTATAGAAGCTCCAGCGGCCAAAACTGAAATAGAGATAACCAATGGTGAGGGCGGGCAACACGAGGAGGACGGACCAGAGCTGGAGGCCAGTCTGAAGGTTGGGGTCAAGCTCGCCCAGAGCCCAGAGGATTCTGGGATTGAAGGCAATGGCCAATCAGGGGCTGTGCTGACCAGTGAGATCTGATGTGCCTAAAACAGAGGTATGTCTCACACACCATTTTCCTTCTTTATACCGCGAGGTTATCTCATAGGGGACTGCCTGCATTTGGCAGTGAGTCCGAAGCAGATATCAGCCCGGAGAAAATATCACATAGGAATGGATGAAAGGAATGACAAAATCCTTCTTATCAATGTGTTTGAGAGCAGACAACATCATGTAGAGTCATGCAGAGTTTGGATTTTGTTTACTTCGCTTGTGCCATATTATTTTCATTCCATGTAGCCATTCATTTCTGAATCATCTATTAACTCATTGGCTTTGTCGGTATGATATGTGGACTTAGTAAATTCAAAGTGTGTTTCTATTTGTTCCTTCAGTCATCCATTCATTGCTTGAGTGTAATCATTCTTCATGCCATTTAGAAAGCATCTAACAAATATGCATATACATGTATCCTATCACATGGAGGTATCTGTACATAAACAGTAGGCATACTGACTTTATGAGGGTTTGGTTACGGGAGAATACACCCGAGCGAAAAACCTATTTTGTGCAGGTGAATTGCAGCAGAAAGAAACAGATGGCAGTAGCCGTGTGGAAGGACAGACAAGTATTATTAAGGATGTTGTGAAGAGTTGAATGTTAGTAAATCATCTCATTGTTGATTCAGTAGACAAATCTGTAAAAGGCATCCTGGTCACATGGGATTGACACAATAACTTAAATTCATGTGCGATGTATCACATATTTTGTTCTTTCTTTAAGAGATAACTTTTCCCTTGACTGATCTCCATCCTTCAATCCCAAGAAATTTGACTCTTATCTTTTCATACAAATTGTGAAAAATGTGTTGTATACCATACATCTGCGTATATACAAGTATACAATAGATTCTATATATTAATATAATTATATTATGCACTCACAACTCATGAATTGACAAGTTACAGTGTTAACCCAATATCACATTCATTGACCAAAGATGCAGATGCTCAATTATGGGAACAGCCACAACCTTGGTAATATTTGTCCGATGTCACCAGAACCCTCTCTCATCGCTTTATCATAGTGTCATTGCTGTCACCACCGTCATTCAAAGAAATGTCCAATTTTCAATTACTGTAATACTATGGCAGAGAGTGTAGCACTTCTTCTGTTTTTGTAACGTGACGTCAATTTCCTAGTATTAATTACTTGTGTGTACATCTATTGAGGTTTTGCTGTGTGCCATCATATGTTTTGTGAGGAATTGATTTTCATATCGAAATGAAATTATGAAGTAATGACATAGTATCATGGGGTGGGACCAGTGATGCTAAAATGTTTTCTCGCTGATATGACCCAAGGGGGAGAGATAAAGAAGTCCTTTGTCTCTGTAGTAACCCAGAGAAAAACAGTGTTGCATGTAATTCTTTCACATCTTTATCCTAACATATTAACATTTCGTTTGCTCGCCTTCTCTCTCTACCCACTTTCAGAATCTCATTGATGACATGGCAGGGCAGCTTGCAGAGTGGACATCTCCATCCAGTCACCACCAGCCTGCTCCCTGCTGGAGGCACCTCCCCATTGGCCGAGCATCGGGAGAGCTCCGCCCACTCGTGGGAGGCAGCCACATTACAATGCCCCGCCCCCCTCATCCCCCCTGCCTCCTGATCTGACAGCATGCGTAGTGTAATGTGTACATATCTATATATATGACATACGGAAGACCGTTGTATTAGCACTGTACGTACGATATACACTGTATGGACTTGGGCGCAGATGGAGATTTTTTTCTTCTCTCAGCGAGAAGTGACGTTGACGGAGTATCTCCTCCAAATACTGCACTTCTCCGCTGTCAAAAGACACAAGTTGCTAGAGAAAGCTTGGCTCCATGTGAGAGCAATTTTTCCCAGCCACATGAGCTTGGCATATCAATGCATGAGTAAAAATATTATTCCCCTTCCCACCCCCCCACCCCCCACCCCCCCCCCCCCCCCACACACACAAACACACACACACACACTTTATCAGAAGTATGATTTCTCACATGTTGCCATCTTCATTTGGGAGACAAAGATAGACAGAACTCAAATAAGATCAATCCCCCTCCCCCCCCCCCACTTTCCTCAGCATCACAATTTCTTTTTCACATCCAACTGCCATCACTTTTATTTTTTGTATTTTAATTAACTTATTGCAATTGGACAAAATATATCTGTGGTCAGTCATTAAGAAATAATAACAAAACCAAAGCAGTTTTTTCCCCTTCTTACACCATTAATTTCTCTGATTACTCCCCCTTCCCCTCCCCCCCCAAAAAAAAAATATGCTCCCAAACTATGTTTTTCATTCTTTATCCTGGTGTTTGTGTGGCAACTCTGCCACGAGATAGATGATGATATTGTCAGCGGAGGTGATATTCGAAGGAGAGGATATTCTTCGTTATTTTTTATTTTCTGCCGTACTCTAGCAACGTGTGCCTTCATTCCCGGCGTGTGAGAGGCGCTGCCGTTTTGGACATATGTCGCGTATGTACATACTTAGACGCAGCGAACGGAGAGAATGATATTGTAAAGGTTTAAACAAATGAAAAAAAAATTGCATTGATTTTAGTGGTGAATAATCTCGGAGTAATCTCAGTAAGTCACAACTTGTACCATACACCCAGTAGAGGCAGAAATATATGTAGTGTAGTCTTATCTACTAATTAAGTGCCATGATATGATATCAGATATAATTGGTATGCACTCTATGTCAGTGATATGGAGAAAGGGGTTGATCAAAATGATGCATTATGAAAGCTATACATTGGCAAGAAATAACATGGCGTAATGTAAGGTGACAAAATGAAACTAATTCTGTATACTTGATGCAATTTTATCATTGATTGAAGAGATACTTCCTTTCTCTCATTTCTATTTAAATGACAGCGAAAATAAGAAATCTACTGAAGTACGCACACGTGATGATCTTGTCGAGAATTTGCATCTGCTTTTCGCTAGAGTGAGGTGTTGTTGCGTATGTTCTTTTTACGAATGTGCAAAATGGTGTTGAGAACTGTAGAGTGTTGTGTCAAGAGATTATATCATCCGATTTCGTTTCCACGAATATATTCCCCGAATGTAAATGCATTGTTTATCTTGACTACCCATTCTAGTTATGATTGTGTGAATTGAAGAAAAGTTGTAACGGTGACAGTAGCAAAATTAACAATTTTCGACTCTTAAGGGGTCGGTTTACATATTGGCAAGAAATGACATGACTGTAGCACTTGTGTGTATCATATTTTGTTGATGCTAAAGGAATTCCAATTCAGCACAAAGCTACTTAATGAAGCTGATGATCAATGCGGTAATGTAGTGCCGATATGTAACTACTTAACAAATATTGATCTATTATACTGGCATAGCTCTCGTGGGACGCTGCAAAAAAAACTTATGAAATTCTCAGCGAGTTCTGAAACTGTTCGAGGACCCCCATCTAACCATGCAGTAGGGAGCATTACAACGTCATATATCTGGTTGAATTCTGTGTCCTTTTCGTTGTTGGGGGGGGGGGGGGGGGGGGGGGGGAAGGGGGAGGGGCTTAACAGTCTTTAGCGAGTAGTAAAGAGGAAGACTTGGTATTTTAATTCAAATACAGAGACAGCTTGAAATTTCCAGTGATTTGGGTCCTAATCCAGGATACCTTTTTTTTTTTCATTCTCTCTTGTTGGCTTTTGGTTTTCTTTTTTTTCTTTATTATTTTCTTAATTTTAAAAGAAATTTTAAAGAACTCAGGATGTTTTATGGATGTGCTATGATAGGAAATCACAGTGATGCAAATAATGAGAGCATGAAGTATGCTGTTACTGCTGATTTTAGTGTGGGGATGACTTGTAGGGCAAAGCATGAAAGTTTAAGTAGCCACTTCTTATGAAGCCCAGTATTATTTACGGTGATACTCTTTTCTTGGTTTTCTTCTCTTTTATTTCCTTGGTTTCCTTCCTTTTCATGGTTTTCTTTTTTTCTAAGCCTGGATTTGGTTCCTATTGTAATTACTCCATTTATTTCAGAGCCTATTTTTTTTTTCTTCTAGTGGATGGATGGAATTGCGATTTCACGAGAGGAAAACATTTGTTGACACTTTATTTCCTGTATTTACGAATTTGTGATCTGAGATGTTCCCGATATTTGTGTTCTTTTTTGTATGTACTGCATGTGAATGTCTATATCATATTAAGTTATTTATGTTTTATCGAAGTGAGATTCTATTGTTCTAAGTATAAATACTCAAAGCTTACTCAATCACACTGTCTGTGGATAAAGAGTGTGAGTCGTTTTGGGTGGTGGAGAATTAGATAAAAAGAATCAAACAACTGTGTAAATCTCAAGAGTTATTTTAGGCATTCATGCATCAGAATTTGCTTTTTTTGTTTTCATTTTTTATTATTTTTTATAAGCTTTTACCAAAAGAACAATGTTTGACAGTCACATATTTTCCCATGCACGAATTCATGTGGAGATGTCACGCTGTCACTTCAGTATGCAGGTGTATGTGCCCAGCTGCGTAAAGTTGAAGATAGAGCAGTACAAGTTTTCTTGAATTTTTACCATAAACATCATTGTTCTCTGTGTAATCTGGTGTAAATGCCTTATCGTCTGCCAAGACTGGTACTGACAGCGGAGTGCTGTGAAAATTGAGGTGTGCTGATTTAGACTGAATTATTGTTGTTAGAGGGGTTGTACCTGTTTATCTCCTTTTTTTTGGGGGGGGGGGGGGGGAGAAGGGAATAATGGAAAGAGTGGGGATCATAATACGGTGTACGGAGATTCACTGAAACCAAGAAGTTACGTGCACTTGCGCATTCCTGCAGATAGGTAATAGAATCAGCAATGTCCATTGAAGGCATTATGTATGTGTTTATTGTTTGTTAGTTGTTGTTGTTGTTTTTTTTTTGGGGGGGGTATACCATTTTAAGGAGATTTAGTAGGTGTTTCTTCCTCAGTAGCATGAACATTTATCTTACTATATAGCAATGGAACTAAAGATAATATATTGAGCATGGACTGGGAAATGTAAACAGCGCCGAGTGACATGTAGAACATGCCACAATTTTTACTTGCATAAAGCTTTGAACTTCCTTGTCCATGCCCACTTCGGTGGTTGTTGGTTAGTGTGGTAATGTATAGGGTTTCAGAAAGAATTAAAAAAGAAAATCAATCGATTCACACATGTATAGATGAAGTGAAGTGGGAGTATGCAGTTGCACGGCACAGTTTGATATTTGCTATGTAACTTCTACTAGAAACTGCTTATATTCAATCTCGTGTACCAAGTGAGTGATATTTGTATATGTATACAAAAGAACGAAAAAAAAAAGCTACATTTATTTACACCAGTGTCACGTGGTATGCATAATGCATGTGAGCGAAGGGAAGGCGTCTTGAATTATTAACGAGCGGAGGAGTGATGTAATTGAATGAAGATTTAACCAGTGCAACATGTCCAGTAGTGAATTCAAACAAAAGCCCATCTCTGTCCGTCTCTTATTTCTGAATCCTGTTATCTTCTCGTGATACCTTTTCCCTTTTTTTCCCTCTTCATTGTTGTCATCACATCATGTAGCCTCATTCGCAGGCTGCTGCGTATCATTATTATTATTATTATTATGATAATTATTATCGAGAGAATGATAAAAAGCTTTGTTTCTTGTTAAAGAGAAATAAAAATCATTATTATGGAAAATGCCACCCTGCCTGTTATTTTTGTGTGAGCTTTCAGAGTTATGTTTCAGTTTCCGTATGTATATGTGTATACCTGGATAAGCAATTAATCTAAAAGTGTGTGTGTGTGTGCATGTTGACCGACCAGGGCCCCGTTTTATCAAAAGATATAATCGATTTTAAATTTCCTTAACACGCAGACTGCCATAGACTCGTGATTGAAATCAACTATCTAATCAATTATATCTCTTCATAAAACAGGGCCCAGGGCCTGTTTAAGATGCAATAAAACACAAGTCAGGTATTGGCCCATCAGAAATGAGTGCAGTATATACAGAGACTTAGCAGGACGTTTGATTTTTACCTATGCCAAGTAAGGTTATGTTTTCATTGGTGTTGGTTTGTTTGTTAGTTTGTTTATATGTGTGCAAAATTACTCAAAAGTTGTGAACGGATTTGGATGAAACTTAAGGAAAGGCCGAGAATGACACAAGGAACTGATAATTAAATTTTGGTAGTGATCCAGGAATTTTTCTGGATTTTATGAAGGATTCAAAATATTTTGGCAGGTATGGTCAATGAACTTGAGAGTACCAGCTGTGCATTGTTTGAGGTTTGCATATGTAGTGCATGCTCTAGTTTCTGCTCGGGTGAAGTGAAACCCAAATATGTGAATTGGGGGAATTCAGCAATGTTAGTTGTAGAACAACATATCAGCAAAGTTTGAGGCAAAATTGGACAGTCCCTTCTGAAAGTACAAGTAATTGTCAAAGTTATGGTACAGCCATCACTGGATGAGAAAACCGCCTCACTCTGTGACTTCATGTATGGACAACACCACAATGTATACAGAATACGTGTACATGTATATATTTAGAAAACTTGACCTATTTCCATATTTCTACATGTAGCATAATGAAAAAACACTCGACTTACCTCCTAGAAAGAAGGGGGAATGTACCCTAAACATCTGTCAGTAAAAAGCCAAGGGAATGAGCACTTTTCATACGGAATGAAATTTTGTGGAAATCTCTTTATTTTCTTTATATCATTGTGCATACCCATCGTCACAAAATGCTGTAGTCTTGTCATCCAGTGAAAGCTGCACCATAACTTCAGAAATGCATAACTATCGAACGGCTTATTCGAGTTTTCTCAAACTTTCTCTGATGTGTCCTACAAATGCTGAAGCACTGCATTCACTAAACTGAAGCATATACAACGTACTCGGAAAGTAATGATCAAGACAACAAATTACTTTGAACTTTGTTTAATCTCAAACAACTCTAACATCTACGTACACTATATGTACATCACATGATTTACATAATACTCCTAAATTGTGAAAATCATAAACGCTGAAATGAGAATGCAAAAAACTTAAAAACTGCAATAAAATCCTGAACTTTTGCCAGTGGGGTCGACACAATTCTTTGTTGTTGTTGTTGAGACAAATATACCCATAACACACAGACAATGATAGTTTATGTACGTACTAGCTTGTAGGTACTCATGCAGTGGGAACTAACTGAACACAACACAAGCTCAACATGAACTTTTTAAAGTTCAAGAAATGGACATGCACATGTATGAGCTATTGTAGGATACTTGGAATCATCTCTGAAAAATGCGGAATTTGAATTTGCTGGACACTGACAAGAAAAAGATAAAATCTGTTACAAACACACAACCATATACCACAGTCTTGGGGTCAGTCTTAATGTTAAACTCTTCTTTTTAAATCTATTGCAACCTCGAGCAGCCAGATGGCACAAGAGCTTAACCCCTGGAGGACGAGTCCCGAGTATACTTGGGCAAGTGTCCATGGGAAATGCATGTTGTAGCAAAATCGGACCGTCCCCAATGGCTTAAGGCTAAGGGAAGGCGTACCAAATGCCAAATGTTTTGCAGTGTTATAATTCTACTAAGTTTCCTGGAGTCAACTCATTCATACAAAAAACTCGCGAAGGCACTGCCTCCCACGAACGAACATACAGTGTACAATATACAGTACAGCGGACTCCCGTTATAACGAAGTCCTCAGGACCGGCAGTTTTCTTTCGTTATATCGGAATTTCGTTATAACCGAACAAATAAACAACAGAAATACATAGAGTGGATGACATTGCACCCCAAATTTTTACTCTGTTATAACCGGAATTTCGTTATAACCGTTTTCGTTATAATGGGAGAGCACTGTATTGCTCACTTTCTGCTTGAACAGGGATAGCACTTACTTGGGGTTCTTGATTGAGAATTTAATCACTTGCAAAATCATCTAACAGGTCTCAATGCGTGATGTATTATGCTTGCAAAATACATGGCATATACAATATATGGTAACTGTATGACATTTCTACAGTGTATTGTTCACTGAATTATACTCGGACTGTTCTTTTCTCTTCATTGATATTAAAACAAGGCACACACGGCTGCACCTACATGTAACAGGGGTCACTCGCATCCTACCAAACCACATCTTGCTGCAAGGGTGTTAATCAACATGGAATTTGGGTAAGGGGTGGCAAAAATAACCCACAATACGTTTGGAAAATTAAGAAAACAAAACAAAAACAAAAATGGAGGGAGAAATATCATATCATATGCATCGAGTGTGTCATGATGAACTCTGATGCAACTGAAGTCCATGGAACCCCTTTCCTGGTGAGAATACGCTTTTGAGTTTGCTGTCTCGGTGAGCTTCCCTGCGGCCTTCAGTCCTTCACCACGGATTTAGACGCATACAATTCGCGGTTGCAAGGGTTGATGAGTTTTCTGCTACAGTAACTTTCCGAGTTTGCCGTCTTTTTTCCATCGCTTCTACTTTAGGAGCCAGGATTTTCCCCCCTGACTTTCAAAGCAGAGACAACATCATTTTTTGCTCCCTTGGCTGTATTCCACAAAAAGATACAATCAAACATAAGTCAGGAAATCAAACATAAGTCAGATATCAGCCACTCAGAACTGAGTATTCAGAGGCTTGTGCTTGATTTTCAGATGTATGTCAGATCCCAGCTTTTTTTGCAATAGGTCACTTGGTCATGCAATGCTCCTCCCTTTCAAGTTTTACATTCCGACAATCTTTACCCCTCTGGGAAAACAGTCAACACAAAATGTCTTTCTTCCTGGAATGAGTAAGCACGGATGGTCCTTAGATGGGCTTGATCTTGAAGTGTAAGCCGATCAGTGAGAAGACCAGACACTTTAAGTCCTGGACCAGGTAGTAGAAGGTACGCAGACCCTCGGCATCTCTGCAGAGCATTTGAATGGTGAGAGGGGAAATGAAACAGTATTAGTACTACATGTTTATTGGCTTTGACATCATTCCTGACATGTTGTGTGTGTGTGCGTGTATGTATGCATGTGTGCCTCTGTTATCTACATGTTTGTTGAAGTCTTCGCTTATTAGCATTGCATACATGTACAGTTACATCATCGAATTGGCCCCTATAATGCAAGCAGCTTTCCCTCTCGAAAGTTACTGAACCAATCATGGCTGCTCTAACATTTGTGCCTGTGTGTTTATGTGTGCATTGCTTGTGTGTAAAATTGCTTGTTGCTTGAGGGGTGACATCTGTATAAATTATAGGTTTAGGTAGTTATTATATAAATAAGAGGATCACAAACAGAATCCTATTGCTCTCAAATGTGGTATCCCCTGAAAACCAGTTCTCATCTTTGAACGTGGATAAGATATACATGTAATTACTGGTAAAAATCAACACATACTCAATCAGTGCTTAAAAAATGTTCATGGGGTATTGACTATATCCTCATCTTATGCCATACTCTCAGGGTTAACAATCTCTGTACATTGCACGTCCCACACATGTAGATCCTGCTAGATTTTGAAAGGATCGTACTCCCTGGTCCACATCACACATGTGTTTAAAAATTCATAACTTTTCATTCAACAGATTATCCAATTTTCCTAAAAACTTTGTTGATGTGTTCCACTAATAATACTACATTCACTCAATCCACATATTTGGGTTCCATTCCCCTTTAAATCCACTGTTTACCACTGGGAGCAGTGATTAAAAATTGCTCAGATATCACATCTGATGCATATATGCAATTCAGTTGTTTCAAAAAACAGCTTTCCTTCAAAAATTTTGCAATAAAGCCACAAATACAAGGAGATATCACCTAATTTTCTAAATAAACCCTAAATGTAGATGGTTTATTCAGGAAAAAGATTTTAACTGTTGTTATATTTTGTATATCTAAATTGATTATACTAATTAATATTTTTACATTAGTTTTCTCTATCCCTACCTCCCATTTCAAAACTATTTTCATGCACTAAAGCTGTTTGTTTGTTTGTTTTTTCATCTGCAAATGGTAAATAATGACTTTAAGCAGCAATAACAGTCTGATGATAAGCTATCGGTGCTCCAGGCTGTAAGTATATGTACGTACCTGCTGTTGTTGACGTCAATGAGAGATCCAAATTTGGTGGTGGCGAAGGAGATGTGCTCGTCGCCCATGACGATCTCCAGCTCCTGGCGACCGACGCGGTCCGGGGGCGGCCAGAGGGCGTCGTCTTCTTGCATGACTTCTGAGTCCTCCACAATGCGGCGCAGCTCTTCAATCACCGCCTTGTGGACGAAAGCCTGGTTTGGGGAGGGGGGGGGGGGGGGGGATTTGTGGAGTTTAACAGAAATTGTTATGAAGTGAGATTTGCATTTGCTTGTGACAAGGAATGAGACACTGATTTGTTTGCCCTTTTCTTTGCTTTGATTTATAAGTGTAGGGCCTATTTGATATCTACAATTGTATGTGAAAGAAATATTGCATGAGACTATTTCAGAACACATGCAAAGTACTAATAACAGCGGGATATGTGCTGTCTTAAATTTTCGAAGAACTTAATGCTGCAAGATGTTGATAAATTCATTACCTCATTAAGACTGAAATAAAAATGAAGAATGGTCTTAGGGTTTGTTACGCTAAGTCTATAATAGGCATAACCATCATATATACTAAGGGGTAGCCATCATATAAAGTTTACAGCCATTAATCACAGCTTATCAAAGCTGCATGGATGTCTCTGCAGCTGTAAGTTGCTTTATTCACTTGGCATTTCATATAGGAGTGAAATGTCAATTAAGTCTGCTAGCCAAAAGTAACACCCTAACACATCTCTAATTACACTGTATCTACTCTCTGTTTCCAACTAGTGCTTCAACTTTCAGTTAATTGGCTCTTTCATGCACCTTCACTTCTCTACATGTCATGATAAAAACAAACAAACTAACAAACAAACTACAACAACAAAAGTCCCAAGACCAGTCAGGTGACAATCATAGGTCTACCGTTTTGTTCTACAGTACACGTACATGTGTACTTCACATACTTAAAACAGCAATGTGTCTACAGAACATACTCTGACTACAATGAAATGGCAAAACAGAGCACAAAAACAACAATCTCTAGTATCAAATAACTTTCATTAGTCATTGACAGACTACAGTATTGATCATTCTACTAAAACTATGATAAATAATGGTGAAATCTGGATTATCACTCACGGACATCACAAGCATTGTTAGAAATATGCATGGCAAATATTAAAAATAGCCATAAGAAGTCAAAACAGCTAACAAGAAATAACACACTGAAAAACAAGAAACAAAAACAACCCCTAAAACAATCCAAAATACAAAGTACTACTCCAGGTGGGCCCTGTTTTACCAAAAGCTAAAATCAATTTTAAATTTCCTTACCACACAGGCTGCCATAGACTTACAGTTGAAATCAACTATATAATCAATTTTAACTCTTCATAAAACATGGCCCAGCACTACAAACCTCTTTCCTGATCATCACATCATTCTTGTAGTTGGAGTTGTTGGCGTAACGAAGTTTCCCTGAAAACAGATGAACAAGAATTGCATATCATACAGTCTGATTTTGATAACAAAATATGTTTTTACTTTCTTGCATAGCTTTCATTCTATATTGCAACTTCTCAGGTTGGGTATTGCTTGGCTGAGCAAACATGAACATAGAACCTGAAATGTAAGCGATTTCCTTAAAGTAGAAAGGTTATTGCTCTTTGTTCTGTTTCATTTCTCTCTCTTCAAATTTTTACATGTCACCAATCTAGAAGTTGTAAATACGGGGGATTCTAGAACATGTGCATGTACATGTATATGACAAAGAAGGTACAAAAAATTGACAGGAAATCATGGGTGGTTTCTTCAATTATTCTTTTTTTCAATTATTTCATTTCTCTAGTTGTTGTTGTTGTTTTTAAGGAAGAAGAGAAAGACAGAAAAAATTTCTCTTGTGTCTAGATAACTATGCTATTAAAAAAAAAGTTTCATTAGTGATGGAGTGGTCCAAGTCAGAAATAATTGAATCTCAAGAGAAACAGTATCTTTATTAACATTAGATAGACTTGGCCACCTTGCTTACATGTACTATTAGTAACAAAGGGTGGGTCCAAAAAGTTTAATACAAATTGACATAATTTAAAAAAAAAGACTCATGAATGAAAGGTTATCATACATGTTTTGAAAAAGCTATTAATCCAGAATTAAATCTAGGTATCATTTTTGTGCTTTATTTGTTCACACTACGATGACAAGGAGGCATTGTTTGCGAGAGTGCAAAAATTTACTTGTGCAAAAGTATAAAGTGAGAGAATAAATTGAATGCATCAAATAAGTAAGATGCATTAGGCCTACAATATGCTTTTTCAGAAGCAAAGTCACAGAGTCACACACTCACCATGGTAGACAAAAGGAATGCAAACTACACTGTAACACACATACACACAAGGAACATGCACACTAGCACATGTACACACCGCATGTTCATGTCAATATGCTCATCCACCATGCACCATGCATACCACACAAAAAATGACAACGAATGATTCAGGATATCAAAAGCAAAACAGTCTTTCAGAAGACCAAACATGTGTAATTTAGGCCTAGGTCTAGACATCTAACCCTAAATGTCTAGACCTAGGTGGGTTATGTTATGATAACCTTCCATTTATGCATTAATACCAAGCAAGCGCAGGGGATACACAAGGATAATGTCATCCATGGCTTAGTGCAAGGTTCTCTGCTTTCCTCACACAGACAGCGAGTGACGTCGATGACACACAGCCCACAGCAGTGGGCTAAGCCGAGGCGCTCGAAAAAACAACAAAAAAAAAAATGGTAGGTTCCTGATTACAATCTAAATTACAATAAAGACAACTAGAGAGGGGCCGTCAAAGGCGGCAGACCCACGCCTAAGTACAAAGTCGGGGTAAACATAATGTGCATTCGGTCATCTACCAGAATTCGGCCACTTAATTGCCAGTGTGCTTTATCACCAGCCAGTGAGTTCTACAAAAGATCGTACACTGAAGTGTACGATCTTTGGTTCTACAGTCACATCACACGCAAATCACATCATTACACATACGGTATTAACACTCATTCACGTACAGGAAAGTCCTTAAGTCTCCTCCAAAAATCCATCGAAAATCCCAAATTCCACCGTCAAAAGTGCAGAATCGGAACTTTTCCAAGCGCGCGCGAATTAAGTCCAGTTTTAAGAGTATTGTCTACACGACGGGTCGCGGAAAAAGCGCTAAAAATCGAGAAATACGCCGTTTTCTTACGGGATATTTTGATTATAGCAAGCCGAGAGTGTGATGATATCAAAGGTCGTATGAGTGTACGATCTTTGATGGTATCCACAAAAGCAAAAAAGAAAAACAAAATTTACGTACCCCCTAGGCAATTACCCCTATGATTAGTGTCTACGGGAATTATTCAATGCAAGGGTTGAATGCAAATGTCTACTGCACCAGTATTCGGCCACCAACGAGCGCCGCAACGTCCCCGGTGCAATTTTGCACCAACAGTGTAGAGCGCGATGCATTTTCAGCGGCCTTGCACACGCATTGACATTGAGCACGCATATCGTGCAGTGTGACTGCGACCGAGCAAAATGCTCCTCTAACGAAAAAAACAATCAATGTTAATTTGAAAAATCATCAAATATCAAAGGTCGTATGAGTGTACGATCTTTGATGGTATCCACAAAAGCAAAAAAGAAAAACAAAATTTACGTACCCCCTAGGCAATTACCCCTATGAAATAGTGTCTACGGGAATTATTCAATGCAAGGGTTGAATGCAAATGTCTACTGCACCAGTATTCGGCCACCAACGAGCGCCGCAACGTCCCCGGTGCAATTTTGCACCAACAGTGTAGAGCGCGATGCATTTTCAGCGGCCTTGCACACGCATTGACATTGAGCACGCATATCGTGCAGTGTGACTGCGACCGAGCAAAATGCTCCTCCAACGAAAAAAACAATCAATGTTAATTTGAAAAATCATCAAATATCAAAGGTCGTATGAGTGTACGATCTTTGATGGTATCCACAAAAGCAAAAAAGAAAAACAAAATTTACGTACCCCCTAGGCAATTACCCCTATGATTAGTGTCTACGGGAATTATTCAATGCAAGGGTTGAATGCAAATGTCTACTGCACCAGTATTCGGCTACCAACGAGCGCCGCAACGTCCCCGGTGCAATTTTGCACCAACAGTGTAGAGCGCGATGCATTTTCAGCGGCCTTGCACACGCATTGACATTGAGCACGCATATCGTGCAGTGTGACTGCGACCGAGCAAAATGCTCCTCTAACGAAAAAAACAATCAATGTTAATTTGAAAAATCATCAAAATACGGGCCAGTTTGTGATGACGGAGAACGAACTTTCATAAATCTAGAAGGACATAGTCCCTCAAATAGGCCTAAACGTAAATTTCGGAATTCTTACGAACATTTGAGCAGCGAAGTCGGATCGTTGGGGAGTTTATGTGTTCGTATGGTAGCGGAAAATCGCAAAGTGAGAAACGGGAAATTTTCGGAATGGTCACTATACCATGGGGTCAAAACTTCAAGGTCACACAGAATTTGCAAGGGTCAACCGATTATCACCAAAATCTAATCGATTCTTTCCTGTCATTATCCAAACATTCCCTGAACATTTCGTGCAAATCCGTTTACCCGTTCTCTTGTTATCTTGTACACAAACAAACAAACAAACAAACAAACAAACAAACATACAAACAAACAAACAAACAAACAAACAAACAAACAAAAAAAAACAAAAAAACAAACAAACAAACAAACAAACAAACAAACATACGGAACCCTTTACATAACCCCCTGCCGATTTTCATCGGCGTGGGTAATTATCAACGCCAAGACGCACACAAGCCCTACGACAGTGTCGATGGCAGATTAGAAACTCTAGAACAGAGTGGTCGAGTTACACTATCTATGCGGGCCCAACACTACACTGTTGCTGTTGCTGCATGCATGCTAACCCCGTCGCGGGGCGCTGTAACACAGTAACAGCGCCCCGAAGCAACCCATGCAATTTTAGAAGCACTCAAATGCACTGCAACATGTAAACAACTCACCGCTCAAAAGGACACTTGGATTCGCAACGAAAAGCCACATGATATAAAACCATTATTGTTGAACAATAGAAACGACTATGTATTTCTCACCATTACCTCCGAAAACAAGATAAATAGTCATCTTTGAGACCGTCTACTCGAGATACTGTCCGTTCAACGTTTTGAACGTATCACGTAAATATACTGATCTGCGCATGCGCAAATGAATATGCATATTTTACGTCATCTGCCATATGTACAATGTCGCTCGTATTTGGTTCTCGGTCTCATTTAATAAAGGACACCTGTTCGTACCAATACCATAGGTATCATGGAGTTCAAAAATGCTCTAAGTGAAGTAGAGGAGGATGCAAAAAGAATTAAGTTCAAAGTGGAGCAAATAGAAATTATGGAGAACGCAGTGAAACAGAATGACACCTTCCTAATGTTGCCAACTGAGTTTGGCAAGAGTGCTTGCTTTGGTTTCATCACCAAATCTTGGAAGTTGGATAAAGCAGGGCTGCACACTAACCCATTTTTTTTTTCTGCCGGTCCAACCTGTCTCTGTCGGATCAGTAAATATCCATTTTTCCTCCCCATTTTTGTACTGGTCGGAACAGAAAATTAACTGGTCAACAACAACCTGAAAAAGCATTAACTGGCTTGCAAATTTATTTTCATGTTTTTGTCGACAATAATATTACCTCCCCCCCCCCCCCAAAAAAAATACATTTTGCAAATAAATATTTTGTAAACTCAAGTGCCTTGTTTATGGATCATTTCCTTGAGAAGGAACAAAAAGGAATCATTTGTGAATTGTTTTGTTGATACGAAAAGGAAGTGAAAAAAAAGAAGGGACTGAAATGCGGTTTTTAACTTTCCTCCGAAAATTTCTTCCCGTATCTTACAAGTATGCGTTCTTGAAAGTACACTGCAGGGTCGAATTTGTGATGCTTTGTACTCCTATCTCTTCTTCGTGTATAGAACCATTTTAAAAGAATTGAATGTTTGTGAATTAAAGTGTTAAATGATTATGAACAAAATCAGATTGTATCAAATGCGTTTGTGACTTTTTGTCAACATCGGCGCACGTAGAGTAACACGCGTTACTTAAGTTGCTGCGCTTTTCACATTTTTGGTGCTCAGCTGGATTGTAATGATTATATGAATTATTTTTGCTGTATAGTATTTTCTGATGCACGTGCCAGAAGGGGTTCTTTATTTTTCTCCCGATAATCTTTTCGCATTTGTGCATGCGCTCTTGAAAGGTATATACGGCAGCATACGGCATCAGGGTCGAATTCACGATCCTTTTTGCACTTATTTCTACCTCGTGATATCAGCGGGATTGTGACGATTTCATGAACTTTACTTCGGATCACTGTTCGGATGTAATCTGTTGTGATGAACACACCAGAATGGTTGACAATGCGCCCTTTATTTTGCTCCGATAATCTTTTCGCATTTCGTAAATGCGTCCTCTCGGATTAGAAGAAATGATACGGCCGAATTCATGATTCTTTTTGCACCTCTTGTTCTCCTCAAACTTCAACGGGATTGTGATGATTTCATGAATCATTTTGGCTGTAATTTTTATAATGCACGCGCCAAAAGAGGTTTAAAATGTGTCCTATTTTTCTCCCGAATTTGTGCATGCGGTATGCGTTTTTGAAAGATACACAGCATGCAGGGCCAAATTCACGATCCTTTTTGCGCCTATTGTTTCCTCAAATTTCAACGGGATTGCCATGATTTCATGGATTATTATTCGGCTATAATCTTAATGATTCACATGCCAAGAGGGGTTGAAAATGTGTTCTTTATTTTTCCCCGATAAAATCTTCGAATTTCGTAAATGCGTTCTTGAAAGATCATAACACGGCCGAATTCATGATCCTGTTTGCGCCTATCAATTTAATATCAGCGGGATTGTGACGATTTCATGAATTCCTACGGCTGTAATCTTTTACTTTGCACACACCAAAAGGGGTTGAAAATGTGTCCTTTTATACTTTTTACAGATAATCTCTCCCACATTTCGTAAATGCGCGTCTTCTCGGATTAGAAGGTATTCACGGCCGAATTTATGATTCGTTTTGCGCCTATATTGTCTCCTCAAACTTTAACGGCATCGCGGTGATTTTATGAATTATTTCGGCTCTAATCTTTTGTGATGCACACACCAGAAGGGTTGAAAAAACATTCTTTATTTTTCTCCCGAAAATCTCTTCGGAATTATTCATGCGTTTTTTGAAAGACAGTATTCAGGGCCGAATTCGATATCCTTCTTGCGCCTATCGTTTCCTCAAATTTCAACGGGATTGCCATGATTTGATATTCGGCTGTAATCTTGATGATGCACCACCAGAAGGGGTTGAAAATGTGTCTTTTATTTTTCCCCCTATAATCTCTTCGCACTATTCGAATATCACGATTTTTTTTTGCGCCTATTTCTATAACTCAGATATCAGCAGGATTGCGATGATTTCGTGAATTCTTTCGGCTGTAATCTGTTGTGATGTACGCACAAGAAGGATTGAAAGTAGTTTTTTTTCCCGATAATTTCTTCACATTTGTGCATGCATTTTTGATAACCAACATGGCATGCAGGACCGAATTCAAGATCCTTTTCGCGCCTACTGTTTCCACAAATTTCAACGGGACTGCGATGATTTTATGATTTTTTTAAAATTTTTTTTCTCGTCACATTTTGTGCATGCGTTCTTGAAAGGTACACAACAGGACAAATTTTGTTATCCCTTTTGTGCCTATCTTCATTATGAGACCATTCTGAAGGAATGAAATGAAAACAAACGCAATCAGATCTTTATACTGCTGTAATTTTTTCAATTTTTCTAAAAATCTGCACAAGTAAACTCGTTCTAACATGTCATCTGCCACGCTGCTGCAAAGCCGGGATCGGATCATGGGTTTAAAAAAGGCATGAGTGAAATGACCACAGAAATGCGTGCGCCTCTACGAATACATACTCCTTGTCTGATGGCATGACCGCCGATCGCAAGCAAACGAACGATGTAAACGCGTTGGGGAATACCGGCATGCATTTCAGTAGTATTGTACATACACGTATGTATAAGGCTTAAAAGGGTATTGATCAAGCAAGACAACATCAAAAAAAAAAAAAAAAAAAAGCCATGGGGAGCAATGGAATACAATCCCAATGACCATGTGGATGGATCTGAAAGGGTTAATTTCTAGTTTTTCATTAACCAATCCATTATGCCTTTAAGATGAAAGCCAATCTAAAATTTTATCAACTTCACGACAATGATAAAAAAAATCCAGCAGAACAGTGCAAAAATGATAAAATCGGATAAAAAATAAGGAAGTTATGACATTTGAAATTTCAAAAATTTTCAGAAGACACTTCTTGTCCCATTGCTATGAATGAATGAATGAATGAAATGAATGAATACTCAAGAGTCAATTTTATTGATCTGTATGTCACAGTACATAGAAATTTAGCTTCCAATTCTTCCAACTTGTTACACACAATAATTATGAAACACACACGCACGCGGACACACACACACACATACACACAATCAAACAGAAAGTGACAAGCCTGACAGAAAAAGAAAGACAGGAAGGATCTCCTCTCATGTGGTAGTAAGTCTTTGGAAAAAAAAAAGGTCTCTCAATAAACAATCAAACAATTCTCAACTATTGGAAATAAACAAAACATGTAACAGAAGTGTATTCAATTCAAATCACAGTAGAAAATAAACATGAAGCAAAAATGAATATGAGTCCCCAAGAAGCAGAGCTTGTGAGTGGAGCCCATTGTGAATGTACAACATTAAAACTATAATGTACAGTGTGAAAGGAAACTTGATCTATAGATGAGACATCTGGGGCATTGCCTCTGCAGACTGGGGAAAAAAATAAAAAAAAAACCCCAAAACATACCCTCTATCATGAAAATCACCTGTTATTTTCTTAATCCTTCACATCTCCAGATGTTCATTATGTGTGCACTTCCTTTATTGCAAATAAATAATGAACCACACATTCGAAATGTGCTTAAAAAACGAAATAAATAAGTGCCGGTAGGCCCGATAGTAAATCATCGCCCAGCATGCATTCTATTTGTTACGTCTCATGAATATTCATTTCAGTTCTCAGCGAGCTTTCCGTTTTTTTTTCCACACGCATATATTGCGTATTACAGTATGTGCTACGTTTTATCCATATTAGCGCATGCGCTGTGTAAGTCGTACTACAATACGAAATGCGGTAGGACTAAAAAACCTCGGATAAACTCTTTCACAGGGCTCTCAAAACAGATCATATTGTAAATCGACTTCGCCTGCCGTGATTGTAAGTATCTTATCTAAGAGTAAGGCTACTAATTTCAGTATAAAACCCTGTATTTTGGTCTCTGGTCACGTAAATGCTTAGCCATATCAGGTGCTTCCGTGACAGGTATAGGTTTGCTGTGCGACCCCTTTACGGTACGTATTTGTCCGTATGGGGTCGCTGCTGCGGTTACATGCATGCTTGCTTGCACTTGCTGAACGCGTTGTTTACTGGCTGCGAAATATATAAACCCCATGTACTGAGATCCATGTTCCTTTATTGAAACTTTACGCTCAGTTATCACTCGTACCATTGCAGACAGACAGAATTATACTCAATGGTGTTCGTTTCTACAGTGACTTCTCATTAACAAATAGACAGTAAATCAGAGAGTAGATCTTACCATCTGGTCTAAACTCAAATTCGAGAAATTCGTGGCCAAATTTCCCTTTATGTCCCACGTAATATCGCAAGTAGAATTCACTCGATGATCCCGCCATGTTGCACGCTTCCACGCCGAGTACGTGGCGCCCTCTACAGTTACGATTCCAGTGATGCAGGAGGTGCTGCATTGACAGCTCTGAAGTTCCGGCTGCATGTTCGTCCGACGCTGTTCGAGAAGCCGACGAACCCGATGTCGATGCCCGAGGACGACGTAACGAAGGGAGACGCATCAGATCAAGTTTAATTCACGAATGGTTCATATTCTTGCGGTTGGATGAGTTCCAGATAAAATTATCTCCTTGTCGTTTATTCTTTTTGTTTTGAAACGACGAAGAAATCTTTCACCTTGTACGAATTCTTTAACTTGAAATTCATATTTTCAATCATGACCTGGTTGGCGTGAACTCGCTTATTTTTTGTGTCTTTTTTAAAGGAAGATGGAAAATATAAAAAAACAAACAAACAAAAAAGTCAATCGAATGACCATTTTATGTGTTACCTTCCACTCATTTTTCAGGGTAGCAATCAAGACATTCCGGAAAATATTTCAATCTATCATCATAATTTACATATTACGTCTAGGCGAATGAGAGTGCCTTTTTCTTTTCTTTTTTTTTTTCATGGCTAATCATTATTCACCGAGAAATAATGCGTGTAGTACCCACTCAGCTGAGACTCGTGTGGTGTTTTACTGTGATTCCGTCTCGTGGTGCTCGTGCGCCGGAAACGAAATATAATAAAAATATTTTGTGTTGATGATCTTCACTATCTAGATCTGAGGCAACGTTTTGTATACCTTAAATGGAAATCATTCAATCTTACTGTACATGAATGAGGACCTACATTTATGTAAAATGAAATGGCTCACTATCTGTGTTCTGTGATGTTAATGCACCATGACTTTGTTATGTCTTGATCTGTCGATGGAATAGGACTACGAAATGTTAATCACGAGGTGCCTTCGTGAACGACAGTCATATGGAATAATAACATCACAGGAGGCCCTACAAAGCAGTAGTGCATGAGTCATTTTATTTTGCATGTCAGCATACCTCATTTATGCATCACGGTTGGTTGAAAGTCCCATCGTGACAATGAAAGATTTTGTATTGTTTGCCGGAGACCAAACATTTTGTTATGTTCGTCCACATATCTTGAACACGTTCGTGCTTATATTGTAAACAAGTGACAAACTACACCAAGTGAAAGAACAATCGATGATGTTCTTGGCTTATAAAAGCTGAAGAATAAAGTTTCGTAGTTATTAATGCTGTAAATCTATTTTTTTTTTTGCATTTTTAAGTGATGAGAAATAAATTGAAAAGAACACAAACGGTTGATAGAATTGGCAATGCAGCTGGAAGTGATTTGTGTGTGTGTGTGTGTGTGTGTGGAAGACGACACAAGCCTCTTCCCAGACTCCGCAAAGATTTCGGAGCAAGTTGAAGCAGTCCCTTTAAGATTCACAGCACTTGACTGACCCGCAGATAATATATGGCAGAAAAAAAAAGAGAAAATCGCTGTCGGGTATCATCACAATAATTTGTATCCAAATCTGAAAGCTCCAAGATGCTATTTTGAAGAGGTTATACTCGACCCAAATAGAAGGATGAAATTAAATGAAATTTCATTTTCAATAGATAGATGGCATGAAATGAAATGAAATTGAACATCCTGAATATATGTTCCCTCATCGGCTAGAAATATAACATCTGTTTGACTGTTCACGTGTAACTTGTTTTTATGACTTGTAGATCTCTACTGACAATTCTTGGACATCACAGGGATCCATCTTCGACTTAGTATTCTGTAATTGCAAAACCTGTCACTGTAAGACAGATAAAAAGTCAGGTATAACGTCTATGATTGTTTACTTCTTGTTTCCTCCATAACCTATGTGGATCCCACAAAGAAATTTCACGCATATTTACTATATCATTCTGTTGTACAAATAAGAAATCGTCAAAGCATGTTTAGACCCACACAGTGAATATAAACGCACGTTTCTTTCGTACTAGGCCGTGTATTTTCATTGACCTGTATCGGCATATCAATAGGTAAATATTCACGACGTATAGGCCTACAGGCAGTTATATAATTACAACAGGGAAAACTCGAATGTCTCTATTTGCCCCACGGGATGCTTGAAATATAAGAGCAACAGATCGGATTTTGTGTATGAAACGGCTCTAACTGAAATCGCATTTGTACATGAAATGTATAAATATATAGGTAGTAATCACAGGTTCGCGCATTGACCTTTAGAATATATCAAAAGAATGAATAGTCTGCATATGTTATGGGAACCATACAACTCCTTTTGTTACAACTCTGGTACTCCTATGAGGAACTTTGCATGCCTAGATCTCGAAACAAATGCCAAACAGTATAGTGCAGCTGAATTTAGTAGACCGTACGATTGTTGTAATATTCAAGTTTAATGCATTTAATGTACCTTTTTAGCAATAACTTTGAATTCCTGCCGCCCAAAAGCTTGTTCGAGGTTTGCTTAAGGCTTACTAGTACCAGCTATCTAATGTATTTAAAGTGTATCCCATGACATGTGCATTGTGATGGAGTAGCGTGTTACCAGGTTTATGAAGGGAAAAGAAATCATACATTTTGGAGACACTTGTAAACTGGCCCACTCCGTACTGATGTCGTTCATTTGCATTGCATATCATTTCCCCTAATTATGAACTTATATATCATGTATATTGCTCAAGTTCCATCTGCTTGTGTATCATGCGTATTACTTGCAGTATACAGATAGCATACTTTATATTTCTATAGCGAATGCTTGAAATTAGCCAGAATTTATGAGAAGGACATTTGAGCAAACGTCTAATGTAGTGATATTAATTAGGCATACGCTATGACAAGTAAGGTGTGAAATACTTTTCCATACAATCCCATTAAATTTCTTACACAAATCTTATGATAACCGAATTTCAAGTAGCACTGACTAGTGAAAAAATGTAGTTTTTTTTTTCCGATAAAGGATAAACCCTTGTTAGCTCATCAGGCAAAGAAGAAATGCCATAATTTGAATACGTTTTACATGCATTGTAAGATGGTCTATGTTGTTATCCTGGCCAGGTATATAACATTTACCTTCATTTCACGTATTGAAGGCAAAAAGGTTGTATTTCAAAACTGCATGTACCTTGACATTGCGAATCATGTTATCGTGTATAAGGAAGACATAATTTACTTTTACATTTCAGATAAAGAAGGAAATAATCTGCTACGTGCTTTCGCATGTTGCTGTGAGCACTATGCGCAATATGCACCAACAACACAGATTCCATTTTTTTTTTTTTTTGCCTAAGCAGTGATTCCTATAGTCATGTTCGCATCCCGCCAAAATGCGGAGTCATCTCAAGAATCGAACGATAAGATTGATATTAATTTTCAGGTATTGTAGGCATATAATCCGTTTTTTTCTTAACGAAATGTCATCCTCGTACCTGTGTTATTGATTGTGTTGATGTTTTAGCAGTGGGAAATTGTAATAGATGAATGACTGTAGATATATGGTAAGTAAACTGATACATGTATGTCAACATAACCTCATCAAGATGAATATTGTATCACGTGACAATTCAACGAAGTGCATATAGAACGATTGAATGCAACATATTACTTTGGGTTACATAAAATGAAAAAAACTTTCTATCATCATTTCAGTTCGAAGGATTAGGGACGGCACATTTACATTTTTTTTTTCAAATTCATGCACATGGAGGTCCATAAATGGATGAATAAAATGTAAAAGCAAAGTATAACGTCGAAGGTCCCCAAATGAGAGGAAGATTAGTTTTTACAGGATTTTGCACACGACGCACATACTATATACCCAGCATAATGAATGGAGGGGTTTTTAGCCATCTGAAAAAAATTATGGATGAGATTAAAGGTTACAGGAAGACGACAATGTGGAAGATTGGTGAGAGGGAGGGGAAGCGGATGGATGACTTTATGTGTGTTTGTGTGTGTGTGTACGTGTGCATGTGTATGTTTGTTTGCTTATTGTTCTTATATCTTCTGTGGTACTCTGATGTAACGTAGGCCTAACACTCTGTTCCACAGTGCCATGAGTATTTTTAGTTAAAATGAACGCTTCATTTATGAGAGTCTCTCTATATTTGGTATGTGTGTGCATGTGCTTTTTTATGTCAAGGCGTAGGGGTGGGGGTGTAAGTACAATCCGTTAAATTGTTATTTGGATGCCCATAACTCATCCGCTTCCATCACTTCATCTACTGCTTAGCGTCACGTTTATTATAAACGTCAACATCATGCATAACATTTCAGAGGACAATTTTTACAAGGCGAATGCCTTAATGCTTATGCTCTCTCAACACGTACACACGAAAACACACGCGCGCGCCCCGCACACACTTTTTGTTCCCTTGATATTTATTGATTTCATTCAAATCATTCATAAATCAACCCATTCTGGGTGTAACATGAACAAAAATCAGTACAAATGCAATTCAAAACACACACAAATCCATTTGTCAGTGTATACTGCAAATAATTTCTCTTCAACGTAAATAACTCGATTATAAGTCAACCCTACTAACAATTTCTTCACGAGAAAGTTTTTACATGTACCAAACCTATTTCCCTTGAATATATTGACTCATGTAACTCCTTCTCACTTACAAGGGCATATACATAAAAAGAAAAATACTTTATACAAATCTAGAATGAAATCATTCATAAGAAGAAGAAGAAAAAAACCCGACCAACCCTTCCCCTCCCAACCGAAAATAAATCTACATCTATTCTAAATATTAAATCCTACCAATATCTATCATTTTTATATACTATACATTTATAACTATCCTTCAAATCAAATCCCCATCCTTACCAACCCCCGATTAACCAAAACCTAAACCACCCCACACCCACATTCACCAACCCATACACACACATACACACCCACACACATACATACACACATACACACTCACACACACACACCCACACACACACACATACACACACCCGATACCACCTTCCTTCCTGATGAAACGACTTCTTCCCAATGTTGATACGTAAAACATAATGGACCGTATGCATAAAAGCAGCATCTGCCCGCACGCAAGCACCAAATTCAAATACAAATCCGTCAAACTCATCAAACTCAAAGCTGCTGATAAAATCAATATAACGTTTATGCCAGCAACAGCTTGCCCATCCCCGCTCGCAGCCAATAACACATAATATTGCCTTCACCGATAATAAATACTACTTCCACTCTATATTTCGAAGATCTGTCATCTTAAACCTATCTCTCACTTTCTGCCACAAATTCTTAACATGCCCACAATCCCAAAATAAATGTTTATATGTTTCTACCGATTGCTCACAAAAAGAGCATCGGTTATTTTCAACGGAACCAAACTCAAAAAGATTTTCCTTTGTGTAAACAACTCCATGTAATAATTTGAACTGAAATTCCCTGAGTTTTGTTAAAATCGTTGTCATTCATGGTCTTAGAAATATATGTGTAATTTCCTTTTTCGAAAACAAAAAATCATTTTGACCATCTTTAATACGTTAAGTATACAATTGCTGTAAATTTATAACTAAGAGTTCATACACCTTTCTAAATGAGACATCTTTCAATGAAATTACATTTTCAAAAATTTTCAAAGAAATATCGTATTCCTCTTTATCAACAAAAGAAACATCATACATATTTCCCTCAAATTTCTGACTTTTTACAACAACTTCCCCTATTTTCCAAACTGTAACTATATTTTCACTATCTAATCCTAACCTGTGGAAATGTACTGCTTCTCTTAAACACACATACACACACACACACACACACACACACACACACACACGCACACACACACAACGAGATATGTAGGATAAACACACATGATGTTTCCAGGTTAGCATGCCTGTACAGTGACAAGGCGATTATTAAACGGGCTGTTAACGATCACCCCGACACTGTTCAGGCATGCTAACCTGGAAATATTGAACTGCACATTACTTGAATATGAGACCATTCTGAAGCAAATAATTTTTACACAACAATAGATATATCATAATGTACTCTTAAATGAATCCACAAGGATTGGAACAATCATCCCCCAGCATTCCAAATGAGTCCCACTGATTAGGTACTAGCCATCCCCTTTAATAAGTTTCACAAACAATGAAACAGATAAACAATAGCCTTCATTGAATAAACCAATGATCTCGTGCGAGAAATGGGCAAAACCAAAATAATTTCTTTGATTTCATACAAACTGAATAATGTAACTAAACACGTGCTGTTGTCTAAATCCGTATTTCTTTTCCACGAGGCTGCAGCCGGGCCCACTTTTCCTCAGCAGCTCAAACAATGCACTTATAATGTTTATTAAGCAACAAGCTTGGCTTTTTAGCAGTCCCCTCCATCTCCGACTTTTTCTTTGTTATGATTCAGTCACATTTTGTCCATGTATTTCTTCATCTAAAGTATGTTTATTGTCTCATTGTAAACAAATGACGCGCATTAAAATCTCATTTGGGTATGCAAAAGTTACAATGTACTTACTTTGTTTTTATGCAATTGCCATATTGTATACTTTCGTCGGAAATGAAATAAAATGAAATGAAAAAAAAAAATCAGTCAATAGGATGAGAACAAAGCTAAATGCTGGAAGGACACTAATAGGCCGAAGGCGCCGCCGGCGCCATCCCAAACCCCTGCTACGAGTTTGCCTGACAGTAAAAATAACAGTGCATCTTACTTGAATGCCCATTCATTTAAACGGTCATCTGTAGAAAATAAAAGAGCATAATCAAAAAAATTTCAGTGATTGTGGAAACAATACATTGTGTAGCGTCTTCTAAAACCATGATCATCCCTTTCAAAAGAATCTTAAAACCAAACCTAAAACGTCACGATAGATCCGCCCCTTTCCACCCTCATGATAAAGCTAGTATCTCACCAACGGAGACGTCTTCGCGACGTCTCCAACTTATCAGTCGCAGCAGTCGCAGAGACGTCTCCAACATAAAAATGTCTTGCGGTCTCACCAAGGAGACGTCTCGGAGACGAGTTATGGCAGGTGCCAAAAAATTCAAATATGAGGGGCCGTTGCAGGATCACCTGACTTGATCTAGGCAGGATGTCAGCGCGCAGATAGGTTACGTGGTTTTTAAGTAGGTCAAACAGCGTCAAATAGAGTCGAGGAGACGTCGCGGAGACGTCTCCGCGACCTCTCACCAGTTTTTCTGGTCTCCAGTAGGTCTCGGCGACGTCTCTAAGACGTCTCTGCGACTGATGGAGACGTCTCGGAGACGTCGTGGAGACTTCACGAAAAATCGAACATGTTCAAATTTCTTGCGACTAACTGGCGACTAATCGGAGACTCTGTAATTTTCAGGAGACGTCTCTGCAACTAGCAAAATCTAGATTCGCGAACTAGTCGCGAACTAGTTTCAAGCCCGGTGAGATACCCCCTTAACTCGACAGACACCCGACGGAATCAGTGACTTGCACCCCACTCTTCTTCTTTTTTTAACCCGTGTCTTTCAGAAATGTAATTAACATTAACCCTTTGAACTCGAGGTCTTTCATATGAAGCAATGAGAAGATTTTAAGCATGCAAGCTTTGAAAATTCATGGTGTGGATATGTTGAATGCATGCAGCACTGAAAAAGTCTCTGGAATTCTTGAACATGAGAATCTCTGTATTATGAATTTGGCAGGTGTGTTCCACATTGTATCGTTACTATGCATTTGATAACTGTTAAAGTCGACGTATATTTCAAGCGTTTGACAGCGATTGATGAGCCACGCCCTCAATGCAATCTTAGTACTAAGGTAAACGTCATTAACATGGCTCTCCTTTCGTTTTGAAAGCATAGTAAGTATCTCGTAACTCCTGAAAACGTACTCCTGGCTGCATTTGAGAAGTCTCTGTCACTCCCCGCCTCGTGCCGGTGATTACTTAGTCCAACTTCTGGACTCTTTTTTCTCGTAGCCGTGATTGTACGCGACAAGCCGTATGAGGGCGTGACACCCGAGGATTGCGATACCCGAGAAAAAACCCTTTTTCGTTGGGCGCGCAGTCTCTCGATTATCGCAATCAGAAAATTTGCGCCCTCTCTTGGTCGCACCAAGGAAAAGGGGACGGAGCCCAGACTAGTGATTACTGTACAGCGTCCATCCAGGCCGAGAATTCGTAGGTGGTGGGGACATCGTAAGGTGATTACATTTCTGCTACTATTGTTCAAATTATCTACGACGACCCCAACTTGCCAAGCGTGATTTATACAGGTACGCTTCCGTCCCTGTCTTCAATTTCTTTTTTGAACTTCAACACGCTGTGTTATCAGTACCATGATACGTTCAGCGTCTCGCCAGGGAGAATAAAAAATAACTACTACTTTTTGTACTCGTGTTTTGCCTGGGAAGTTTATTGATGAGTCGCTTTTCGAACCACCTCATGGGAAACATGGACACTACCAGTAAATAAAAAAACAAACACAAAATTTCAACCGCTATGACTACGAAGCTATCTTTAAAGTACTCGAAAAAGAAGACACAACAATTTGAATAAAGTAAAGAGTCGATTCCCTGATCCACAGTTCATTTTCGAAGCTCTGGGCGTTTCGAAAAAGCTCGATGTAATTTTGACGTTCTTCTGCGTACCTTCCAACGATCCCGTACAAAATACATATTACCTGTTGGGATGGTCGAACAATCTATCATTCTAGCCATTGTCAATTCGTCTTGTGTTCAGCTGTCTTACTTATCCGATCTACTTTTTCTAAGGTGGCGTGATATTGCGACCGCTAAAACGGTTAGCAATCCGGTTATGATATCGGTCACAGCACAAATACTGAACGGAAGGTTGTAAGATCCACTGGCGTCGAAAACTGCACCTAGTGGGTAAAGAAAATGAAACATTCATGTTACCGCCTTTTTTCTTATTTTTTTCCGGGGGGGGGGGGGGGGAGGGGGCGGGGGAGGTGTTTCATAAACCTGTTCTTAAAGTTACAAACGACTTAAGAACGACTGGTGATCAGTTCTTGTGCTGAATTATGGAAATTCTGATAAGTATAGCACATCAGTACTGATCATCAGTCGTTCTTAAGTCGTTCGTAACTTTAAGAACAGCTTAATGAAATAGCCTCTGGTTTCTCCTTAATTGTCATGTCTCGGATTTAATGAATAAGGATTAGTTCAAGTTACTGATAGTCATCAATGATACGTTCGGGACACATCATTCATAAGGTATAGCCGGAACGTAAGAAAAATTGCACTGTTCAATTCAATTTTGTTCAATTCAAATTTTCATTTGTCAACAAAATATAACATACACTTTATCCTATTTGCAATAAGGTGAATAATATAGACCCTACACTGTGAGATGAAAAGAAAATACAACAAAAGCGAAACACTGAAATTAATCATTTAAAGAAACAAGAAGCAAAAGAACAATATGAAACGTACGAAAATGTCATCAATTTCAGACTTAGGATTACAGCATGCATTTAAAAAATGTGATATGTTTATATACACATATGTATTATGTTTTGAATTGTAGTGTAATGATTATTTTTTGTCCAGTGATATGAATTGTATTTGGTTTTGTTGGAAATATGAGAACAAATTTAATTCAATTTATTCAGTTCAATTAAATGTATAGCTCTTTAAACTCACTTGTATCTTTCAGGGAGTTATGTCAATTTTTGAAGTTGTAATGAGGTTGACATTCATACTTCAATTCCATGCTTCATGTCACTTTTAGAGTATCACTTATTGATAGGCGCACATGGTTTTGTGTTAGCACAATAGTCCCAATCAACAGGAAACATGCCATAATTACCTGTCATGGCTCCGGAACAAATTTCCCCTAATCCGAAAGTACAGTAGTAAACAGCTAAAGCCTTCATTTCATATTCCCTCGACACGAAACTCTTAGCTACCACACTTCCCAAGACGACGGACGCCCCATTTGTAAAACCATTTGCAATCGATAACACGGCCAGTCCTGCGAAAGAGTCTACCGCAATGTTTAAGAAAAAGGCAGAAGCCGAACACAGGTGAACCCCACAATAGATCACATAATCTGGAAATACAAGGGCACGGGAGACAAAGCCACTGAGCAATCTTCCCGCGATATTTGCACTGCCGCCAAAAGTTGCAAGCAGCACCGCATGTTGCAGAACAATTCCTTTCGACAGGGCATTAGGGATCACAAAAATAATCCATGAGCTGTATGAAATGGCGGAGAAAATGAAAGGGATTCCCATCACTATAAATGCTGGAAACTCATGGAAGAGATCAGTGTGAATGACTGATCCCACACATTCCTTCACTGTTGCCATGCAGTTCGTCTCAGGTTGAATGTCCTCGGAGATATTTTCGGGATGAGTCAATCTGTTATCAGTACTTTCCTCTGGATCCGATTCCTTGTTTGGAGGACAAGAAGAAACAATGAAGTGTATGTGATGTATGCGATGGGCTCACAACATGGAAAAATGCAGTAAGCAGACAATTTTGAAATGCTGTAGACATAGAGAAATATCTTACAAAAAATGCACAGGTGAGAGGGCGTTAGTGGAGATGCAGAGCACTCGAGGGTATTTGCAATGGTGTAATGCACGATGCGCTGCGGAGTGCGTACTGCACAACATTGTGAATACAATGTACCCGAGAGAGAGAGAGAGAGAGAGCTGTATCTCCACTAATGTCACAAACCTAAAATTGTGCATTATTTGTTTTATAAGATGGTTCTATGAACTGCTTTTTATTTATCTTTATGGTTAGCTGCCTGTGCAACTAGCTCAAAAGCTAAGCTAGTTGCTCAAAAGCTTTGTAGGCCTATAGGCCTACAAAGAATGCTCTAAACACATCGAACTCGAACTTGGAATTCTTGTACAGTAGATGATTGATTGAGTGCGCGCTTGGAACTGATTGAGGTATACGCACTGCTAAAGTATGTATTGTGACCTCAGTGGGTCCCACACTCTAAAAAAGTCCAGGTCAGAACTGACCCGGAACTGGGTCCGTTGGGGTCACACACCGTTCCGGGTCAGAAATGACAAGGAATAGGGTCAGATATGACCTCATACAGAGTCATGAATTGGGTCAGGGTGACCCCATTCTGGGTCTTCATGATCAAATTCCAAGTCATTTTTGACCCGGAACGGTGTATAACCCCAACGGACCCCGGTCAATTCTGACCCGGATCTTTTTAGAGTGCACCTCTTATTACGACCACTTTGTTTTTGGCTATCTCAGCCTTTTCACAACCAATTTTCATAAAACAATTTTGATTTCGTTTTAGAACTTTATGCTCTTTCATAATGAATAAGTAATTTCTCTTGATGTCAACCCCTCCCCACAAAATAAGAATCTGAAGCCCGATCTCAACCAAAACCGTAAGGCCGGCTCGAATTCACGACGGTGTTACAATTGAAACCATGGACAAATTTGTATGGAGTGCCAAGTGTCGCACAATTAGGGCCTATTTTATTGCGAAATCAGTCATTTCGTAACGAAATGACAGCATTTCGTCGACGAAATGACTGATTTCGTAACAAAATAGGCCATGCGACACTTGGCACTCCATACATATTGTCCACGGTTTAAACCATGATTTCAAATTATTGTACCACCTTCGTGAATTCGGGCCTTAATAGATTCTAACATGTACCATTTCATTGCCGAGTGGCCTAAAGAGGGCGCAGCAAGGAAGGAGGTGTAGTTCAAAACCGCCCAGGATGAGCATGGCTCCCCTCCATCCGTACGTTGAACGGAGCTCCTCGGCCGCTAGAGGAAGAGTCATCATGCCGAGACCGCCAGCAGTCATCATTACGCTTGTTGCCACATGAAACACGTCGGGAAAATAGATCAGTAGACTGGCATGCGTCAGGAAGACTACGAACGTCATTCCAAGTCCTTTCATTTTAGAATGAAAAACAAACAAATATACTACACTAGAAATTTGTCAAGACTGTCAAATTACAGTGGTCAGGTTTCATCCAGACAGATATTTTGAGCTCTGGCCATAATTCACATAGGTAAGATAGAATCAGCTCAAAAAGTCGGTATTCCACGAAATGTTTCATGTAACATGGTCTTATGTGTAAAAAAATATAGGGATATAAGGCACGATGTGCTGGTCAAGATACAAAATAACTGACCTTGGAACCCAATTTGCACGGTCAAGATGGCGTCTTATATAGCCAAAAAGTCGTTATTTTACACAATGATCCATGTATCGTGGCCTCTATGGCCCGAATTCACGAAGGTGGTACAATTGAAACCATGGTTTTAAACCATGGACAATTTGTATGGAGCGCCAGGTGTCGCGTGGCCTATTTCGTTATGAAATCAGTCATTTCGTCGACGAAATGACCATTTCGTTGACGAAATGTTCATTTCGTTAACGAAATGATCATTTCGCCGACGAAATGTTGTCATTTCGTCACGAAATGATCATTTCGTCGACTGAAATGACCAAGATACAGAATGATGCGTTTCTGACCTTTGACCCTAATTTGCAGAGCCAAGATGGCGACCGAGCAGGAATAAGAAATCTTATAAATAATTGATCCTGTAACATCGTCTACATGACATTGTGTGCCAAACGGGGTCATCCCACAAGACCGACACCCACGAGTCATACGACCCATGAGACCAACACAGAAAATAGGTCCATGAGTTATACAGCCTACGAATCATACAGCCCATAAATTCGACACTAGGCAAATAGAGCCCATAAGTTAGATACTACGCAAAAAAGGCACACAACCCGACACTACGCAAAAACAACAACAACAACAACAAATGGCTCAAGACAGGGAAGCAACTAACGCGGTAACACCCTAGCGGCTCCCCTTTCCCATCAATTATTTCTTCCTTATGCCACTATCTGGACACCCTATGCCAATTGCGCACTCTTAATTGGTCTATGGATTTCGATGATCATCCTGTCGATTTCGTGGTCCTTCTTTGCGTAGTGTCGTTCTCGCGAGCCTCTTTTGCGTAGTGCCGGTCTCGTGAATTTTTTTTTTTTTTTTTTTTTTTTGCGTAGTGTCGGTCTCGTGAACCTTTTAAGATTAGGTTCGAAGTCATGGGCTGTTAACTCGTGGGCCTATTTCACTTGATGTCAAACTCGTGAGCTGTATAGCTAGTGGGCTGTATGACTCGTGAGCTGTACGACTCGTGGGCTGTATAAATGACTTGTGGGCTGTTTGACTTGTGGGTGTCTGCCTCGTGACGTGCACCCTACCTATCAACAATAATAATTTGTAATTTACCCACCTGTCATGATCATGCTTAGTAAAAAGTGGACGCCGTTTGTCGACATTGATGCCGTAATGTAACCAGCCACTGAAAGGGAACTACCGATCAAAGTCAATTGCCGAAGCGTCATAAAGCGAAGAAGTGTTGGACACACGGTATCTGGAATCATTGGAAAAGGAAGAAAACAAAGTGAAAGATTCATAAAGTTTGGGATGTCATGAAACCCATGTAACACCTTTCTCTCTCTCTCTCTCTCTCTCTCTCTCTCTCTCTCTCTATATATATATATATATATACATATACATATACATATATGCATATATATAAAATTCTGTATATGCATATATATGTATATATACATATGTATATATATATATATATATATATATATATATATATATGTATATATATCATGTAAACGCGCACATGACATCTTATCCATTAGTCTGTATAAATCACTTGATATCAACGGGCTAACAGTTTTGATTTTTCCTCTTAACAGTAGTATTCAAAGTACTATAATGGTGTAAATATACTCTACTACTATAGAGACAATACCATATTGTCGAACGATAAAGTCTAGCATGAACAAAATTCTGAGCTACATGCTTCACACTACCTGTATATCTGATTTTATGTCGTTAATATTAAAATCCGAAATAATCTTGAGAAAATGATTACTAAATGCTCACAAAAGTGAAGCATTTTGTGGTATCTTTGATTAACATATCATTTTTGTTAAGACAATAAGGAGAATAATGCTGACGTCCACCATATCTGAAATTGTCGGTCGACTTGTATGCTGATCATAACTATGAGATATAGATATGGATATAAATATGTTATAGATATAGTTATAGATATAGAATATAGGTGTAGATATAGATATGGATATAGATATAAATATAGATATAGATCATTATTGTAGATACACATTGTCATAATAATTGCTACATAATAATAGGTATATAGATTTACATAGTAGATAAAAGTATAAACATAGAGATATAAATGTAGATAAACTGTAGGTATAGGTATGGATATAGACATAGACATAGACACATAAGTTATAAATTTACATGCATAAAACTTACAGAGAATGGGGATTCCATTAGAGAGTGACAACGCTAAGCCCAGTATAGTAGTAGAGGCCTGGAGATCTCGCGTAATATCATCCACGAACACTCCAGATGTCTGAAAAATAAACGTGCGTAATCTGTTGATAATGGATTGTAAGTCAGCTGATAATGTATAATGCTTAATGCAAATGCATACTTACGTATGTTTACCCAGTACTCTACCACTCATAAACGAATAACAAAGACCCGCTCAACCGACTGAGTATCGGAAGTTCCCTTTCCATGCACTCTTGTAGACTCTCCCTGAGAACATTGCAAACTTGTGGGGGAGGGGGCTTTTAGAACTTCTATGGGGGCATGGCGTCCCTTTGCATATTCCATCACACTGGTAAAAATACTGTACTTAGAAAGTTTGACTATGCAGTTAAAACAAAGCAAAAAAAAAAAAAAAAACAACAACAACCTAAAACAAAGCAAAATAAAACTGCCCTCATGATTTATTGTCGAGCCCACCGGAGGTGTGGTGAGACTAAGGGATCGCCTGTGGCGTCTGTCCGTCCGTCGTCCGTCCGTAACGCGACAAAAACTTGAATAACTCTCTAATGAGGACTTCAATTTCAATCAGACTTGGAAGGAAGAGTAGTTATACAAAGTTACACATTTTGCCAAACATGAAGGTCAGCTCAAGGTCACAGGCAGGGGTCAATGAACTTTAGGGCCCAATGTTAAGTTTTTACGGCGCGTTTCGATTACGGCTCATAACTTTTGATGTGTATGTCCCTTTGTGACCAAACTTGGATGATAGATGTCCCTTGGGGAGTTGAAGGTCACCACAAGGTCAAATGTTACAGACAGGGGTCAACGAACTTTTAGGGCTCAATGTTAAGTTTTTATGTCGCGTTTCGATTATGGTTCATAACTTTTTATCCGTATGTCCGTTTGTGACCAAACTTGGATGGTAAATGTCCCTTGGGGAGTTGAATGTCACAAAGTCAAAGGTCATAGGCGGGGTCAATGAACTTCCGGGAGTTAGAAAGACTTTAATTTCTCCTACGCGAATGGGCGAGACACAATTAGACAGGGCAGAGCCAGGCAAAAACTGCCTTTTTTTCCAGTCAAGGTTTTCTCACTTGATTCTGGTACTTTAGACCATACTTAACGAAATAAGTTTCTGCGCCATCTTGAAATCTGTCCCGAATCCAAGATGGCCGCCAAAAATCCAAAATGGCCGCCAGAGGACCTAAAAAGTGCCTTCTGTGGTTAAGATTTGTCTGGGCATGGGTTTTTTTTTTACTCCATTTGATGATAAATGGTAAGAGAAATAAGATTCAGTGGATTAAATTAGAATCAGTTTCTTTTTTATTGCGAAAATCCAACATGGCCGCCAGACGCAGCTCTTGAAATTAATAAATGTCATAATAACCGGAGGGCCAAACCCTAAAAACTCGCTTACTTAACGAGTGAGTTCCACTCTCTCTACAAACTAAGTAGACCATGCTTATTTTCAAATTTCTATTGTAACAAACAACATGTCACTGGTCTATCTCAAAAAATTTGTTGCGAAAGCCTCCAAATCCAAAATGGCGTCCAAGATGGCCGCCATATTTACTGAATTTGCTATTTGAAAGATAGAATTTGATAGAAACATCAGATTTCAACAAATGTGATGTCATATGAAAGAAAATAAAATTTCCTACAAGTTGATACCATTTTTGTGGGAGATTGTGATAACTGGATTGAGATTTTAAGGAAAAATACTCATTTTTTGATATTTGTCTGAAAAAAGAAAATCATGAAAATGCTTGATTCAGCCTAAATCAGAAAAAGACTGAAGGATTATCTTGAAACATTTTAAAGAATTTTGTTTAACATATGATTAATATTTGGTGAAATTAGGGGTCAGTACCATATGCGGTTCAGGAGTTATAATGTCTCAAACTTGAAAACTCACTATGTAAAAATTTCCACTTTAGCTGTGACAAGACCTTGTTGGTCGTAAAGAGAGTCTGCACGCGCCAAGACTACTACACGCACCACTGGCACTGACGCTTGTAGCAGTGCCAGTGGTGCGTGTAGTAGTCTTGGTGCGCGCAGACTTGTTTGACAAACAAGAGTTTGTGCCTGCAAACTAACTTTTCATACCAAGTGGTAGCTCAGGTGACGCCGGTCGCTATCATTTCAAAGTAGATTGTTCTGGAGCAGATGAGTTGAAGCAAAAAATGTCTTTCAAATAGAGGTAGAAGCTTGAAACAACCATGCCATAGAAAGTTTAAAACAAAATTTGGATCAATCACTCAAAAACTTCAAGATTGCAGACCATCAAAGCTGACATAGTTTATGGCGCCAAATTAAATGTATTATTTTAATTTTGGTACAATTTTGTCTGTTGTGCTATCTATTTATAGTTTTTATATATTTTGAACATTGTAGTGCTATTTCAAACCGTCATGGGTTTTTATGGAGATATCTTTAAAACCAGTGATATTCTACTCCGAAAAAGAAAAAAAATCGAGTGGAAGTTTCATTTTTGAAGGAGTTAATAACGGAAATCAGTAAATTTAAAGTAAAATTGGAGTGAATTTTGAGTGAAAATGTTCATTTTCACTCATTTTAGAGTGACCTTAGGAATCACTCGTCACTCTTTGAGTGATCCCTGAGATCACTCTAAAAGGAATGAAAATGAACATTTCCACTCTCGAGTGATCCTGATATCTAAAATGTGAAAGCATCTACCAATGGCATTAGTTAAATTCAATTTTGACACTATAACCCACATGAAATCAGCCTAAAACGATGTAAGAAAAATCTATTCACAGTGAATACACTTTCAGCATGCTTATTTGTAAATTCAATTCAATTCAATTCAATTCAATTCAATGTTTTATTTCATTTTTTTGACAAGAACATATAAACATCACTTCTTTTTTGGTAACAGAAAATCAGGTGCTCAAAACTATGTAGGATGAAAAGAATACAATAATTGTAGCACCTTACAATCATTACAGATTATCATAAAACTCGAGTGATTTGAAGTAAGTAAACATTGTGGATAATTCGAAAAATGGAGGGACCCACTAAAAAGACAAGTCTTGTAGAAAGTGGGCCCCTCAGAAATGTGAATATACAGCATGAATAATCATTCTGGACAGTGTATTTAAACAATATACTGAAAAGTAATTTAAAAGCAACTTTGAGAAATTGCCGCCATGTCGGATTTTTCGGGGGGGGGGGTGCTCGGATCAGAAGGGCTTTCAAGGACATGCACGGATCAGATATTATTACACATATGCCATCATCATTCACGTTTCTACAACAGCAGAGTAACATACAAGTTCAAAAGCATATCTTTGATACAGAAGCATTTCTTTTTTAAATAAAAGATCGGGCCTTACCCAAACACTAAAATGAGCTCCACCCCCCCCCCAAAGTAAATAAACCATCAATATGGTTTAAACAAGGGCAATATATATGATAGACAGCAATACAAGAAATTCTAAAACATATCAAATTATTAATCAAGATTTGACTCTGACGCAACACACTAAAGGTATTGTTTACCACTGGAAGAGATATCACATTCGATTTATATGTGCAGGTTAGTTGTATCACAAAACATTCTACCATGTAAAAAATATATATATACATGGCTCGACACTAACTTTTTTGTTTGGTGGCCCGATGGGGCCACCAAAATCCTAAATTTCAAATTTTTGGTGGCCCGAGAGAAAAATTTGGTGTCCCCCCCAAAAAAAAGCAATAAAAAACATTAAAAGTCCTTTTTTTTATGAGTCAAATATTTAAGTTTATGATAGTAAGAATTAGAAGTTGGACATATCTACTCATAAATAAACTTCAACAAACTTGCAACACTCACTCTCAGGCACTCATTCAGTCCTTTTCATCCATCCTTTAAACAAATTTAACAGCTAATTTCCGGCGCAAAAAGTTACGAATTTATTGACATACTTTTCAAAAAATTTTGGTGGCCCGAGGCGGGCCACCAAATTTGAACTTTTTTAAAATTTGGTGGCCCGACTTTCATTTTTGGTGGCCCCGGGCCACCGGGCCACCATTAGTGTCGAGCCGTGATATATATATATATATATATAATGAAGCCTAAAACATACGGAGATATCACCATTTCTTTTCAAGAAACCATAACATTGATAACTGTTGACAGCTTAGTATAAAAAACTAGAAATGTCGCTACGGCAACTGGTATGCCTCCGCCATAATGCATGGTTCTCCTAATAGGTCTATAGTACAATGTCTTGACAATGTGTGATGACAGTTTCACACAATTGGCAAAATACTAAAATGACAGGTTTGCCACAAATCAATGTCTTGACAATGTGTGATGACAGTTTCACACAATTGGCAAAATACTAAAATGACAGGTTTGCCACAAATGTGCTGAATGTTCACTTTCCTAGAACTAGGTTCAATTGGATGAATGATTAAAACGTCAGAGTGCAGGTATTTGGGGAACTGATGATTTTTATTTGACTTTTGACCCTTTTATAACTTTATGCATTGAGTAATTTTCAAGGTATTGAGAAAAAGTATAATTTCAGTATCAAATGGTAAAATAGTATTATCTAAACCTGGCCTTTGACCTTTGACCTCACAGTTCCAAAGAGAATCACTGTCAGGTAGAACATGCATAAATATGTAAGTTTCATGATGATACCTTGAGTTACTTTCGAGATTTGGAGGAAAAAGTGCAATTAAGCACTTTCACTTGACCTTTTGACTTTTGACCTTTTGGCAAAAACTTCCCACAGAATATATATTTAGTAATACATGCATACATCAAGTTAAAAAAACAAACCTTCAGGTATTGCATAAATATAAGTAGTGATATTTTGAGGAGTTGACCTCAACCTTTGACCCCCCTGACCTTTGACCCATGACCCCCAACTTTCCTAGATAATCACTGCCCATCGGAACAAGCATAATTATACTAAGTTCCATGAATTATACCTTTAACCATTTGCGAGATATGGAGAAAAACATGAAATTTCAACCTTTTTTTTTACAAAATATTCTGTGACCTTTGACCCCATGACCCTAAAATCCAAACAAAGTATCATCCCCCAGGATATACCCTCATACCAAGTTTGATGTAAAACCACCACACGGTTCTTGAGATATCGCCAAAAACAAAACGGACGGACGGACGGACGACCCGAAACATAATGCCTCCGGCCACTTCGTTGGCGGAGGCATAAAAACAAATCAGAACAATCTACTTTGAAATGATAACGATCAGCGTCACCTGAGCTACTACTTGGTATGAAAAGTTAGTTTGCAGGCACAAACTCTTGTTTGTCAAACAAGTCTGCGCGCACCAAGACTACTACACGCACCACTGGCACTGCTACAAGCGTCAGTGCCAGTGGTGCGTGTAGTAGTCTTGGCGTGTGCAGACTCTCTTTACTACCAACAAGGTCTTGTCACAGCTAAAGTGGAAATTTTTACATAGTGAGTTTTCAAGTTTGAGACATTATAACTCCTGAACCGCAAATGGTACTGACCCCTAATTTTCTCCAAATATTAATTATATGTTAAGCAAAATTCTTACAAATGTTTCAAGATAATCCTTCAGTCTTTTTCTGATTTATGCTGAATCAAGCATTTTCATGATTTTCTTTTTTCAGAAAAATATCAAAAAATGAGTGTTTTTCCTTTATATCTCAATTCAGTTATCACAATCGCCCACAAAAATGGTATCAACTTGTAGGAAATTTTATTTTCTTTCATATGACATCATATTTGTTGAAATCTGATGTTTCTATCAAATTCTATCTTTCAAATAGCAAATTCAGTAAATATGGCGGCTATCTTGGAAGCCATTTTGGATTTGGAGGCTTTCGCAACAAATTTTTTGAGGTAGACCAGTGGAATGTTGTTCGTTACAATAGAAATTTGAAAATAAGCATGGTCTACTTAGTTCGTAGAGAGAGTGGAACTCATTTGTTAAGTAAGCAAGTTTTTAGGGTTTGGCCCTCCGGTTATTATGACATTTATTAATTTCGGGAGCTGCGTCTGGCGGCCATGTTGGATTTTTTTGCAATAAAAAAGAAACCGATTTTGATTTTAATTCACTGAATCTTATTCTTCTTACCATTTATCATCAAATAGAGTTAAAAAAAAAAAACCATCCCCACACAAATCTTAACCACAGAAGGCACTTTTTAGGTCCTCTGGCGGCCATTTTGGATATTTGGCGGCCATCTTGGATTTGGGACAGATTTCAAGATGGCGCAGAAGCTTATTTTGTTAAGTATGCAGGGGCGGATCCAGGGAGGACCACAACCGGCGCACGCCCCCCTTTATTTTTTGTTGAAAAAGAAATAAAAAGAAAAAAATGGGGGAGGGGTGCGTGCGCCCCCCCTTTAATTATGTAAACACGCCCCCTCTTTACGGAATTCCTGGATCCGCCCCTGGTATGGTCTAAAGTACCAGAATCAAGTGAGAAATCCTTGACTGGAAAAAAAGGCAGTTTTTGCCTGGCTCTGCCCTGTCTAAATTTGGCACTTACCTTGTATTCAATAGCCCAACCCCTGCAGGTACAGTTGTACTATGAATAATTTTGAGAGTGAACTCACTAATGTATAATTTTTACTCAAACTATTTCCAGTTTTAAACAACATTTTTTTTTTCTGAAATAGATGGTTCTGGGGCCCTGGTATTTGTCACCCTGGGATGGTCATAACGCACAGGGTTTTGTGACAATTTCACCATGAGATTTCAAGAAAAGGAAGAAGAAGAAAAAAAAATGTGTTTCTCTCCCCCCCCCCGCCCGCCCCCTGGATCTGCCATGAGCAAAGTAGAAACTACAGTCACCAGCCTATTTAGGCCTACTGATTTAGCCAGTAGCTTAGCTTACTTGTGTATCTTCTGGTTCGAGATAGAAGATTCGTACTAAAGATTTCTATGATTTGGAGGCGTTGCTCCCCCCCCCCCACCCCAGAAGCTCCCAGGAGGGGAATATTGCTCATTTGGACATAGGGCCTATACATGTAACCCTGACTGAAGAAGAAGAAGAAGAAGAAGAAGAAGAAGAAGAAGAAGAAGAAGAAGAAAAAGACTGTATTCCCTGACACTATTTTTTTTCTTTTCAGTGGAGGTGGGGGGTGGGTGGGTGGGGCAAAGCATCTTTGCAAGTAGCTTTCCAATGTAACCCTCACTATAGTATTCTCTGACACTTTTTTTTTCTTTTCGGTAGGGGGGGGGGGGATGGGGCGAAGTAGCTTTTTTAAGTAGCTATCCATACCTTAAAAAGTCCCGCTTTTAAGAAGATGATTGTAGAACAGCCAAGCAATATGAACCATCTGAATCGTCCTTCCAGGAGATTTCCAGCCATGTTCTGAAGAAATATACATATAAAGTAAAAATAATCATGATGGTATAATGAGAAACGTCTTTCGGTTGCACCAACTGCATGTAAATCAATAGCATGTGACGAGTTACTGCTCGTCAAACTGCCCAAATTACCAGCGCTGCAAAGTCAAATTCAAAGCAACACGCATGACTCCATTGCCCAACTCAGCACGTAAATGGTGTTTGAGCTCTATGGTTCTACTATGTTCCGGTGCTTTGTAAATACCACAATACAAAAACAGGAGAGAAAAAAGGACGATACTTACCCGATACTGTGTGAGTGAATGCCGACCAGCAGTCCGCGGAAAATGGGGAAAACACTACACGTATTGTTGCTGAACGTCAATGTGAACAAGAGGCTGCACTCATTCACTTTTCAGAGGAACTTGCCTGAGATCGCGACAACTTTTTTCGGTTGCGGAATGATAGGTCAGGACACAAAAAGGAAATGTTCATACTATAACATTCTAATTCTATGCATCGAATCTGTTCAAGGAGTAGAGGCAAGAACATCGAACAAACCAACAATCGACACCACAAAAACCGAAAATAGCATATTATCTTATGTGCTTTTTAATAATGCATAGTGTTTGTAATTGTGCATTGGAGCTTTGCCTTCAGAGACGTGTGGGTGTATCTGGAGCACTCCGAAAGTTTTTTGTTTAAGTCCTACCCATTAATCGTACGAGAAGCTACCTATTATGTCAGATATTATATACAAAAGACATGTCTACAATTTATAAAAAGCGTGGAAACACTAAAATCTACATAATGAATTTTCATTCATACACAATCTTTGATCTCCTCATTTTCTTTTATACTCCTGAATGAAGACAAACTAACTATAGAAAGAGACAAATAATCTATATGTAACTATAATGCAAGCTTTAAGAGTTTAATGATTCATTGTACAGGCTCATTCACACTTTTTTTTTCTTTTTCAAAACATCATCAAACTAAAGAATAAAGGAATGGACTTACCTTACTGCTACCTGGTAAGAAATCGAACTGTGAAAAAGTTGAACATGAGGATGCGCATCAGTCATCTCTGGCGGCTAAACAACGGGCTTTTCAGAGGATCCCTCTATATGTAATAAACAAGGCCACCGAATGGCACGGATGAAGGATTTGTGTTTACCCATATCATGCATACCGGCATGTCACACTGTGACTTTGAACTTTGCAAAGTAATGAAAGAAAAAGATAACTCTTGCAAGACACAAGGAACAGTATTTCATGTCGACCACTTCACTTGCCTGTGACTCAGGAAATATTCTTCTACCTCTTTGTTTAAGATTGGCATGTACGTACAGTACATAATAGAGAAAAGCACGAAACAGTGGAGCTAGATTATTACATACGCTGTGTGTGTACAAGATGTCAGGATGTTCTCTTCAATGGAGAGGCAAGCATGTTACAGACTGCTTGAACTTTTTCAAAAGAGTTTTCTATATGACTAATAGTTTCAGTGACAAAGTAGTTTTTTTGCGAGATAAATGGACATGCCAGACGTTCTGAATGAGGGACTAATGCCTTATCATGCCTGACAAAGTGAATGTGTTGTTGTGAAAGTAGGTTTCTTGAAGCTAAGGGTATACCAATACTATCTGCAACCAAATTTCGCAATACACATCTACAATCCTAAAGATTTGCAGAACTATTGAATGTTTACAGGCCTTACAATTCTCAGAATTTGCTTCGAATTTGCATACATATAATTTATATACACCCTCATGCTTGGTCTGTATGCGTGTGTGTGTGTGTGTGTGTGTGTGTATGTGTGAGCATGGGTATCCCGTTAGGGCATCATTCGATGGGTGTTCTCTATGTGAAACTCTTGTAGCGGCATACTTGAGAATGAAATGCTTAGAATAACTCTACACTCTTAAAAAAATATGTTCAACTTTTCACCTTTTCAGATTGCCTCACAATAGGAGCACCTTTAGTGAGTGCAACTTTTTTTTTTTACCTTCAGACGACTGCTGTGTAGATTTCATGTAAAAGAAAAGGAATTTACATTCTTAAAACATCCGGATCAGAACTGACCCGGAAAGGGTCCGTTGGGGTCACACCCCGTTCCGGGTCAGAAATGACAAGGAATGGGGTCAGATATGACCCCATTCAGAGTCATGAATTGGATCAAGGTGACCCCATTCCAGGTCTTCATGATTAAATTCCAAGTCATTTTTGACCCATAACGGGGTGTGGCCCCAACGGACCCTTTCCGGGTCAGTTCTGTCAGTTTTTTTTTTTGTTTTTGTTTTTAAAGAGTATAGGATAAAAATTTTTGAGTTTAGTTCAATTAGATTTTTTTTTCAGCGATGTCATTTGCCTACCCAATTTTTTTTTAAACTCTATTGTTGTATACCTGATATGTGAAAACGCGGTGTACTTATAGAATTCTATATTTCCCCCCTTTTTTTAGGTCCGAGTTTAATGAAACTTCTAGCATTCTGTTCCTTGCTATAGTAACACCGTCACAATTACTTTCGCAATTGAATAAAAATCTTTTTGCATAGAAAAGGCTTTGATAATCTGAGTGGATATCAGAAACTATACGAACACGTCATTTCTATCCTTTTCAGCTGGATTTATTTGTTTTATGTACGTATTTTTCATAATCTGTATAAGAGTGATATGAGTGCTTATCATACTGTGGATGTATGTTCCTGCGCTTTATGTGAGTGTGTATGCGAGCGTGTGTGTTGGGGGAGATGTACATTATTGTGCTTTGATATAGGTTTTTACAAATGTTAGGTGTGCGAGATTAGAGATTGAGGTTATCAACACTGATTTACCTTCATCCATTATGAGTATAATAATCTCAATGATGCTGTACGTGTACAGAGTTTCACCGCCCATGCAATTTACAACTTACCACTGCTTTATACAATCTACAAGCCCAGCTGAAAGACTTTGTGCTAGCGTAATCATCAGGCCGAAGCGAAGTATAGAATTTGGAGCCCATTATTATTATCCAAGAAGAAGAAGAAGAAGAAAAAAACAACAACAATTAAGCGTACTCTTTGGCGAAATATATGGAACGAGTCTCACAGCACAATTGTCATTTCACTTAATCCCTCCATTTTTTTTTGTACATGACACATCGTTCTCCGTGGTGATTCGTTACAATGCTTTCTTATTTCAATTATGTATCGATACGTCTCGTTATCATGGTTATTGTTCTGTACTCTGCTCCTTTCACAGTGGATCGTTTTCATTATTCCTTTTTTTACAAAAAAAAATGAAGTGTATGTAATTGTGTTCTGTCGAAACTGGAAAAGAAAAAAAAACCACTAATCAACATCAACCTTTATAATAACTTTGACTGGCTTTAGCTTTCGTCCACTGCATGGCATGCATGGGGACTTTTTCAAGCCGAATTATATCCGTCGCATACCTTCACCACCAGAAGGTGAAGCTCTAATCATTTTGTTGTGACATAATTATTTTCCACACCTGATGGAAGATTGTTGTTGTTGTTGTTTTCGTACCGTGGTTATGTATCTATATATCCAGACAATTATCACAATTCATCAAGCAGTGTATCTAATCTGTCATATTTTAGGTGTACAGAATTGACTAGAAATGAATTACAGGATGTGTGATGAAGGGTGGATAAATACCATACAGTCCCTCATCTAGATACAGTCTCTCATCTCACATATATCGAATACATGTATTCATACGCTGTCTTTTACAAGCTATACATTTTGAATGACTTTATGGACTATAGCCTTCAAATCTAGATTCTGATATACCCTCTCATACGTGCGTCTTCAGCAACAAATTTCGGGCAAAGATGTAGTTAACTGCTGAAGCTCTAAAAATATCCCTGGACTCTAGATGGCACTGTATAAATTTAGCAATAAATGTCGTTACAAAGAATCAATACCGGTAGACAAAAACAAATAAAGCAAAACTAAACGAGACAGAGCGTACGCAATAGAGTGTTACACTGCTATATCAGAAGTGGAGAACCAGCAATTTCTTATGTAAATTATTTACGATTCCGCAGAAATAAATCAACAGTTTCAGCTGTTTTACGTTACTTTTTCACATATGTTTAGGAACCCAAACTGATTTATTTTCCATGAAATATAAATACCAGTATCGAATCACAACAACTCGTACACAAACATGGTACTGATAACATATTACAAATGGAAATATAATGTATATCATTTACAATATGTACAGCAAATCACATCCCTTCGTGTATGTCGTCTCCCTGGTGACAATATCACACTTGAGCTCTAAATCACATTAGATATGTACAATAATATATATGAATGACAGCATTTCAAAAAAATCCTGGAAATTCAACTAGATGAAATGACTGATTGCCTGTAATTTTTTTTTCCATACGCTGATGATTTTAGATCATCACTTATTTTCTCTGCGACGATCCGACAATAAGTTTTACAACATCATTGCAAAATGGCTGACAATAGACTTTGCGGCTATAACAATGTAATGATTACCGCTTTATATCGAGATAGGCAAGAACCGCTTTCAGAGTGATTTTGAATAGATAAACGAATCTTACTGCTTCAAAACTGCATTGAAAGCTGGTGCTTATTTTTGTTAAGAACTACACTTTACATTTCAATGAAATTAGACTTTTTTTTACATCCAACTTTTAGAGGAACACGTATGTCTACTAATTTAGCTAAATGCAATACATATACAATAGGACCTCAAAATTAGATCTGGTTGCAGTTTAATATTTAATATCATAGAATAAAGGATTATAAGATGGATGCAGTGGATCAACTTGAGATTTTAAAAGGCATGATTTTGGGGGCCTGCGTTTTTGAAAGCTTCGATTCCTTTTTCTTTTTTGACATTGTCATGATTGTAGTCCTAAAAGATACATCAAATTAAAATGGGATTGGATAAGATGTCGACAACAATTAATTTTTAGGGATCCGATATATGCCGCAGTCATTATTTCCAAAGGATCAATATAATCGCCCTAGAATATGTTGACCAGCGTATGTATCCATGATATCGTCGGTGGCATTTGAAATATACCTATGATCTAAAGTAATTATTTCAGATTCTGTCTTTCTGCTTTTTGAAAGCGGTCGTCCCACCAAGATTATGGCTGATTACGGTCAATTCAAATATGTAAATGACTGACATTCACGATTAAATTAATCCGTCAGCCATGTTTGGGATTCTTCATTGAATATTCATTCATTAAGATAAGTTCGAGAACCATTTCCGGCTTAGTCCTAACAATGTTTTAACCCTCAGAGAGAACATGAAAAAAAGACATACAGGTGCCTCATTTGATATAAATGTTATTGACAGCAAGAAGATACAATCATTTTAACCCATTACGTTGTCAAGGATATCATGAACTCAATGTTGACTGACAAACGAATGTCTCAGGATCAAAACTCTTTTATATGCAATGTATACATGACATCGACTTTCTCTTAAGGATAACTTTACAGTATCAAATCGAACATTCTATATAGCCTAATATACATTCATTAGAATATAATTAACACGAGGTGAATTGAACAATGATTATCATACATTACACTGTAATTACAGAATACATTATGTTACGATTATTCACATCATGATTTACATTTGACAAGTCTACCACAAAGTCTAAAGAATGATTTGTAATCACAAGAGCAATTCTCTCATCTGATTTGTTTTTAAAAATAAATTTAAGAATAAGGATATCACAAAATTAAGCGCATTGGAATCTGAACGCCAATATAGCATTCAAACATAATTGTCACTGTTATACTGAAAAAAAAACACCATCGCTTTGTACATCAAAAGTACCTTTTTTTTTTGCATCGTAAAAAATCCAACCAATGCACTTTCCTCGAAAACGAAACTCGCTCTTCACAGTTGAAAACACGATCTATCTCAAAAATAGAAATGATTACAAAATTTGAGACGATCAGCGATGCGGCATCCATATTGGCCCTGAGAGAACTCAACCAGCCTAATCAATTATCTCTGGAATTGAATCCACAAATCTTCAATTAACAAACTTTACAATATTAAGAAAGAGCAGCACATCTTGATTGACTTATGATGCACATAGTAATGACGTGTGATGTGGCCATCTGATATCACTAGTTTATTTTTTGCTTTGTTTTCGTTCTCTCTCTCGCTCTCTTCTTTTTAGCGCGTTTATGTTGACATGTCGATTTATAGAATTAACCATTTTAAGAGTCAGGTATGTTATAGCCATGTCCAGGTTTCCAAAGAATAACTTTGGATGAATGTCAGACCTCGAAAATGCTTTGACAAACGAAACAAATCGAAATGTACCAAAATAAAGAATTTCTCCAGAATGAACGTGTTCCTGTTCGAAGACGTGTGATAACTATGCGATTATATTCGACACAAGCAAAACGTTTCTGAAAGTCACATTGATATAAGTTTTAACCTCTTTATTGGACAGAGAGAGCGAGAAAAAAAGAACGATGATGTTCCATTGTGGAACGAGGTAATAGAACAAGTAAGAAAGTAAATTGACGACAATTATTAAAGAATTTTGTCAAAAAGGACGACATCGCTAGTCCGTATTATCACCTATTACCAACGATTAAAGGTCATGAGATATTGACAATTATTTTAGTGTAAGTCCAGATTATCTTAGAGAGGTATTCCAGAGGCCACTTTATTTGTATTATTTCCGTACGAAGGAGCAACTTCCATGATTTCGTTGAATTCTTCTGGCAGTATAACCGGCCATCGAAGATACGTACATGGATAATGTATCCATGGGCTATTCATTGACATAAACTTCGTTTAAATGCGTTCCTGTTCAAAGTGTTAAGGAACCGGAAGCATGCACACCGAAACCTCATTGCCTATGATTATATTATTGTCCAAACCCGTAGTCAGTTTTCTTTACTTCAACGAAGAAATCATTGAAAATGTCGCAACTGTCTTCTCCATTGATCGCTCCTCTTTCTTTCCTTTTTTTGTCATATTTGGCAGTGTTTGTATGCGATCACGACGTTCAACTCGATGACGATGTTCCGATCACCACGACGTGACGTCCTTGAGGATCGCAGAGGCCGATTCGATGGCGTGGGTGACGATAGCTACCTGTTGCGCCACCTTTGTCCACCTCGTCGTCGCGTTCGGGTCGTTGTACGCATCGAGGATACCGGGAAAGATGTGTGACATGTCGTCTCGTTTGGACTCCGTGTGGCACGGGGAAAACAATACGTGACTGGGTGTGAAGAAAATGGAGATAAGGCCTAAGGATAATGATGCTGATCATGATCATGATAATTAGGATAATGGAAATAATAATGATAATAATAATGATAATGATAATAGTAACAATAACAATTATCATTATCATTATTATCATTGTTATTATTATTATTATTATCATTATTATTATTATGAGATGAGGAAAAAAAGGAGGGGGAGGCAGGGTTAAAAGTAGGGCATATATACATACTTTTTTTTTGAAAGACATACTTCCAATTCTGCAACGTCTATAAAATTGGCTCAAACACCTTCATATGATTGCATGCACAAAGTCGACGATTGACATACTCTTAGTGGTTATCATGATAATGATGTGTGTGTAATGTATGACATTTTGACGTCAAATTTTGATCATTCATCTAATTAAAAAAAGAACAAATTTTCTGCATGGAGAAAATAATACCTATAGTCTTCAATCAATACTGTCTTTGTCACTTTTCTTCCTTCGTCAGGCAACCGAGGTCAGAGAACAACTTACACGACTGTTGTCTTGGCATTTAGAGGGAAAATGTTTCCAGAGAAGAAAATTACATAATAAAGTGGTAGGGAAAACAAGTCGACGATAAGATTAAGTCCCAGAAAAAATACAAAGAACCGTAACCCCTAACAATAAACAAAAACAAATACAAAACGAACATCTGTATTAATGGCATGCATGTTGCAAACATTTGATACATATCTAGAGAATAACATGAACAAAGACTAGGGAAATTTTGAAAGTATATTGAAATATCAGAAGACTGGATCATAGCACAAATGTCCGTCTAAACAGTTGCCAATAGGTCACATAAAATTATATCAGGCCTGAATGATTCAAATTAAAATCGAGATAACCTGTGACCAGGGAGTTCCTGGATATGACACGTGACTGTAAAAAAAAAAAAAAAGAAAAAAAAATCGATCTCATCATGCCATGGCTAGCCTTGTGCAAAGACAGATAGCTATTTCAGCACACGATCACAGAGGGCAATGGACTCGCACACACAGCGCGCGACCGGCGAGCTGCGAGAGTAGCGAGCTCGCTCCGATCTGATCGCTGTGTGCGTGCGAGTCCACTGCTCGCTGTATGCGAGTTCATTGCGAGCTGCGTTTGCAAAAGGCTATGCCATGGCAGTCCCGGATAAAACTGTATTTATAGATGTCTTCAAAACAATATGCATCTAATCTGAGACCAGGGATTTCTCGGGAATAGCTGTTTGACTTCAAGTACCGATCTAATCTGTTGCCAGGGAGTTCTCTGATGAACGCCTTCTCCAGTTGCATCAGTTGGTCGTTGATCTGCCTGACGGACTCGTGGCTGCGGGGAGGAGAGAGATGAAAATTATTTCTCATCAAGTGTTTATTAATTTATCTGAATTCCTCTCTATCTCTTTTGCCCTGCTCTTTTTACCCTTTTTACATATGGCAATCCACCAAAATCAACATGGTGGCTGATCCCCAAACATTTTGTATAAATTCAGGTAATATAGAAAGTTTGGCAAAAAATACTAGTGACATTTGAGGAACTTTGGACAAACCACTTAAAAGTTGCGAATTAACCATTTCTCAAAAGTCTTGGTTAAATCCATGTGAGGTCACCACTTATTGAATGAGTAGGCTACGTCCATAATGTCACGAAAGTACGATCATAATTATTATCAAGTATTATCATAGAGTATTACAAAGTAAATTTTAAAAGAATTCATTAAACCATTTTGAAATGAGAAGTGCGTATCGCCCCTGGACACGTCTCTGATTGCGCGATGTTAACAAAGCCTTCGTGAAACCCCAAACAGATTCAGATAGTCTGGAGGTGTTTCGCGTTTGTTTGTGTGAAGTAAGCGAATTTTACGATATATCCGCGAACTATCCGCGTAGTTTTTGAGACATTCTCACGAACGTTTGGCGCATGCTTTGGGACAAATTCGCACCAAGTGACGTCTGACCCCTATAAAGCGGAGGTGTCTCATTTCTTTCATTTCACTGTACACACTAAGAAAAAAAGGTTCAATAAGGGAGCTAGAAGGGTTCGAAGTCGCGAAAATGGGTGCAAACTACACGATTTGAGAAAATGGTGGAACTTTGCTTCTTATATGGTTCATTTTGGGTTCGATCTTGCCACGGTCATTGGCGGTGCAATATTACGCCCCAAACTAGTCTCAAAACAAAGGCCATCCTATGGTGTTGCTCGGCACTAAAATGCAATATTACATATCCTTGTGCTGATATTATGAACATATATTTTTTGATATCAGGAAACTTAAGTTTCTTTCATATTCTTTAATCATTCATCGAGAGTATATTTTCAAATTAAGTTGAGTCCATGATGAAAGGGGTCTACTAAAAAAACAAACGTAGAATACCTGATTGCTTGTCTGGTATTGACCAATCACATTGTACACATAACCTAGGAGGTTTAACAGATGAAGTTCCAACTGGATGTAATTATTCAAATAGTCGTCAGATTTCTGCTGCTGTACAAAACAATTCCACAGCTGCATTTGTGCCTTCGCTGATCGGGATTCGATGCCGCCGTCTCGCTGAGCAATCTGAAGATTCATTTTGGACGTTTACATAATTTTGGCTATATTTTGCTTCAAATGCAATCCTATACTTTAAGATAAAAACATATAACACAAAAGTCAATTCTGAACAGAAATATTATTGTGCAAAAGTGTTAATCAGAGCTGTTTCATGTGAAAGTGTTTAAACTGTACCCTGGATAGCCGGTTTATTTTATTACTTTTCGTCATGATTCTGACAAAGCAAACTGATATGAATCTTCAAATAGAATTCTTTATCAATAGAAACATTAGATTACTGCCCAGGCATGCCTATTAGAATAATGTTCGTTTTATTTCATTTTTTTTGAGCAATTTCTATTCGTGTATCCCCGTGTCTTTAACATTCACCTAACCTATCTCTTATTGGTTGGGATGTCGAAACGTAATTACCATTACAAAGACATATCTTCCTGTTTGTGGTTCATTCTTGCTAAGGTGCAATATTGAGCCCACAACAAGTCTCAAAGAAAGACCCATATGGTGTTGATCGACACTTGAATACAATATTGCATACCGTCGTGGTGCTACTATGTACATGTTTTTTTAAAGACATCATAAAACTTGATGTTCTCTTATAATTTCATAATCATTCATCGGAGCATTTTTAAATGAAATTGAGTCTTTGATGAAAGGGTCTGCGAACAAGCTAACGAAGAATACTTGACTGCTCGTCTGGTATTGACCAATCGAAATGGAATATGTCACAGCATTCCCTGCATGCTTACTGTGCGATGATGGAGTCAAACCCTACTACACGCTAAAGATTTTCGTTGCGACTCGATCTCGGGACAGAAAAAAAAAAGGTCAATATTTTTTCAAGGCCCTCAAATTTGGAATTCCATCCACTCTGATGTGAAATGTAAGAAAACGGTACAAAGTTTTCAGAAAGCTTTCAAACGTATTTTACTTGAAAGGTTTTCTGGAAGTTACCAATATCATTTTACGAATTTATAAGAGACTAGCAAGATAGGGTGTGTTTGTGAAAATGACATCTTGTGTATTGCTAATATGCGCTGGTCAATGTTTTTGTCTGTGAATGCATGTGTGTGTATGTGTGAGTGTGTGTGTATGTGTGTGTGTGTGTGTGTCAATGTTTTTCTCTGTATATACAATGTATTTACTTTTCCGGGATTAGTTTTAAATAAGGCCAATTGCCTTCTCACTCACCCCTTCACTTGATATCTTTTGCTGTTTGTTTGCTTTGTTTGTTTGTTTGTCACATTGTCATTTTATTCATACCATTGTCACATTTTATGTATGCATATTCTATTAAGTGAAAGTAAAGGAAATGATAAACTAAAATCATTTAGAGAGCAAACTCGCGGATATATAAGGGTGCAAACTACACGATTTATTTGTAAGGGTTGATTTTTCCCCCTTTTTTTCATGGATTCATGCACGGTAAAGCCTAAGGGTAAAATGCATGCACATGAAATGTAAGCACATGTTTCCGTGTGCTTGCAAACACCACATTTTAGAATGAATAAAGACTAGCTGTGATAGTGGAATTTCTCATGAATAAATAATAAAGCATTCAAACTCTGGCCATTGTTCAACACCATTGTCAGGGTGTTAACCACATACTCCCATACACACCCATTGACCCCTGTGCAAAGTGAAAATTTTGTACAGAGGGTTGGAAATAGAGCAAAATCTGTAACCTAACTGTGAAATTGATCATTGATTTCATGAAACTTATTTGTGTTTTAAACCACCTCCAACGAAATTGTACACTATACAACTATCTCCCATATCAATGATAGTGTTATCTGATATATACAACAGTAGTAACTGAATTATTAAGAATCAAAAGTGGAAAATGTTTTTTTTTTTAAACGCCTATTAATCCATAGAATACATTCGATGCAAAATAATGACATGGATGTTTCCTAAAGTGTCAATTCACGGACCCAGTAGTTTGGTCACCTGGTGTGGGCATGTTCATTCTTTTCTTGAACATGATCTATGAATTCAATGAATTGTTGAGTCGTGCAAACTTATGTGCACATAAGTTGACTCCCAGATGGCGTTCATGCGTGTTTGAGCTGAGCATCTAGCGCAAATTCCATTTCCACAGCAGATCAGCTCTTCTGAGGCTTTTCGTAGCGGCTTACTGCAACTCTGACTTCAAAATTATTTTGTCCACTTCATAATATCAAGACCCCGCAGATTCCTGCTACGTGGAAAATGGTGAGTTGAAACATCATCGTAAAGCATGATTTGAAATATCCACAATGTTCTCGACCAAGGCCTTACTCTCGATATTACCCTTCATCAAATTTCTTGTATCTGTTATTTTTTTGGTTGTATAGCCATGTCTTATAATGTAGGCTTGCAGGCAGTAATATTAAAATGTTCATTTTAGAGTTCTGTTAAAACTGGCTAGTTTTATGCATGCTGTTTTCTGTTCTATTTTGTTTTGTTTCGCAACCATTCTGTGGAATTAGAGCAGCTTTAGCGATAAAATGTCTTGCTAAAGACGTCATGGCATTCCCATTTCAGATTTCAGATTCATTTATTGTTCATTTAGGAAATTCTTTTTGTTGGTACATGGGCGTGCACATAGGAATATCTACATACATGCATAAACTCACATATATTCATGTACATGTACACATTATAAATGATACAATTTTCACTACATACACAATTATACAAGCTTAATTTATACTCACAATACAGTGAACACATACATAATCACAAATTTCAAGTAATTCTTTATATTTACCGATCAACAACAAAACAAAATAGTTAGGAAAACGTGGAATCGGATATTCCTATAGGAAGTGTATCCTTAACATAACCTTTACGCCACCTCCCCCCCCCCCCCCCCACACACACACACATCCCCAAGGATAATACATCGCGTCGTGCCATACCACATTTGATTAATAACGAATAAAAGGAACGGAAGTTGATGAATAATTGTTGATAAACTTATGGATAAATAGACCAGTGTACTAACTAAACTTATAATGGCAAACATTGCACGCTTATCTTTATGCTGGGATAATTCTCTGTAGTCAGGTAGTGTTAGTGGTGGACTTAAGTTCACCCTATATGCAGCAAGGCAGTGCATAAGAATTGAACTATACATTAAGCTGCCATGGAGAGAGCTATGTAGTCACATTTACATAAGTTAGCTCTTCTGCAAAATTATTACACACGCATGAACAGTGGCCTTGAACTCATGACACTTGATTTTCCATTTCAGGTATTCAAGCAAGATACAATATGATGAAGTTGCGCGCATTCTCCTGATCACGTAAACTTATATGCAATTCTGATGGACAGAGTGATTCCTCAACAGAATATGTAAGTTTCATTCATGGATTAATCCGTAATACATGTATATGTATTGTCAGGTTATTGATTCATCTAGATTTTCAGCATGTGATATCCGTGAAGTATATTATATTAAAGCTTATTATTACACATGAACGCAGTTTTATCAGTTACTATAACGTAGCCACCGTTTAGTGGGTTGCAGAAAATTTGATAAGACTATAGTGCAATTTTTGATACCATCTATAATCGAGAGATATGTTACTCAAGTGGACCATTGCGATCATTCATTCTTGCCTTTTCCGTTCTACGTCTTCTCAGTTTTTTTGGACTTTTTCCTGAAAAGTCCATGATGGATTGTAACTCATACAGGCAGCATCTCTACCCCGCAAGAATCTTCATTTTTTTTCCTTTTTTATTCATTTATTTATCTATTTATTTATTTATCATTTATTTTATTTCATTTTATTTTATTTATTTATATATTATTATTTTTTTTTCCGGGGGGGGGGGGGGAGGGGGGTAATCTTCTTTTCTGTAACCAGCATTATCAAAGTAAATCAAATCAATGTTATGAATAAGTAGAGGGGGCTATATTTTCACTTTTTTGTGTGTGTGGTAGGAGGATTAGAGGTGTCAACCATAATGGGCATCATCACACCCATTGCCATGGCCAGCACCCGGACCATCATCTGTGGCAAGCTCAGCAACGGCTGAATGGCTGAGGTCTATAAGTCTTACTCCTTTCCTAACTGTGTAAAATATACAGCAAACTGATGTTAAATTGGCATGTAATTTGATGTTGTCTTACTTTGTTATTTTATGTTATGAAGACTTTGAGTTGGTCAGGAAAAATGTGGGAATATTTGAATATGCCCTATGTCATAAATGTATGCAGGCCTACATAAAAGGTGTGTATTTTCATCTCAGTCCAAATTCGCAACATTTTTCTTTTCAACATGACTTTACTTAGGCTATTCCACATCTATTTTTTTTTTTTTCAGCTCTAACTTAGTGATGTCGGCATGCTGTCTCCTAATTCCCCGTCTGCCTGGAGAGGACATGCTGTATGTCTGTGACAAAGTAAGTGCTGCACTTTTATATTTTTATGGGAGACGGGAATTCCATCTGCTTTGTGACTAGAAATATAAGAGGAATATTTCTTTGCAACATTATCATGTTTTACTTATATGACGAAGAGCTGAAATAAATCTATCCGACCGGATTTGTTTAGAAACCAATATCAAAGCTTAAAGGGATGGTATAGTATTGGTGGAGGTGAGGATTTGGGCTTTTCACTTTTTGTGATATACCAAGAACCTACTTATGAAATAATAGAGAGTATGCCATTCTAAGAGGAATTCTAAAGATTATTTGATGAAAATTGGTTTTGAAATGGATGAGCCATCCAAAAACAAAATAAAACGCAGCGATCGTGATAAAAAGTGAGTCCTATATTATATTATTATTGCTCTGTTTTGGATATCGCAGCTATTTCAAAACAATTTCTCATTATTTCAGCAAAAGACGTTAGAAACCTGAAGTAGATCTATGCAATCAATTTAATTTTCCATTTTCTGGTCAATGGTCATAGTTGCAACCTGTTAGTTTATGTAAGCAACACAACTGCGTAGTGTAAACGACCTATTTCCTTCGAAATTGTATTCAGTCATTATTTATTCATGCCAAAATCTCTTTCAGAACCTGACAGGACTAAATCCCACAATCTTCACTGTGAATGCTGCGCACTAGTGACATCACTATTTGGCTGGATGGTTGTGAAATCTGCCCGAATTCCTGTATACAATCGTGTCTTCCTTCGCTACAATGTTTCCGGCCTTCTGTGCTCTGTGGCTTTCAGTATCCCAGACAAGGCAGAAACACCCGATGCATACTTCAGCAGTACATTGCAAGCCTTGATCTGAACAGGCAACTATCACGAAGAAAAACCTACGGCATTTCATTAACAATATTGTTCAATAATTGTCTTGATATAGTTTACCAGCCTAAAGTTTTCATGGTGTATACTTTTACAAGGAATTGTCACCAGAGAAATGATGTTGTTCAGCTTGTCCCTCCGTTCGTACATCAGTCTGTTATCGATTATGGCAACGTTGTATCACGAAGGGAAATGAAACGAAAAGTACAAGTGGACAAGTTAATGCAGGGAGATTACTTTAGCAGTTGAACACATCGTCACAAATTGCGGAATATCGGAAAATCCGTTGAAGAGCTATATATACACATATATTTAGAGTTTCAGTGCCGCCATTACGAGATGAGAAAGCTACATCTTTGACGTCAACCATGGAAAATTATATAAAGAAATGTAAAGAAAATAGGCATAGTTCCACGTTTCTAGCATTACAAAAGGAGCACTTGATTTCCTTCATCCAGAAAGGGGGGGGGGGGGGGGGTAATATTACCCTTAACATTATGGCAACGACAAATAAGTGGAGGCAATTTGTACTTTTCATTTAGAATCAGATTTTATGGAATTCCCTTGATATTTTCTTCATATACGTTTCCATACATGAAAGTGACACTGAAACTTTAAAAAATGCATAACTTCCACTGGATCATACGATTTTCCATGTTCGCTTATGTGTTCTTATGATATTGCTCCAATCCACGGGTACATTTGGGTTTCATTCCCCTTTAAGTACTGTTTGAGGTATCCAAATGAAACTTTGCATATGTATGTACGATTGGACGAAGTTACTTCTACCACCTTGTGGGTGCCAGCGTTCAAGGTCAAATATTGTAGGTCATTGTCAAATTCTACAATGTCATTTCGTGCTCTTTCTTTGTATCTCACCTTGTAAGCACTGTCGACATAGTACTGTGGTGTTCTTTTAATAACTTTCCACACTTTTGAGCTATATGACCACCAAATTCACTCCTCAGATCATCTAAAGATGGCTGTCAAGTGTTGATATTGGTGAAGTCCGACTCCGTCAACAGTCAAAAAGTCAATGAGCTTACATTTGAAAATCAGTGTAATCACAAATTCGATATGTGGGCAAGACATCACTTCGCTTTTACCTTGTTAGATGGTGAATATTTGTGAAGCTTCCGTTTCTAATTCATACAGCATCAGCATACCTTATGTCTGAGAATAGTGGTAAAGAAGATTAGATACTTTGGCAACAGGGTGTAAAATTCGCAAAATTTTATTTTGTGCCTTATTTGCTGAACAAACGTCGTAGGAGGACTACAACCTGCCAGGCAGTATGGCGGAACAATTACTCTATTATTAGCGTCATAGAATAAATGACAATGATGTAGTTCTGAAGCATGCTATTCATTAGATACTTTTGCAATGACTCCATGTATACTTTTAATCGAACTAGGTATATAATCATCAATGTCTTGTACTTGAATAACGACAGAATGATTTCGGTGAGGAAAGTTTTCTGTCACGTCATTTAGGAATAAGGGAACGTGTCAATATTATGCTATTTGTTCCATAGTTATTTCTGAAGTGGTTAAATGTATTTTCCTTAAAAAAAAAACATTTTATATATACCTACGTTGCATCCAGATGCCTATTCGTTGAAAAATATGGGCAATGTATTCAAAGGTCAAAGATCATACACTAATGGGCCTAGGGTATACAACATTTCACTATTTGTTGTTGTTGTTGTTTTGTTTTGTTTTGTGTGGTTTTTTTTTTTTTTGGGGGGGGGACACGGTTCAAAGTGTCCTGAAACCTTGTATAATGCTTGCATTTAGTCATGTATGATGCCAAACTGTTCCCGCTCATACAAATGCAGTCGTTTCAAGGAAATAACATAAGATTATTCTTATACTCCATGATTTGGTAATGCTTAAGTGGTTCATAAGAGTCCAGTGAAACTGTGTACAGAACAAAAAGTGGATTTGACAATGGTATACGATATCCGCAATTTACTCTTTGACAGGGTCTATCATCCGATTAATATGTATAAGCACGGTAGTCCCCTATTCGGAAACTACAAGTTAGATAAGCTGCAATCATTTTGCATGCGACCATGGTGTTATAGCCAAAGGTGATCTGCAAATCCCTGTGTGCCTACAGAGGATTGGAAAACGTAACAACTTTCTATGTATTAAAATAGAACATCGAAACAGAAACTGGTGCATGTATTATTCTCAGTCACTTTGTTAGTCATTATGATGATTTGCTCATTGCAGTTCCGGAATCTCAGCTCGAGGGACTCGAATTGATCCCAAATCTGTCGGAATGCGTGTATCACCCAAAACAAAATCTGAATACATAACCATGATAACTGCGATTCTGCCTAGTCTCCATTGGTAGCCCATAAGGACTGGTATCAAGTTCGATTTTCATATTATAATTATACCTTGTATTTAGATGTTTTCATCGAAATGCCCGTATACCTGTATATGGTATGCGTATGTCATATAAGTATCTAAACCATAATAGATTGTAGTCGTAATCTAAGTGCCAAGAATCTCATGATTTGAATAAGTGTGAACACCAAGACATGTCGTGATAAGGACTTTAAGACAATTGGCATCGTCATTATAAAACAAACTCCTAATTGTAAGACATGTTTTAAATGTTAGATAAATTCATGTCTATGCTGGAAACATATCTTTTTGATGATTCATGATGACGTCACTGTTACATGAATATTGTACGCATGAAAATATGTAGGCCTATTCGTTTAAATGCATACAAACAACTTGTTAAATCCTCTTACTTTTTTTTTAAAGATATGGTGCATACTTTAGAAATGTACGTAGCATGCTCTTGTTTTTGAGGCTTTGTGTACTGGTAAGAAGCATATCTTATTCTTATAGATTATGTGAATAAGTACGTATTCAAGTACGTTTTGAATAAAACGTATCCAGACAAATGTATATCATATTTTTACCTCTTCCTTCATGCAGATGTATACTCTTGCCTAGAGGGTTTGTTTGATAGATAGTGATAGTGCTCACCTCATTGGAAAGGTAATTGGGTAAATATTTGGTTTTAGTATGTCATTCAAACACAACTATAAGTTAACTTCTATATTAACATTTCAAAACTCACAAATTCCACACACACATTTCATGATTCACAGGATCCAAATTACACCAATCTTATTTACTTTGCAGAGTGCAACAACAGCATAAGTTTGATATACTGAGCAAACAGGCTTGCATTAGTTCGCACTATTCAAGGTTTAAAGTAGTTAAGTAACCAAATTGTACCTTGTTATGTGATGCTAAGTATATTTACCTTATAGGTATAATGTTGCAAATATGTGGTGCTTATTTCATCCATAACTGCTGCAAAATTGCTTCTTTAAAGGAGCCAATCAGTGTCACTGCCTGTTCCTCTAGAGACGCAATATTGCCCAGTAATCTCAAGGTGCACTTGAGGTTATACTGGGCAACATTGCGCCTCTAAAGGCGTAGACAGTGACACTGACTGGCTCCTTTAAAGAAGCAATTTTGCTGCAGTCATGGATCAAATAAGCACCACATAGGTGCAACATTATACCTATATAATATGGCACAAAATCGCACCCTCAATCTTGGAACTTAGGGTGCTTCTTTGCACCCTCACGAAAGGTGTAAAGTTGCACCAAAAGTAGAGGCAAGAGAGGGTGCAAAGTTGCGCCGAAAATTAAAGGGAGAAAGATCGCACCCTCAAGAAAGGTGCAACTCGGCACCAATTAGTGTGGGTGGAAAGATGCACCCTCAAGAAAAGGGTGAAACTTAGCACCACTTAGTGTGGGTGGAAATATGCACCCAAGGGAAGAACTTCGCACCCTCAATAAAGTGTGCAATGTTGCACCCTCTATGGAGGGGCAAAGGTGCACCCACAGGGTGCAAAATTATACCATTGCACCATGGTACTACTTTTGCACCAATTTCTTGAGGGTGCAAGATAACACCCATAGGGAGCCACCAGTGTGACATCACTTTGCACCCTTAAAAGGTGCAAGAATGAATCATTTTTTCTTAGTGTGTAGGATTTCTTAAAATTGAAATCGTCACACACATCTACATATTAAGTAATTACATAGTAAAAAAAAAAACGGTATAGAGAATGACAGAAAATTATCTTTATCATTAACAGCATGTTATACTTGAAACGACTTACGCATAAGGTTAAGAGTAAGCCAACATATTATTTTAAAATTAGGATAATGGTATTGTCTTGGGAAATCTCTAGAAATCTAGATGCTCGTGGGAGTAGATCTTCAGAAGAGAAGTCGGCACATCACACATACACACAAACACACACACACACACACACACACTCACAAAATAAACAAACACATACACACAACAAGCATGTGTGCATACACCAACAAATAACAGAAAGAAATGGAAGGGAGAGAAAGACGAAAGAAAAGAGAGCGAATTCAACTTCGACTCAAGCGGCTACTGATCACTCCTTGAAAAGATTTTGCCGGTTATTGTTAGAAAATTTGCATTGTTCGCAATTTTAGGTTCGTGTTCTTCGTGTATGTGATTGGCCGTAGAGTTCAGCAATAGCATGGTTGAAATGTCGAAAAATGGCAAAGTCCAACAATCGGAAAAGTTTTTCTCCGAACGTGTTCCGACAACGAAATCGTAAACCATTCTTGTGCAGCTTGTGCGTAGTTTTTACGACGTAGTAGTAAATGTGCGAATGTTGTATCATTGCTAAAGTACGCTCAGTCACAAACACGAAGAACACGCGACTTTAATACATGCGAACGACGCAGATTTTCCAGTAATCACAGGCAAAATGTTTCCAGGAGAATTGTAGCTGTCTGGTGCTGAAGTTAGATTTATTCTCTTTTCATTCTCCTTTCTCTCCTTTTCATTTCTCTCTGTTGTTTGTTGGTTTTTGCATGCAAGTCCGTCGTTGTTGTTGCTGTCGCTGTGTGTGTGTGTGCTCCAACTTTTTTATTTCTCAGGACCTACCCACACAAGGATCGAAATCGGTATGCTGTCTGCACTACTGTCACATCAGGAAACAATTCTAAAATTTGACTGACTTTATAAGGGGCTAAAATGAAATGATGTGTATACAGGCCATCCAAAAAAAAAAAAAAACCAACAACAAATTTTGCCTCGTGTGTCGTAACATAACACTTTGGACTTAAATTTTCCCTTTGAGACAATTTCTTGAAGAACATATTATAACTCCCGCTCGGATTTCAAGTGTGAAATTACACCTCTAAAAACTAAGGCAGCTAGTGTCTTTATAATCATGATAATAAGGACCTGCGTAAGCTAACCTGTTGCGGTCGAGATCCTTGGTTCTCTGTTGAAAATCCTGAGTCGCCTCAAAAAAATCGATCACGGCTTCTGTGAGGTGATCTGCTGAGGAAACATGCAATACAATTTATCTCGAATAGGGTACCGAATGCGTTATAACATTTTGTGAAGTGTGTGGTTCAGCTACGGAGACAGAAACATAGCTCACCTTTTTCTTTATCTTGTCACTTTTTATCCATTGTTATATATCATCAGTGCCACACGTTTTGGCAAAGTTAGTTATCTGTACAAAAATACGAACTCTACGGAAGTCTCTAAGAGTAGGATTTCGTCTTTTTTAATGTTGCAAAACAAAAAGAACACACCCATATTGTGATTGTATTACAGCTGGCCCTTACCAAGGGAGATTCCGTGTTGCTTGATTTCTCCGGCAAGCGGGCTTTCGATCAGAAAATGTACCTGGATGAGAAGATCTTGGGCATAGTAAGAAAGGTTAAAGGGCAGCACCAGCGAGTCGGCCAGAATGCGCACCATTTCGGCCAAGGTCTGCGCAGCAGCGAGATGAAATTTATACTCTGGGTCCACGTAGGTTTCGACGAAACGAATCGTTTCATACGAAGTGTGGTACAAAGAGTAGAAGCTCATGTTGTACGTCTGCTGTTGGAGATAAATCAATAGAGAGAAACTTGAAATATGTATATACTTTTTTTCAACAGAATGAAACCCAAATATATATGACAATTGAACGAAGCAGCAATACTATAATAGTAAAACACAACAGCGGCGAATTGTGAGAAAAACCGCAACAATTCTTTCAAAGTTTCGAGTTTCATTTTAAGCTTTGGTGCACTCTTTACTGGAAGAGAAGGCTCTGGCACTTTTGTGAGATTATGAATTGAAAGGGATATAAAGAAAATTAAGCAGGACACGACAAGTGGGTGTCGAGACCCGTTACTTAAATGTCAAAGGTTATGGTGACGTAAGACCAAGGTGTTGGCAGAGGTGAGGGACACTAATCTTAAAGGATACTAAAGCCCAATCTTACATATTGATTGAAAACAGCAATAGTAGCAGAACACATAGTAAAAGTTGGCGGAAAATCAGACAATCGTTTCAAAATTTATAAGGTTTCAGTGCCGTCATAACTGCATAAGAATGCTACAACCCTTCATGACGTCATTTGAACAACGATACAAAGAAAACACTGGGAGAATTCAGCAAATTTGATTTTTCCTGAAAAGTACACATTCAATGGACTTTTGCTGACAGGTCCCCTCTGCTTTCCGAAAGCGGTGAGTGAAGTGCTCTCTTATTATGCTAGGAAAGTGACAACATGTCAACATGTGGAGTTTTTATTATGTTGTTATTATATTATTGTCCATAATGACGTCACGGACTGTAGTACACTGTAGTCTCCTTATCCAGTGATGACAGCATCGAAACTTTGAAAATTCATAACTTGTATTTTGAATCAACTGTCCGATTTTTCTCAAACTTTCACTGATGTGCCTACTAAAATTGCTGCTTTAAATCCACTTTCATCTTTGGGTTTTGGTTACTTTTAATGAAACTGGTGACAAGAAAACGATGAAATTGATGACGGGGATGATATCGATCATGAGAATGACTTTGACGATGACAAAGATGATGATAAAGGTGATGAAGATGTTCAAACATCACTATGGAAACAGAGTAAAGTATAAATTTAAAGCTGTAGCCCTAACCAATATCAGCAAACAACTCTGAAAAAAAGGATAAATTGGATTAAGTTTTGAATATCTTACGTAATAAATCATGATGTAGGGAACCCCAAGCCTTAAAATGAATCCTCTGTGGTCACTCACACCGGCGTATCTGATGCCATTAACGCTGAAAAGGAAAAAAAAAATCAAGAAAAATACAAATTTAAGGTGCATTCGATGAGTTTTCATGGAAAATACGATCAAAAGTTGCTTCTATGACTGGTAACACATCTGGTGGCTAAAAGTTAGAAACAGAGTACGCATCATATTAAGTCAAATGGTAGGTAGACTATCAGACACTGTCAGATAAGCCTTCGATTTGTTTGTTATGAATTATAAAACACATTATTAACCTGATTATGGTTCGGAAAGTCATAGGAAGAAAGATGAAAATAAAGGTAATGATGATTGCTTTTTTTACGTTTGTGATAGGCGTTTTGTAATTATAAAATGGGTTATCAGAGAACCATTATAAAAAAAATCCTGAATAAAAACGAACTTATAGATCCAAAAGATCCAATTTTGGTGAATAATCACCAAGTATGGAGAACGGAAATTTCGTTTGACACAAAGGGAATATAATTTTACATGTCCTGTAACAAAAATATGAATTATCTAAAAGAAATGAAACAAGAATCCCACACTTCAAACTAATGTTTCATTGATTAAACTTCCAAAAGGTATTAAAAATACAGGAATTGCACTGAAGTCAACAGAAGTGCCAAACATTATGTCCTTGGTTATTTTTTTAACGTTGCAAACGAAACTATAAGATGGAGTTCGCAATACTCACACTGGTACATTTTCAGAGGGAGAGGGGCTGTTCCCTCTCCTTTCTAACATCGTGTCGTACACGGTTTGGCGGGACTTTGATGGATCAGGGTCAGTTACCTATGGAATCCAAAAAAGAAATTAACTGAAAATCCTTATATAATTAAACAGAAACTTATTATTATTACTATTATTATTATCATTATTTAGACAGCACATGTATAGAAAAACAAATCTTAGTGTAATCATCGTAACAGATTTGATTCTATAATAAACACGATAAAGTAACCCACAAGTAATCCGGGCAATTCAAGACTTGAATTGCCCGGATTAGTGATAAGGTTCTATATAAGAACCAAAACGTCTATGATATACTCGAACAAATCTTGACTGTACAATGGTCCTTACCTAAATGATATTCCAGAATGAAACATCGTTATCATATCAGTGGATACATATTTTATTCTAGAATGACCAATTTATCTAGGTAGAAGAATAAACACATCACTTAAAGAGGGTAGTGTTATTGTTATCATCATTTCTTAAGAAAAAAAAATCAAGGTATAATAATTATATAATAGTCACGCGTTTGATCTGAAATGCCAGGAATTCCTTCCCAATTATCATTCTTTAGTTTAGGTAACCGTTATCATGTTTGAGTTTTGATCTTTATTAATGAATGACCTCATTATATTTAAATTCATCCTTTACAACGATTATCATTATCATCAGTATAGTCACCATCAATACCGAAATCATTATCATTGCAATAAGAGAGTACACAATGCCGGATGTACCGTCTCAAGTCAACATTGCTATACTTTTTACAACCCCTGAAACAACGAAGGGAGGAGTGTAAATAGACTTTTGCGACATAACAAGCCATTTGTGTTTACATCCTATGACAAAAAAAAGATGATCAAGAGCAGTTCTGAGAAGACACTTACCCTTTTTGTCGCCTCGTATATGACTGGTCGAAGGTGTGGTGAAGCCGATGTCCATAAAATATAGTTTCCTGACAATTAAACAAAGTAACAAGACGAAAAATTTCACTTTTAAAGGTATCTGAACTCTGAACTCTTTATTTTTCATATGCATGAGCGTGAGGAGTCTGTTCATTTGAAGAAGTTAGTATATGATCGATACACATATAGGCCCCACAATCCTTACATCATGTACATGCTCAAACAATCATATTTTCTCGGTGTGGAACGTCTCTTTCTCTCTCTCTTATATATACATGTATATATATATATATATATATATATATATATATATATAACTTTTTTTGTTTATATTTTGTGCCCCCGGGCCACCGCTGGTGTCGAACGCTAATCTATCTATGATCTATCTATCTATCTATCTATCTATCTGTCTATCTATATCTATACATGTATGTATATTATATTATAGAAAATACTATATATATATATATATATATATATATTATATATATATATATATATATAGTGCGAGAGATTGTTCCCTTCCCAAACGTACGCGGTGCTTCATTGTGGGTAGCATATACTGAAAGAAATTAGACTGAGGCGGACGTTGCTCTCGATCTTGTTCTACCTTTTAAGCAGTCGAGCTTTCGGCCAGTCATCAGGCCTTCCTCAGGATCTGGGACATGTATAATTTGACGTGATGTCCTGCATCACAGCACCGTGTGCTCATCTTCTGTGTTGGACTATATTATGTCCTGTCTGGTCATGGCTGAGTGTTCTGCTACGGGTGTTCTAGTATGAGTCTAATTTTAGACTCTAACTTCACACTCATAGTAGAACACCCGTAGCAGAACACTCAGCCATGACCAGACAGGACATAATATAGCCCAACACAGAAAATGAGCACACGGTGCTGTGATGCAGGACATCACGTCAAATTATACATGTCCCAGATCCTAAGGAAGGCCTGACGACTGGCCGAAAGCTCGACTGATTAAAACGGACAACAAGATCGAGAGCAACGTCCGCCTCAGTCTGATTTCTTTCAGTATATATATATATATATATATATATATATATATATATATATATACATATATATATACATATATATATATATATATATTCATATGCATGATGTGTAAAACCAAAACATTTGAAATATCTACCCGCTACTGCAATGTCCATATTGACGTAAGCCACTGCACGATCCGCTATCAACTTGTTGAATTCCTGCAGCACAAAAAAAAAAAAAAAAAAATACAAAGTGGGCCTGACTTGTGGTCGCTATTAATGTGAGTTATAATAGTAATCAAGTAATCAAGTAATTAAGTAACTTAATCTTGGAAGAAAGCACTTTGACGGAATATTGTTTTTTTTTCCTTTTTACATTTCACCATCTACATTAACTAAAGACATTTTACTGCAATATTGCTATAGCAATGTGCATGTTTTCTCTTACTCTGGCCAAAAAATGCGGTATAGTATGTCCTAAGTTACATTCGCAGAAGAATAAAGGAGGACTGTGTCAATACGTTGCTTTTGAAAAAAAAAAATGTACTTAGATACCGGGTTTTATGCTGAAGAACTTTGCTTAAGCTGTAACAAAGACAAATCACTAAACAACTAAACACCACAATTTTGAAAATGTCCATGGATAGTTGGCGCCACTTCGGACGATTTCGGGAACAGCAAAAAGCGTCGTGATGCCCTTGTCTTTGCAGATCTGCTGATATGTCACCTCTCTCCCCTGACCGAAGAAAATATTAATCTTTCTCACTTGCATAAAAGTTTGATTCCCTATATCTGGGCCAATTCACGCGCGCTATATAGAATCGTGAATCTGTAAAGCAACATTAATATATTCACTGTGTGTGTGTTTGTGTTTGTGTTTGTGTTTGTGTTTGTGTTTGTGCGTGTATGTCAAAGCGAGTGACTAGAGGTAAGGTTAAAACCCATAGAGTACCTCTGTCCATTCGATTGATCCGATGAGGCCATACTCTTCGGCTGCAAACGTGCAGAATACTAACGTTCTTCTAGGTCTCCAACCTTAATGCAAACAGAGAACAAGTATAATTAAAGATATAATAAGATTAGGTATGTTTCTTCATGCGTGTGTGAATGTAAAGACGCTGGAACAAATCGACAGATAGTATATTGCGGAAAGAGAAAAACAGAAAAAAAGGGAGAACTGATCGGCGATTTTAGGGCCTAGTAACACATACACAGAAGACATACACTTTGAGAACTGATAATGATTTATGATGAAAGACAGTAAAAAGCAAAGAGAAGACTGGTATTTGCTGCTATCGAAGATCGTACACCGTTCGAAAACTCTTCCACTGTCAGGCTTTGTCAATTTCGTCTCGTCAATTCCATTTCAAGGACAGTGTACATAAGATACTCATTGATTCTGTTACCTGTTGCTTCGCCCCTCGTTACAGAGTGGAATCAAAGTTCTTTCTTACCTCTTCATCAAGCACAATAAGAACGACATGAGAGATCTAAGCCTTACTTTTACTGTCTCCACTCCGCTGCAATTTGGAATCGCACGGCGCTATGTGCATGATACATGAGGCCGAGTTGCTGGTCCCTAACAATTTAACTCCAAATGATTTTCAGATTTTTACATTAATGAGCAACTATGAATTTATACTGAGTACAGAGTTTCATAATTTATAGTGATTGGGATGAGGAATAAGAATGTTTTCAAAATTTATAACAAATTTCAATGAACAAGGATATTGACATAGCCGTCTCACCATAAGGATGTAGAACAAAAGAGGAAGGCATGCATAGATTCTACCAAACTGAAATTGTTAAGCAAGCGGTATTGTAATGAATTACACTGCTACATTTCTGAAATATATGAGGCTGCTATGTCATCAACACTGTTCAGTGTAATTTGTTTAAGATTTTTCAGAGTATTGGTTTCTCTGTTCGAGGATCACAATAAATTCCACAACTCTGCACTAAAGCTTCTCGATTTTGATAAACGTACCGCACAGCATGGTGTGAAATTATGAAAATCGTCTGGAATGCCCCTTTAAGTGCTTTCAAGTTGGTTCTATTAACCACATTTCCACATTTCCATATGCATATACTCATAAGTAAGTATGTATGATGACTGATATTACGAACGTTGTCAGTGACGTCATAAACGCCGCTCGATTACATCACAGACGCACATTATTACTACATATTTTACCGATTTCTCTTTTCAGCTTGCCAAAGACCCTAGAGACTTCCATGAGAGTGGCGGTCCCGCTGCTGGGATCAACGGCGCCCAGGGCCCACGCGTCTCTATGGTTGCCAATGATCACGTAACGATCTGTTTCATGAAATTAATTTAACGAAACTGTTATTGAGCATATCATTATAGGACTGTCATTATTATTATTACTATTATCATTATTATTATTATTGTTATTATTATTATTGTTGTTGTTGTTATTATTATTATTACTACTATTATCAACGTACTACATTTTGTCTTTGTTTTGACAGAGTAACATAAATTGGCTACACGCTATTAACTTATACAATATAGTGGAGGATTGCTTTCTCTGGTCGATCATTGTTTCATCTGTATAAGAATAACTCACAGGCGCAATCTCTCTGTCATTGACAGGTCTTTTTCTATGATGGCATGCACTCCTATTCTACCTGCTGCCATTACATTGGTACATTATGATACAATATAAAGATTCATCTTGAGGAAAGAACATTGCAGAAGCGAGATACTTAGCTGATAATGAGGGCATTATACTTTATTGACTGTGAGGTAATCTAGAAGGACTGACTGTCGTGGGGTACTTCATCCAAAAAAAAAAATTGTCTGTATGAATAAACCGTTGGTTACCTGGTTCGACACTTCCTCTTATGAAGCCAACAGTGTTGTACGTGTACTTGAGTTCCGAAATAGAGTTGACAACCAGTCGTGTTGTCCTGGTTTGGAAACGAAGTCAGAATATTAAGTGTCAAATCAAGTAAGTGGGTGGAATTCTCAATCTCTGTAGACGAGTGTGGATATACTATACATGTTAAAAAGGCAATATAAAGTGGCGAACAGGGAACAGTAAGTATTGATTGTCCGATATCATGTTGTCACTCATGATTATATAATTACACATACAATGTTTAATATTCGAATATCACTTACATTCCTTGATAAGGGGACTTGAATCCGGGACCTACTCGATAGAAACTTGCCAGTTTACCACTCCACTCCTTCTTCGCTTGAGGTCCCGTTAATGCACTGTGTAATTGAGATATTCATATGTGGGTTGTGTGAATAGTTTCATATGTTTTCATACTTGAGAAAAAACCTCAAAATATTATGCTTAAAACAATTCAGTTACAGGAAACTGAATCTCAGATGAGAATATTTGTCTCTTGGATGTTAAAAACGAAGTGTTTCGGGTGATTTGCAACGAGGTCACAGCTCAGATCACGATGAGCCAATCAAAGAGAAATAGATTTACCAAGTTCTAAAAAATATATATCTTAAATATCTTAAACATTTTGCTGCTAAAAGTGTCATCTGGTCCTCATTAAGACTACAACTTTGAAAGTTACAGCATAAGCATATCCTGTATTTTTTATAGCAAATATTGGTCGGAACCGGTTGAATCTACGACCAGAGGAAAAGATAAACACTAATATTGTGGATAAGTGTTACCAAATTAGAATCACTTGCAAAAGAGCCTTTCGGAAATCTATCAAACAATACAATTAAAATGATGTTGTATATAACATCAAAGAGATACTGTTTTTGAACTCCTGAAACGTGGTTTCTGGGACCTGATGGATAAGTTAATTTAATGATGGTGTTCTGACCAGCTGCGTCATGAGGAGTCATAACATTTCATATACTAACTCACAGGAGGAGCTTCTTGGCATCATCGTAACCAATGGGATGGACAGGGATTTTAGGCATCTTTGTCTCATTCACTCTAGACCGGTAAGCGAAATCTGCAGGCAAATACAAATAATATGATTACACTGTATTATATATACTTGGGTATATACTTGGGTAATCTATCTCGATCTCCCCTCTCTCTCTTTCCCTCGTCAAACTAAATATATTACTCATAATTGTGTGTACGTAAAGTGTGTTTTATTTCATATGTAAACTACATGTACTATATTTGATGTTTGTCTAATCGAGTTAATTTGACGAAAAGGAAGATCACGAAACATTATACCATACTCTTCTACAGTGCAAAGTATCCATTATTTTCAAATCGTTTCGAAAGTTCTCAGAAACATATCTTCGAATTTTTTGGTAAAGTTTCACATATTATTACAATGAAAAGTGATATTGGACGCAAAAACAAATACAGCTAGATAAGTTGATGATGTGTTAACCTCTCGACTCCCCCTTCCCCAAGGTTAGTACGTAAAACAGAATAAAAAATATGTTTGTTTGTTTTTTAACCTGTCCCCTGATAAACGTGCTCATGTAATTGCAGATAAGGCTTAACCTATATAATACATGACTGTTTCGCGATACAACAATGCAATGTAATCAATATTTAGTATAAAGCTCTTTCTATAGGGCTACGAGCACTTACCAAGTTATATACAGAAATGGACGATTTATAAAGACAATTCATAATAGCAAAGGCAAACTATAATAACATTGAGCAAGCTTCAATCGTTCTTTTGGACATCACACAATAGGTTTATGTAGGCAAAAATTATACCTGTACAGAACTAGAGAGTAGATTAAAAATGATTTTAGTATACATAAAAAAAGACAAGTTTGAGTAGAGTGTGAAACTTGAAAATATACCAAAGCTTTGTTATTGTACATCACATTTTGATTAAAAAAAACAACAATATTCTGTTCCTATTCATCTAATAAGTAGATATCAACCTTTAGCGGGGTAACCAGGAGTAAGGATGTCTCCTACGTCTTTTAAAACATATCCTCGTTGGGCGGCAGTCCCCGGGAGCAGGGTGCCGTTGGGATAAGGTCGTTCCATGGGGTTCGAAGTGCTTGACGGCTCGGAGAAGAGAATTACACCGACTGCCCCGAATTTTTCGGCATTGACAACCTAGAGCACGGAAGAATAAAAAACAAGCTCTTGTGTGAAGTCTTGCACGGCGTCACACTTTTCTAGAAAGAAATTCAGTGATCGCATGTAAATTGAATCATCTTTGTTGAGTCACATAACATAATAATCAGTTACATGTATATGACAAATGAATATCAAATGGACATACTGATTCAAAATGGCAGGACACACATGCCGTCTCACTATAAAAAAAGGGGAAAAGGAATCGTAGCATTCATTTTACATCACGAGTTTGGCTCAGCTTCGGCTTCAAGGCTAGAAACTCCACTTGTCTAGACATACTTGACTTTGTCCCAGACTGACTCCCTACAACTTTCCATAGTTGAATGAGATGACATAACATGAGCCGAACGGAATAGCCGAATTGCCGACAGCCGAACTAAATCGACATGAAATGACACAATTTAATCAATACAGACTGTGTGCGCTGACAGCTATGATTCACACCAGAGGTTAGAGAAGAGTAGTCATCACAAAATTGCATCCTATAAGGGACATTTTCAGGAGGAGTGTAATGCCGGAGGGATGGGGGGGGGGGGGGGGGAAATATAACATCTAGATGCCATGTCGATGGTCACACGAACCGGCATTGGGCTTAGAGAGCGCCGCACGGACTCGTTACATACTTCAGTACTTCGTAGGACATATCGTCGCTTCGAGAGATCAGCATATCTACGCTATATAAAGAATGCCCAAAACTGGTCTCCTTTCCACTGGTTCCTGGCTAGCAGCTATTTTTTTCTTGCCTTTTATGAATGCGTGAAAAAGTTTACCTTTGTATATCGGGGCATCTCTCCATTCTTCAGAATGAGAATCTTGCCCTCCAGACTCACGTTGGGTAGGAGCTCATTTTGAAGGTACTCGAAGTCCACCAGCCTTCCGTAATTCACGTACACCAGATCCCCCTGAAATGCACACAGGGAAAGCCTTTCTCAGTTGCACACAAACGTGCTCGCAAACACACGCGCACGCAAGTACACGCACACGTGGGGACACTTAATATCAGTCGGAAGTCCCAAGTTCGAATCCCGTCAAGTGCCTACATTCTTGGATCATTTGTTTGTAACCCTGATTTTTCTCTACAGTTACTTCGGTTACCCCCCCCCCCTTTTTTTTTAAACACCCTGTAGACCAAGGAGTAAGAATGGGTCCCTGGCAAAGAAACAGATATGATAATAATGACAGGACCCTCTGTTACAGCGGCGACAACACTGAAGATGCCGGATAAGTAAGACTATACTAATATCATATCATATTATATGATTATCATCATGACACGCACATAATCGTGTACACACGACACTACCCACAACAGACTGATTGCTCGAAAAATAAACGGCAAATATATATCAAGACCAACCGTACACTAAATGAGCTAACATGGAAACTAGCAAATCGACAGCGAAAGGTATTATTTTATGACTGTAAAACAATTAACCTAAGTAATAAAATAATTGAGTAATGAAATCTACAGTAAATATACTAAACCTGAGTGTGGATCCCTAACCAGATATGGTATGCATACATTAAGTAGAAAATGCATTGAACATTAATGTACGTTAGCCAATTTGTTGACGATGAGAATGCAGAGCATCTAGAAAGGACACATTTTGTCTTTAATCGCATTTTATGAAAATTCATATCCTAATATCTACCGACATTCATTAGTGTGGGATCAACTTTTCTCGAGAATCCGGATCTCAGAATTTCGGAAACGTTTGCGTGCGTTTTATGTGTGTGTATGTGTGTGTGCTTCCGATTATTGATATGGATTACTTTGTGCACTACTTCGCTACCTACCGTCACGTCACCCGTTGCAGAGTAGGCGTTAAAAGGCGGAGGGATGCCGTCCTGAAGTAATTCCTCTTCTTCAAATGGATCCTCCCTCAACGCTGAAGTGAATACGGCAGTGCCATTGGCTGGATCAACTATTTGGATCTGACACGAAACGTATAGGATAGATCAAGCAAATTATAAGCCTGACGTGCATACATTAAGACACGATCACGCAGGTGAGGATAACAATTGTTCACTCTGTGTTCTACTTTAGATTTGAAAACATTTATGGGCGGTCACAAGGAGAGAGAAGAGAAAAATGAAAATTAGAAGTAGACTGAAAAGAAGGTGAAGACATAAAGGAAGTAGTAGTAAAAGAAGAATATGAGGATGAATGTAATTCAATATAAATCAACTTTTTCAAGTTTTTGCCATTTTCAAGACAAAACTCTTGAAAACGGCAAGAACATTCTTGCCGAAATGTCCAGATTGGGTTGGCCTTTGCTTTTCAGGACAACATACCAAATAAAGATACGAAATGGATGCTTATAATTAAGCAAGTAACCATGCGACTGACTGCTTCAATTCCCATCAGGAACAGGCAATGAGGACAACCACTACTTGACAGGGGTTTCGAGCCTCAGACCTTAGGATCAGGGGTCCGTGATTTTATCTTCTGTGCCACAACTACTTATCTTCTGTCTTTCTTTCATTTTCTATCTGGCCGGATAGCCCATATTCAGCTACACTAGCTGGTGTTCCATGGGGTTCAGTTGGATATGAGGTGGGAGCACTGCACCCTGCTCTTCGCGATTAATAAATGAAGCGGGATCTTTTACATGCGTGAGTTGTGATTCTCTCACACAGGGGGACCTCCATTCTATGTCCTTATCTGAGGGACAGAATGGTTTGCCTGTTACTAGCGGGGACAGTATGATTACACACAACATTGTGCAGTGGGACCCCGGAATCGAACCCATGTCCTTTGGATCTTGAGGCAGACGTGCTACCAACTGAGCCAACTCACCACCCTCTGACCGGGAAGGAGAAGGAGGAGAAGGAGGAAGAGGAAGAGGAAGAAGAGAGGAGGAGTAGGAGGAGGAGGAGATAGGAGGAGGAAGATAAACGGGAATAATGAAAAAATGTGAGAAGGTAGCACAAAAACGGGAACAAACTTGGTCGTGGATTATTAAACACAAACTAGTGCATCATCTGATCATGAATAAACGAACCTTGTTGGCCCTTTCATCGTCCGCTGCTGGGGGGTGTTGTAAGTAGACTTTATATGGGACGAGTTTGGCCGAGTCCAGACCCTGGTCCAGCCACGTCTCTACAATCTCCTCAGCCCCTTCCAGATCCGCTGGTGTACCAGCCACGTGGGGCTTCCTTGCGTAGTGTCTGGAGATACAAAAAGTCCACACCAATTTGAAGTCAGGGATGCAGTTCTTTAACCATACATCCACATCCATTACCCTGCATATTCATTTAACATGTCCTATATAAACAACCTGCTTTATGAAATTAGCAGTTTTGTGATTTCATGACTTTATAAATTCATTAACTGCATATTTTGTTTATGTTTTCTTTCTTTTTTTTTGCTGAGAGAACTTTGTTTTTTTTCCTTATTTAAGGAAAAGCTGTACCTTCATAGCTGCATGTCGGCGTATAAGCTCATGAGCTGTATGAATCGTGGGTTGTATGACTCGTGGGTCTTGAGCTAGTGACATGCACCCGTGACAGACTGCTTACAAATGCAGTTATACCCTTCATGATAATGCCAACTGCATCAAATGTATAGTGTAATACCAGACGAGTATGGTGGGAGAAGTTTCATCATGTCGGACCCAAAATAAGAAAGCTTTGGAATTTTTAGTTTTATGTGCTTTCAGCAATTTATTAGATGAGATGACAATGTAATCACCTCACAATATCCGCTGAATGATTGGTACCCATCCAAAAGAATAGAATACAAAGTGAATGCACAAAATCAAATTCCACTCAGTTTGAGGAACCAAGGACTATAAAAGAGCTCCTTTCCAAAAGGCCTCTAAATCCATTTTTCATCTAATTTGACTTTTCGACAGAAGTGTCTTTATTTTACTAGTCCCATACAGTTAAACTCTTCGAAGTAGTGAAATTATTGTGAGAAAATAATTGAGAAATCAGGCAATGAAAAATTGATTTGTGCCAAAAAGTGTTAAATCCATTTCTGTCTTGTTCCATACAAAAAGTGCTAAATCCAGCAGGATCCAATCACAAAGCCGTGTGTCTGCTTGACCCCGTGCACTTTGTCCCAATGAGTATCAAGCAAAAACTGGCTGGCTTTCCAGCTCCTGTGGTTTTTCTGATGACCTGCATGTACATGTTACTTGATTATTAGTGTGAAATATTTCTTTCATATGCATTTTTATTATCATTTCTTTTTTTAGAGAGAGAGATGGAAGAAATGGGAGGGGAATGTGTACAGGTAACTAATCGTCCCACAAAAAGGTCACAGAAAAGGGTTATTAAAATATATTTACGTGTTGTACATCACCGTGCTAAAATTGTTCCACGAGGTGCTTAAAGGGCTGGTATAGTATTGGTGGAGATGAAAATTGGGCTTTAAACTTTTTGCGAGATACCAACAAAACACATGAAATAGTACAGACCATACCATTTTAAGAGGAATTCAAAGTTTATTTGATGAAAATCAAAGCAATCGTAATAAATGGTGGGTCCCACACTTTATATAATCGCTCTGTTTTGGAAGTCTCAGCCATGTCAAAACCAATTTTCATCAAATAAACGTTGAATTCCCAATGGAATTACATGCCTTTTCATATTTCATTGGAGATTTCTCATTATCTTACCAAAAAATGTTAGAAACATGAAATTAAGTCTCAACTAAAACTATACGATCCCTTTAATCCAGACATCCAAAAGATTATGAATTCTTTACAAATCAGTGTATTGACACCTATATTCGTTCGAAACACATTCTCCTTATCTTATATAGGACTATGATGTATTATGGAACGCAAAGACATTGCATAAAAAAACACTTAGACGTGTGTGATATAAAAATCCATATTTTTTTTCTCAAGAACATCACAAGCGGATTTCACATAGTACATTTCGGAAAGGAACTCTTCATGATTTTAGTACACAGTTTTGGCTCCTTAAATGGCGAGGACTTCTTTCCTATACCGCCCCCAAAACAAACACAGAAATGATATCCTTACACAAATAAAACTTTGTAACGCAAATCCATGCTACATTACTTCCAACGACCAGCCTTTCATGGGGAAAATACTATCTGGGTCTGTTCTCAGATAACGAGCAAATTCTGCTGGCGGATCAATTTGAACGGGTATACGATCTCCTTCAAATCTTCATTTCCGAGAAATTTCGGGTCATTCTAACTATGTTGGGATTCTTCAGAGGAATGGACTCAACGTCTCTGTAGATTATGGTACAATAAATTCAATAGCATGATAGAAAGACGTAGAAAAGCTGGTGTAGCCACTGCCCTGACATAAAGAAAAGTTTTGATTTTGGTCGGTGCAGATTGCGTCCTGAAATCAAATCAATTCCAACATGTAGAACGGATTTGACACATCGTTTTCGTGCGATTGTTTTCTTTCCAAAACAGTTTTTTTTTAACGTGCCGCATCTATTATAATGAAGGAAAGTTACTGCTGCATTATACGTGCTATTATAGTAAGAAATGCTTTTATCATATTCGTCCGAAAGACTGTATTGAAACAAAGATTCTTCTCCTTTACTATTGTTTACTTCCTTCTTGTCCTGCAACTTTGTCTCTACTTAAGCTTGATTACTTTCTTCTTCTTGATATTCTTCTTCCCCTCCCCTAGCCTCCTCCCCTCCTCCTTCTTTGTGTTCTTTTTTCCTTCCTTCTTGTTCTCATTGTTCTGCTACCACTACCCCTACTACTTCTACTTCTACTTCTTCTTCTTCTTCTTCTTCTTCTTTTTCTCCTACTTCTTCTTCTTCTTCTTCTCCTCCTCCTTCTTCTATATTTCTCCTCCTGAGTTTCCTCCTCTGCCTCCTCCTTCTTTTTTTATATTTTTTCTTCATTATATTTCCTCTGTACCATCTTAATAAGAAACTGTGATCTTACTCTAATGCTAACGCAACCTAAAAGCGATTTCTCCATTATAGAAAGCAATCATTCAATCAGCCACCGCCCATTAAAGGTGTTACACCACAAATAACGCATTCTTGAGTCACTCCGGCTGCCGCTGCGGACGCACTTGGCGTTCGAGGCAATTTGGACCGGATTGTGTGGATTTGGCGCCAATTCATCCAGGGGATTCCCCAGGCGAGAGTGCAAACTATTCGATGCCACCCGACGTGTGATTTATTTACATCTGATGAAACCATGTATAGTCATGCTCCAGGGATTATTATCAATCCCTTTCATATTGCTTTTGTTAATGCCCCCGGATAGCGTCTCATCACTAAAACTAAAGTTTCACTATTAGACGAAACTTGTCCTTTTTGCGTGTTATCCATGCCAGCATCAAACAGGAGCATATCGAGTTCTTCATCTGTTTACTGTTCACAATGAATTCGCGCCGGTTCCCTTGCCTTTTCGAACTGTATAGGAATACTTATAAAGGATGTTTACAGTTCTCTCACTGGTCCTGTATAAATCATTTTTCACGTCATAAAGGGAACAGTCAAATAAATATCTGCCTTGTTGCGAATGTGTATTGAAAGAAAAATCGTCTCGGACCCATTTCAGAAAGACGTTTAGTGAGCCTGCAACAATCGAATCAACCATTTTAGCAAATTTGTATTTACCATGGCATCTGCTATAGGCAACAGCCAATTAACTGAGAGCATTTCGATTGCTGCTACGGTCACTTCAAACCTCCATTATCAAATGAATGTCCAGATATTGACGTCAGTACGACATCAGAAACGTATGCGAAAATCTAATGTTGAAACAAAACATGCCAGATTTCATTATATAGCAATGTTGAGAGAGATGGTAGTTTCATACACCTATTACGGCTCAAACTATTGTGATTGTGAATTAAAAATATATCAGTATTCATACAATATTCATACCTGTTAATGCTCATGGCTCGTGGGTAACATGAGGCAAAGCAGTGCTATAATATATATATATATATATATATATATATATATATATATACACACATACAAAATCAAGTTGTCCGTTTCCATTAACTGAACAATGAAGGACAATTTAAAAGAGCGGATTAAACATGAAAGCACATTCATTAAGTATCTATTCCTGAAAGTATAAATTCCTTATAATATGAGACTGGCATATATGTTATTTTCCTGCATGAAAGGAGTAGATGTGCAATAAAGCAGGGAGGTGCAATCACCTGCCTGAATACAGCGATCTAGAGCATAACTCGGGAACGGCAGAGTACCGTCGATCTAATGACATTAAAAATCGCATGTGGTATTTTTTGTCTTCACACTGCGGAGAAACACGTTAGCATTAAGAATACGTATACCAACCAGAGTACAATGAATGTTAGTGATGTAAGAAGGGGAGCCACTGTAACAGCGACAAACGACAACGTACAATGTGTGTCAACTGGGTTTGCAAACGCTTTTCAAACACGCACATTTTCATTTCCAGAGCATCACACAGTAATGATGATAACCATGCAATATAAAAGATGGTAGTAAAATTTCCAATTGTCGGAATATTTGGCACATATACATGAGCAATTTACCGGACATGCCCCCAAAATCAATGCAAGTACTGATCCTCTCTCGGGCTTAAGGATGTGATCAGAACACCTATTTTCTTTCTCCCTTTCCTTTTGCTTTAAACATGAAAACAAGATAGATAGAAATAAAGCAGAATATGAAAAACAAGGTCGCTGCTCGTCCCAGGTACGCCTTTACGACAAATAACCCAAACAAATCGTTGCAGCGAACGAATCGCGGGGTATACATTGGGCTATTCAGCTCTCCGTACTCGTGTCTCGTGTCGGCTCCAAAACCCCTTCGTCAAATCCAGGGGATGTGATGAGGAAAAACCAATATGACTCGTTTAACCTATTCGCTACAACCCACATTCTCCGACATGCTATACGCGCACCCAGGGTGATGGTTACATGTGGATTCACGAGGTTCCATACTTTCAATCTAGCGACAGCAGAGCTCGTATATGTACCGCATAATAAATACGAGCCACACGCAATATGTCAATATCTTTTGATTTGTCGACGGCAAAAAAGAAAGAAAGAAAGAAAGAAAGAATATAAAAGGGGGATTCTTTTTATCGCCGTTTCGCTCTGTACAGCGACAGCTACACTTTGCTCGTACGCGGAAAAAGTATGATCATATTCCATGTCGTTCCCTTCGATAGTGTTGGTATGTGGATTTATCGCGCAGTTGAAAGATAATGTCTAATCTGGTTTTTTTCTGTCTACATGCACATATTCTGAGTCTCGAAAGGGAAAATAGCACACACACACTCACACACACACACACGAACACAAACAAACATAAGGAGCCTCATCACAATGCTACGTTGACAGTTTCAAGCACAGAAATGCACCGCCTGTCCATAATCTATAAATCTGCCTTTATTAGGTCAAAGAGGAGTTTTAGAATCACTCTGCTGTCTTATTGCCTGAATATGTGGTGTTTAAAGGCCTAGGTACGATATTATTGTCTATACGATAACCTGCTAGAGAAATTGTGCTGTATAAGAATTGAGAAGTGTGAGGTTGGGAAATTCCTGATCGTGTGGTTAAAAAGAAGTAAATAAATTATAGCAACTTCTGCAGATCATTGTTTAGAATTAAAGCCAAATAAAAAAAAAGAGATAGACACAGACTACGTGAAAATAGTATAATTGCATTAACTCATCAAAAAGGGATTTCTATCAGCTAAATGAAAAACTTTTTTTTTCTTTTATATAGGGTTTCGAACACATTTCCTTAGATAAAAGTTATTGAACATAATCGATTCACAAATTACGCTTCTGTGTCATAATCAAATATAAAATGTGAAAGTTTTGAAAAACTTATCGTAGTAAAAACATAATGAAACTATAATATTCCTATACATAGGCGGTAGCTCATAATTGATAACCCTGAATTCCTACTTAGCCACTTTACGACAGAATCCTGTGACGTAAAAACACATGGCACAATAATAATGCTTCAGCAGTAAAAACAATAACAATGAAGACAATACAAAACACTAAACAGATCGAGCATTGACACATAGAATATTGCAGCAACCAGAAAAGCTAAATTTAGAAATTATGTGTTGTTTGAAGGTTTGCATGGTGAAGTAAATGAGGGAGAAAGATTTACGGTGACACCATGTGTATGTCCTTAACCGGATCGTTGTTCGGCAGAAGAGTCTAGAAAGAGGAGAAATGAAGAGGGAAGCGACATATGGGGGTTGTAAGGAGGGAAAAAAGTGGTAAGGAAGATTAGAGTGAGATTCAAACATCCGAACATCTTACATGATTCTCACTCTAATCTTCCTTACCACTCTCTCTGTTCCTTTCTCTACCGTCTCCAATAGTGCAACTTCAACTTCTGGCCCATTACTGTTCCCCAATCTTCACTTTTTGCCCTCCTTACAACCCCCATATGCCGCTTCCCTCCTCAATTCTCCTCTTTCTAGGCTCTTCTGCCAAACAACGATCCGGTTAAGGACTACATACACATGGTGTCACCGCAAATCTTTCTCCCCAAATTTAGAAATGTTACAGGTAATTTAATCATTGGATAAGAAAAAAAACACAATTAGGGTAAAAATATTACAATTACACTAACTTTAAGACCCAAAGGGAGAATGAAAAACGAAATAAGAAACAGATGAAAACAAACAGACTAAGAGCCATGTTTTAGCAAATTGCATACCAAACACGAAACAGAAAACAACAACAAAACAGTACTGTGGTTTCGAAATATAAAGGAGATTATTCATAGCGTATGTGGTGTTATATTGCACGCGGCGATCAGAAACAATATAGTCCAGATATGGCGGTGCAAGCCCATTCCTGATTATGTAAATCGCAAGACAGTCATATACACGATACTGATACTTGATTCTTTGTTCAACCGTCTGCCACTCTTTAAGGCGCATCAAGACATCTTTTGATGTGTCAAAATCAGAATTTAGCACTAATCGGGAGAACTTTTTTCTAACTTCTCTGAAGTTTTAATATGAATGTTTCGAAACAATTGCCAAGTGCCCCAAATGATACAGTTGTAATCAATGTGAGGTAATATGAAATTATAGTAGATGTGTTTCAGCATTTTCTTTCTCAGCAGCGAGCGAATCCTACGCAAACAAGTGGTAGCCAGAGATATTTTTTATAACACCATTTTGTGAAGAGACCAAGTAAGATTAAATTGTTGGAAAGTGGCTCCAAAATATATAATGTATGATGATAGGATAGCATAGTTGGATGCGATATCATGTACAAGGTCGTTTAACTTGCTGTATTTACAGATATCAAGCAACAGAGAGCGAATTTCCGCTTCCCTGTAAATCGGACACCTGGACCTTTATATTTGGGACCAATAATAAAACGGAATGAAAGCAAGCAAACGCACATACACACGCACGCACACACACAAACACATACACACACACATGAGATATATGATAGATATAGATGATAGGACTTTGATTCTTTAGAAAAGAACAGGAAACTACATGGAATGAATCCATACTGAGGGGAAAAGGTTTGTTCAGATCATTTCCGCCAAGAGCAGCTGAAACGATAAATAATCGGTGATATCAGTTGACAATACGAATTCATGTGTGTATCTGTCTATCCATCTATCTATCTATATTTATATCTATATCTATCCGTCTATCTATCTATCTATCTATCTATCTATCTATATGTCTGTCTATCTATCTATCTTTCTATATGTCTATCTATCTATCTATCTATATATCTATCTATCTATCTATCTATCTATCGATATGTCTATCTATTTATCTATCTATATGTTTATCTATCTATCTATCTATCTATCTGTCTATCTATCTATCTATCTATCTATCTATATGTCTATCTATTTATCTATCTGTCTATATGTCTATCTATCTATCTATCTATCTATGTGTCTATCTATCTATCTATCTATCTATCTATATGTCTATCTATCTGTCTATCTACTCCAGTATGTATATGTCTATCTATCTATCTATCTATCTATCTATCTATATGTCTGTCTATCTATCTATCTATCTGTCTATCTATATGTTCATCTATCTATTTATCTATCTGTCTATATGTCTATCTATCTATCTATATGTCTATCTATCTATCTATCTATCTATATGTCTATCTATCTATCTATCTATATGTCTATCTATCTATCTATCTATCTATCTATCTATCTATCTATCTATATGTCTATCTATCTATCTATCTATCTATCTGTATATCTATCTATCTATCTATCCATATTGATCGCAAACCAGATTAAGCGCCACTTTGAAACATTTTAAAGTAAAGTCTTCATCAGATAGAGCAAAAGAAAGCCTTCCTGGGGATATTTAACATGTTGCATAACAGGAAATATTTTGAAGTTATGACTAAAAAATTCCCATGTTATTATTTCCTTCGTTCTTTTTTAGCAGGTTTAAACGCATATATCTCTAAATTGACAAGAAGTACGTAGGATAACCTTCTTGACGATCAAACTCTTCATGTAATAGATATAATTATGCGTGGGATATCACTGTAATTATCATTATCATCATCATCATTAGTATCATTGGTATCATCAATGTCAAATTATAGATACATTACTGCAAAAAACCTTAAGTTCAATAGCACATTCAACAATCATTCTGGAGCTGAGTTATACCTTTCGCCGGTATATCGCTATGAATAGATTAAGATGAATTAATGTATATATCTGCGCTGGTTATCCGTTCAAGTGCGTGCCAAGTTACATGACCAAAACCTTATAAGACTAATCTTGCTTGTGTTGTCAGGCACAATCTGAAATGCTAAAACGTGAATTGTAGGAGTTGACTGAAGAGTCTTTCTTATTCCACCGTAGTATTTTTTCCTGAATTCTCGCAGTGTAATAATGCTGGTATACATCGAAATGAAAGAGTAAACAGGAATCAAAACTTCTTCCTCTTCCTTTTCCCCCAGAAAATAGAATGAGTGAATGAACAAGGGATACGTTTTTAAATAGTCTCTCAAACCCAGATTCGTAAACATAAGGGGCTTAAATGGTTTATATTCTTTTCAAAATATAAATTCAGCAAATATTGATTTCATTGACCAAAGAAGAAAAATCTCGTACATCCAAAAACATGTAAGGTGCAACATAACCCCCCCCCCCCCCAAAAAAAAACAACAACAACAAAACAAAAATGACATTCGATGAAATGAAAATTTTGTTCATCTGCACTCTTCCTCAAAGACAACACCGGCGAAAATGCTGAAGTGGAGCACACTTCACGCTCAACTTAATTTTGAATGTTATTGCACTTGTGCGCTTCCCACCAATATTACAATTTAATGTGAACCTTTAAGACTTTTTTTTTTAAAGTACTGTTTACCATTGGGAGCAGTGATTCAAAAAATGTTATCACATTTTATGCACATTTTATGCACAATGTTATCACATTTTACGCACATGTGTAGGTCAGTTGTATCACAAAACATCCTACCATATAAACAATTCCGCAAAAAAAGCCTGAAATATAAGGAGATATCACTATGTTTTCAAATAAACCTTAACTGCAGACGGTTTAGTCTACGAACAGTCTTACTATAACTATCTTTCAGATTTTGCATATCTAACAATACTTAACATTGATTATACTGATTAACATTTTCACACTGGTTGTTTCTATCCCTAACTCACATTTTAGATCTGTTTTGAAGCATTAAATGTGGGTTTTACATGTTTCATCTGCAAATTCTTATGCCCCATTCAATGACACTTTCTTCCGTTCTGCTTGTTTGCTTGTTTTCACTTCTTAAAAGTCATTAACTGCATGCGGTTTTAGAAATGAAGACAATCCTAAACCTAAACAAGCACACATTTCAGTGTGCAAAGGAGATCAAGATTACTTAAAAACAAATAAAAATTATTGTAATGAACTCCTGATGAAATGTTATGAAACCCTTAAAGTGCAAATCATCCCGTGTACATTTTGGTTTGAATGAATCGTTACTTAAAGACCACACAGACAGAACAGAACGAAGGATTTTTTATTCAAAATCGTACATAAACCATGAGAGTTATCATGGCATTTCAAATTGTTAGGTGTTAGCGAAACAGTCAGTGATGATAGCATATAAAAAACGAGATGTACAAACCAATTGAGATGATGATATTATGACCTCCCAAATCTCCATTTACCAACACATTTGGTGCTCCGAATTTCTGTCGTTTTCTCGATTCAAATCTTTTATTTCATTTTTCGACAAGAACATTATTATACATGCCACTTTCTATGGCAACAGAGAATAAGGTAAGCAGAACAATGTGAAATGAAAAGAGTACACAATAATTTTGGAACCTTACAGTGATTATACATTGTCATGAAAACTGAAGTGAGCAAAGTGAAGTAAACATTATATAAAGTGCGAAAAATGGAGTGACCCACTGAAAAGACAAAGCCTGTATGCTCAGCATCAAATTTCAGTCAGCAATAATGGGTTTTAACAAAGTTGTTGTTGCCGAATTATCAAAGTTTGTATGATGTGTTTTAGCACAAACCAACGAGAAAGTTAGGATCTAATGACATCATAACTTAATGAAAATCAAATCATGCGGCTGCCGCCAATATATTCTGTATGAGGTGTAAACATGCAACATATGGGATGCCAATAGTCAACTGAATCTACGATTTTCCCTATATTTTGTAGATTATCATAATTTTGATGAAACTGGTATCATTCTGTCCATCTGAATTTAGTCTATTCATAAACGCCAACATTATACGCAGAAACATTGCGGAGTTATCCTTTATAACGCCGAGTGGTAACAATGTGTCGCACGTTGACCTATACACAGGCAATGTCCTCTCTTTATATTGGCTGCCTTGGAATCCTCGCATGGAGTGAAGTCTAAGGATTCTCACCTTTGGCTGATTGGCTGGCGGTAGGACCAATGAAGCGTCACTAATTACTCACGTGACCAAGAAAAGATTCGATTAAAGGAAGGAATTAGGGTAAGAAGAAGGAGAAGAATGTGAAGAAGAAGGAAGGGATGACCAATTAGGAGAATAAAAATGAGTCGGAGAAGCGATGAAAAGGAAGAGGAAGAAGTACTTTGAGAAGGAATGATGAAGAATCCACAAGAAATTCGTCCAACCATACCAATAAGCTCCATCACGCAGTGTTGTCATGATATAAGATTTAATATTCGTCCTCAGGAGAAAACATCGATGGAATGAGATACTGACAATGTTGCAATGTATCTTAAAACAACACTTTCTTATCATCTGCATGCTTCGAGCTATATTTCTAGCTAAGGATAGAAAGGACTAAAATATTAAAGAATAACGCATAGGCATATATATGATGATATCAGTGAGAAAAAAAAACCATACAAAATGAATGCGCCGGAACACACCACTGCTCATCTGGTCCCAATGCTATAGCAAATACTAAATAAAGTCCTAATAAAAGTAAAAATGACTTCAGTCACCATGGCAACAGGTAGGCAACAACCAATCAGTTCTCCGACTTCAAGTCGTTCTCATAGTGAATAAACCGTTATCGCGCAATGAAACGATTACAAACATTCCTATACAAAGAGGGCTCATGGAGACATTTTTTTTTTTTACACACAAACCATGCTGGTAGGCACCTTAATCCTCCCCCACCCACACCCTCCCCCCGTACACACACCCCCACACACACACACAAGCAAGAATGTACACAAATACATTCGCAAATCATGTAAATTGATAAAACGTACATACTTAATACAGAGACTGCACAACGAGCGAAGGGTTGCTGATATTTTCACGTTCCATCGCATTACGGGGAACAAGTTCATATCTGGCTTAGATCTTGACGTGGTATCGCTACTGCAACCAGACATTCAAATGAGATGAAATCAGTCTATTGAATGCCGTTACAAAACAGGGAAAGATCTGGTACAGAAACGTTTCCTAGCGATGCAGATGTACATCTGTCAATCGGCATCGGAGAGAAAATAAGGTGACCTTGATGTAGCTTTGTGATGGAAGATTACCACTATCCAACGACGTTTAAGAGTTTGAAAAGAATCTTTGTTGGTCTTCAGTGAGCTAATACCTGATGTCCGCCGGGTGTACAATAACCATCATACATCAGAACAATCCAAGCTTTAAACAGGTACAGGGAGCAATTACTGCTCTGCTCTAGACATATGACCAGGGTCTGACGTTAGATAACTGTGCATGAAAGTCTTGCGCAGATTAACAGAACGACATAAAACAGCAATAGAAACAGGAACAGCAAAGAAAAGACAAGCAAAACTTGATCAGAAGGTGGAATTTTAAGGTTGTCACTGAAATTTTGATGAAAGATTAGTGAGAATTATTATTTTATGATGGTATTAACAGTAATAATCGCGATGATTATAATTCATAACTGTAATGATAGGTTGGATTTTTCCTTAGGAACAAAACTGCTTTCTTCCTTAGAACTCTGCATTCCATGTTACACTAGCTTAGTTGTACATTTTTTTTTTTAGATTTTCTTTGGTTTTCGTTCAAATTTGTAATTCTATTTCACACCTGTGTCGTGGCAGAAAAGAACATCATGTCAATAGATGTACACATCAGACAGGAACAGAACTGAAAGGGATCGTATACTTTTGATTGAGACCAAACTTCAGGTTTCTAACATTTTTGTTGAGATAATGGGAAACCTCTTTGAATTGTGAGAGAGCATGTAATTCCAAAAGGAATTCATCGTTTATTTGATGAAAATTGGTTTCGAAATGGCAGAGATATCCAAAACAGAGCGATCCTATCAAAAGATGGGACCCACCTTTTATTACGAGGGCTTTGTTTTACTTTGTTTTTGGATGTCTCAGCCACACCAAAACCGATTTTCATCAAAAGTTCCTCTTGGAATGGCATGCTCGGCACATTTTCATAAGTGGTTTCTTGGTATCTCGCAAAAAATTAAAAGCCCAGTCCTCATCTCCATCAATACTGTACCATCCCTTTAAGAAATCTGAAGCAAAAGCACCCATCTCTGCACCACAACACACTTTCACGTCTAGTACACCCTATCGATGTTTCTTCTATAGACATGATAGAGTCCGTATCAGAACCATTTTTCCCCTTATTTTACGAACCTCAAATTCTGCCGCAGTCTGTCGGCGCTCATCTCGCTCTGCAGTTTGCTTGAGATGACGTCATCTTCTGGCCTTTCGATGACTGGATCGACAGCGATCGAGTGTCCGGGCGCGGAAAAATGGCCCACGATGATACCGATCCCGACTCCGATGCAGAGGAGTGCGACCCCGATGGCCAGGGTGACCGAGCGTCGGTATCGTTGCTGCATGGTGGCGACGACGAATGCCTCCTCCGCGTTCGGCGCGACCAGATTTACGAAGGCCAGCTGGTGCTGCCTGCCATTCGACGGGTGGATAGACGACTCCAGGGTGCTGGTTGGCGGGAAAAAAAAACTAGCGTGATTGAAAACAAATTCACTAATCGGATTTCAACCCTGGCTGATTATTTCTTTATTTTTTCCCACTGCCGTCGTGATCACGCTTGTACGCTCGATCGTCGAAAATGAGACACACTCGTGTAACAAAGAGATGGTTGCTTGCTGAAAAAAAATCAAACGGTGAAAGCCCTTTGAGGCAGGATCGAAGAAGTTAACGAGACGATCATGGTGAGAAGGAAAAGGTGACTTACTTGCCAGGCGATGGAAGATTGAATCATAAACCTTAATCGCTCAAATATGCCTGTCCTAATCATAATCTCCACTTTAATGGCTTAAAATTACCTAAGGTATTGTATCCTGCTTGAGGTAGTAAATTGGTAACGAATGAGTGGCTATGTCCTGTCGGTTGAGGATCCTAGTGACGTAATAGCCAGTCACACCTGTGACGAATACAAACGTCAATTGTGACTACTGTAAAAATAGAAGAGTAATCTTTCCTCGGGAGATTCGAAAGCTTGAGACAATCATTTTAGAAGAAATCGTCGCTCCAAGCTGATTTAATTGCTGAGGGGCAAATTAAGATTAATGGAGTCAAACGAAGAACACCAAATTGGAAGTTACAAGTCTCCTTCACTTGATCTCCAAGTTCCCTTCTTTCAAATCAGACACACCAACACGTATATTTATACATGTCACACACTACTTTTTTTCACACACCCACACATAGTCACATATTACTCACTTCAACATACGCACAAACGCACACACACTCACACGCACGCGCGCACACACACATCGCTACACCCACTCGCTTCCCACGCCTTGTACAACGGTACACCCACGCAAGCCAAAAGCTCATGCGAGCAAAATGCATTGACGTGCGCTTCACAAGCCCCAGATTCTGTTTATGCTTTTTTTTATCCCTTCCTCACCCTTCCTCTTCCTCGGTTTATCCATCCATTGTCTTATCCCTTTTTACACCAATCCAAAAAGCGTGAGCAACCCACAGTTTCCAGTTTGTTAAAGGAGATCAAGCCGACTACAAAAAGAAAAAAAAAATTAGTGCACTCCTATCGCTTCGTGTAATGGAACCCTTAAAGTGCAAATCATGTCATGTTCAATTGGCTTGAACAAATCAATGAAGACCACATACTTCTTTAATTTTCCTCGGCAATTCACTTTAATATCTCCAAACTCGCTGAACCCCCTTTCTCCTTACTCTCTCTCCTCTCCCTCCCACCTTTCTCTTCCCTTTCATATTCTTTCTCTATCTCCCAATCTTTCACACAAGGACCAGCATTAATCTTTTCTCCTCGTCTCTGTCCGTTCGTCAGTTTGCTACCTATTCAAACACACATCGCAGCCTGCCTTTCGACACTGTGTCATTCTCGTCGTTGTTTTTTCTATTTCTATTCCCCCAAACCTCCCTGCCTGCCCCTGCCTGCCACTTCTACACATTCTCTCTCTCCCCTTCCCTCCCCCTTTATCTTTCTTCCCTTCCCCTCTCTCTTCCTCTCATAACTCGAGTGTCACGTGACCGTACTGGCGCCCCTGGATGCTTTCTGCAGGCCAGTCTACAATAGGCACTCGAGTCACGACATCCGAGTTACTCCTGGATTTCATTTTCCCTCGAATGTTTCCCCGGGCTTCAAAATATTGCATTCTTCATCACAGATTCATACCCCATATCACAATCTTTTTTTTAAGCACTGTAGTCGAGTAGTCACGTTGCAGTAGATGTGAGAGCATTCTGCTCGACAAGTCTCGTTCAGTCAAAAACTCAAGGTGGTCCTCTATTAGTCCCTGAGTGTCATAAGTTAGCAGTCATTATCTGGAACGCGCTCGATTGAGAATTTCATATACTATTATAACTTTAGTTGCAACTGATTGACAAATTGCCCCATACGTTGACGTAAATAATCACTGACTTGCTCAGTATTGTTAGTAGTAGCCATGACAAAAGAAATCATGGGCATACATACTCGAGCACGATTATATAACTTGCCTTGGAACAATAAGGGTATGGTCAATATACGTAATTGCCTTCATACAGTAACGTCACAATTAATGGTGTCCGTATACACAAATACGTATCTATTTCTATGAAGTATATGTGTATGTCTGACCATGTGTTTGTCTGTGTGCCAGTCTATGTGTCAATAATGTCTATGCATTTATACACGTGAATATATACCTCACGTGTAGTTTTCGTGTGTGCATGCGTATAGAAAATCAGAGTATACAAACCAAGCTCATTTCTTTCACGGATGTAAAACGTTATTCACACTTGACATCAAATATTACTTTTTATTTTGGATATATCTGACATTAAGAAATCGACTGGGAACATCAAATATCAGTAATTGAAGAAATCGGATGTTGGTAAATGAATAAGTCCATCTGATCACCGAACAAAGATATCTCTCACGCAGCTAGTCATTCATAAAATATATCTAGACAAGTTGTATCACAATGAGACAAATACATAGATGCCATTATTTCTACAGAACTTTCTATCTCTTTCCAGATACATACATACATACACACATATGCATATATATATATATATATATATATATATATATATACATGAATTTATATATCATATATCTATACATCTTTCGAATGTTGTAATACTAAAAAGAATGAGTCTCAAATACGATATCTGTAGATCCAACAAAAAAATTGGTGAATAAAAACCTTCTTGTTGGATCTACAGATGGCGTATTTGAGACTCATTCTTCTAATAATTATAAAATTCGAAGTCCAACACTGACGTGGAAAGTTCCAAGATCTGTATATACATTGCAAAATAAAATGATATGTATAGATAATGTATATGTATGTGATCACGACACACATTAAAATGGGTGCCCCAAATGTCGACATCAGTCTGCCTTTCTTTTGCCTGTCTGCCTATTCAATCAATTTGATGAAGGAGAACTTATTGGCTGCCAACGCAACGCAACGTCGCTTTCGTCTATCCTGTTGAGTGCTGCTGTAACTCCATGTTCGACCACGCTTTCACAGTGTGCGCATTTCTGCAACAAAATAGTGCAGTAACGAGCCATGCTTGAGAAATTCACATGATATACATATTAATCTATCTATCTATCTATCTATCTATTTAGATGCATATATATATATATATATATATATATATATATATATATAATTATATATGTATATATATACATATATATAATTACATATATATATATATATATACTTATATATATATATATATATATATATATATATATATATGCGTTTTATTAGATCGGTTTTAAGCAGGATGGATCTCCGCTTCGTAAGTATTCATGAAAACACGACGAAGCAGTCGAACTTCTTTTCTTCTCCGTTTTGTTATCATATACGTATAAGCTTGTACGGTCTTTCGTCATCACTGTCTTCTTTATACGTCACAATCAAAAAATGAAACAATAATACGCTTACACACAAGATGTCTCCAAAGCATTACAAGTATATTAGTGCAAGCTAGAAGTTTTAGCTGATTAAACCTCCCATATACCCCACCCCATCAAAGAAAAACAGCACAGGGAGAAAACCGGATGTGAAATTGGAGAAGTAATATGCATCGAGTTTCCTATCGTATTCACCAATACCTAGGCACCGAGTGCGTAGAATAATAGAAGATGAATATCACATTTCACTTTTATGTTTTTATTTTCTTTTTGTCAGAATGCAAAACGGATCTTCCGTTCACTGGTGAAATGGAACTATTAAATGCATAGGGCTTGAACTCCTAGCGGCTATGAATCGACGGGTTTTAATAAATCTTGGTTTGTATATAATTTCGTTTATTTTTACGAATAGCAAAAGATACTATATAAGCAAGCATGCGCTGGAGACAATGATGCATGTCGCCGTGTTGTAAGCAAAAAGTCTGCGTTTTTTAAAGCAAACTTACATGCGCTTTGATACAGCACGGAAAAAAGAAAATATCAAGAAAATGGAAAACTTTATGAAATGATAAAAACAGTAATAATTGTTTTTGTTCTAGGGGAGCGTATTATTACGGTTGACAAAAGAAAAAAAAAAGAGGGGGAAACAAAAAGAAAGAAAAAACCTCATCCAGGCAAGCCCTCCAAACTTTCCGAAGGAGAAAATTAGAAATTAAATATTACGTTATTGCGTGTTAGCAAAAAAGAAAAAAAAAAGGAAAATGCTCGGACGGGTATGGGCCGGACGTTGTGTGTATTTGTCACCATGGAGACGCACTTACACGTTGTCAGACATGAAAAGGTATATCAACAAACCGTTGGATTCGCGCGCTTTTACCGCGACTTCCGGAGTGGAGCGTTGGTTAGAGAAGGAGAGACGTGGGTACTTCGTCCTCGCGTGGCAATGCTGCAGCCAGCTAGGCGTAGGGCTGGCTAACCAGGGGCAAGTCAAGTTCAGGAGTGCACGTCTTTACTACGAAGGAGGCAAGAGTGTCGTCTGTGATGGAACGCCCGGGGGCCATTAAAGAAGCGTTCGACGCCGTTACGCGGCGCACTAAATCGTTTCCACGAGTTATTCATTGAAAGTGCGAGTGCTCCTCAATCCAAACTATCTTGCTGATGTAACGCTGTTCTTGTTTAGCCGAAGAGAGAGAATGAACAAGTGTTTCTAGCATAAATGGCTACTAACTATCAATCTTAACTCTACGTGCTTCGATCAATTGCATACCGAAAATGTATTTTTTTAAAAATCTAAAATGAGGCAATTAAAGACTAACAATGGAATGATATCTATTGTGCTTTATTAATCTATCCAGTACCCCATTTCATAAAGAAAAAGTTGATATGATAGAAACTCTTGCTGGAATGGCGATTGTCATGGTAACGACATGAATCCAGCTTCCTAATTGGCTGTTGCTTTAGGAAGTTATTATTCTAGCAAGAGTTGCTACTCTATAGCATCTTTTATGAAATGGAGCCCTGATGTCTCTTTCCTTTTCTCCCTCTTCTATATTACTTTTGAATATTTGCATAAAATTATATGATATATCATATTAATGTATACCAGACAAACACGCACATACTGCCAGTACATACATATAGTGAGATTCAAGTCTCTTTGTACAGTTTTCCCCCTCTCTCTCTCCCTGTATATACATCACATACGGTATTATAACACACTAAGAAGAAACTAGTCACATCTCAACGAAAGAGGAATAATTTATGTAGAATTATGTTTCACAATATCTCTTTCGTAAATGCCAAGATAACAATGGCAATACGCATAACAGCTGTACGATGTGCAAGCTCGCGCCGCAGTAAACAAAACAACAGACGAAAATCGCCGCTGCTCTCGCATAGAGGCAAATGATAAAAGACCGCACAAACCCTCTTCCAATTTCCATCGCGTCCCTGGATGAAGAATTATTGACCTCGTCCAGATGGGAGGAGAAATGTAACAAAACAGCGAACTTGTCCTATACATGCTTAAGAGCACCCTCCTCTAATGGCTGAACCGACCTATATAATTTTTGCAGACCCTGGCTTTACGGTATTGTATGACGTGAATTTCTGAGGCCATTATCCTCGTCAAGCATCTACTTTAATATGATCATGGTCTCCTGCATATCCATTACACTTTGATTTGCTTAATTTGTCTCTTGCCCAGCAGGTACATGGAGTCTTTTTTTTTTTGGCGTAAAATGATACCACCACCTCTTTTTATTCTGTTATCGAAGAAAATAATGTTGTAAATCTAAGTCAATCGGTTACCTGTTTCCATTGTATTTCCGGTGTTCAATACTCTATAACTTTGTTCAACTGACTTTGTATTACATTCTTGTATGAAAAAAAAAAGGAATGCAGAAATCAAATCAAATCAGTAAAGTCGGCATGGAAGAAGCAAATTAAAATTACAAAGACACATCGACAGACAGATAGAAAAAGCAAGCAAGCAAATAAATAAATAAACAAAGAAGCGCACAATACGAACGGAATTGAGGACAAACTTCACAAGAATTTAGATATGATTTGAGTCTCTTCAGCCAAGTCTTTAATATATTTACATCGAAAAACGTGAGGCTGGCATGGCGTGTCAAATAAGTAGAGAAAATTGACATTGTGCTTTCAAATGGTTCACAATCGGCGTGTTATGATCTGTTGCATTGCAAATTGATTGATGCCCGGAGTCATCGTCGAGTGGTTTGTAGCTATTTGGGTATATAGTCTCTTCCAACGTCTTCAGATACCATTTCTTGTTTCATTTTTGTCTCTTATTGTTGCTTTACTTCCGCTTTCTCTGAGTACGGTCTCTTTTAATTCATGTTGTTGCTGGTCTACAGAGTTCTCTCTACAAGTTCTTCGCATGCATAATATCATTTGCCGGGTTCAATATCGATTGCGTCTGTGTCTATCTCTGTATGAATATAATATGATCATTGGTGGCTGCAACGTCTATCTGCCTGATAACGGTATGTATGTATGTATGTATGTATGTATGTATGTATGTGTGGGTGTATGTATGTATGTGCGTATTTAGGTATGTATGTGTGCTATGTATTTAACCCTAACTAGGCGGGGGGGGGGGGGGGGGGGCTCCGAGGCCCCCCCCCCCCCCCTCGACGTTCCGCGCGATGTATCGCAATCGCAAAAAGCTATCGCCGCGATGTTTCATGACTTTTTTCTTTCGAATCTCGCGCATCTTTTGACACCAAATTTGTGACGCCCGGGCGCGCGGTTCCGAAGTTACGCATAAATATGTACATGCATGTCAGACCAAAAATTGCTCAAAAACGTGAATTCGAGTACAATTTCAATGGATACTGTGCTTACAGGCAAATTTCATAAAAGCATGATTATTTTGGTGTTTTATTGATTAGAATCAATGAATAACATATTTTCATGTTCGGAGCGATGTCGCGGACAAATTTCATCGAAAAAACAATGAAAAACATAAAGTCGAAAAAATTAGGAAATACATAAGAAATTCAAAAAAACCCACTAAAATACTTAACAATTTTTTCTGATATCACAATTTTTTAATTACATTTGCTAAGGACACTAAAAAGAATATTTACACAAAAAAATGTGCCTGTTTTGAGCTTTATGTTGTGATTTATACCAAATAGTCTGATTTCATGCATCATTATGCATAAATTAGCATAATTTAGCATAAATGATAATTTTTTGAAAAATTAACTTCAAGATATTTTAGATTACATCATAGGCAATGTGTGTGCCAATTTTCGTCGCGATCGCGCGGTCGACGGCCGATATCTGGAGGGGGGCCTGGGAGGCCCCCCCCCCCCCCCCGGCTCTATCAACTACCTAAATAGCCCGGCCTAGTTAGGGTTAAGTGTGTATGCACGCAGTATGAATGTATTATAAGTATATTTCTGCCCATGATATATCTTCCGCTGTAAATTCTGAAATGGAATGCTCACATTATGGAGGCAGTGCTCCGACATCAGAGTTCATGACGACATGGCTGTGCAGATGGTGTATTTTTTTTCCGATGCTAATGGCAATGAAATAAATTCAATTCAATTCAATTAGAAATATCCAATGCAACAATTTTGCCAGTTCATTCTCGGGAAAATCATCTAGGCCCTTATTCATGCTCGATTTGACTTCGATGAATAGAGTAAACAAACACAGCGGTACAATATCCATCGAATTCGGAGACGCCCAGCATGTAAGGATGTGAGGGAAATCTAAGTGTTCCCTTCCTTTTCAGAAATGGTGTTATGTTTTATTCATTTCAGTTTATGTAACGGTTAAAGTGACTGTTTTGTGGTGATTGCATCACGAAATCTCGATACCTTATCGTGGTTGCAACGCGTATCATTATCCTCTGAAAACTTGTGAAACTGGAAGATTTATTCCACAGCTTTCATATTTCACATAGATTAAAACTTGTAACACATGGTTTTGATATTTTATTCAATTCTTACGTCCGATTTCATTGCAATTTTTAAGATTCTCTTAGCTTGAATTAACTCGATTCTTTAAATCCGTATAACTAGAACATGGAGTATAGTGGCCCTTTAACTCCCAGTGCTGATCCATAGTGTGTCTCGAGTTGCTCGGCCTAAAACACTAAAACAGGCGAAACTTTATGACCAAGGACAATCAACCTTTTGCTACGACAATTGCTGTTCCTTCCCGCTTGTAACAGGTATAGGCAAACATCGCTGACAACGCACACTTCAGTGACATTTAAATTCTCGCTATCAGCACTGATCAGTATAATTGCCCAATGATCTAAAAAGATGATTTTACAGTCAGGCGAGCTGATCACGATTTTTTTTCTCTTGTTAAATGAAATGAACAGTCAGTTTGCGTTTATTTGTTGCTGTTTTTTTTGGTTGTATTAATATACGATTTGTTGTAGTTACATGGCTTAATCTTAATTGTTCATTTACTCGTTTTTGTTTCCATATCAAGGCATGATAACATTTACAAAATTCAAAATACATTTATTATGCGTCTTGAATGGTGGGATCATAAAGAAGCACACCGGGGCTTGTTGGAAATGATCAAACCTTACAAGCAATCATTTTTACATTCTACGAGGTCAATCATCAAGCAAGTTCCCATGATTAAACAAAGGAAGATACAACGAAAGAAGAAATAAAAAAGACAGACAAGTGACAGAGGAGGAAACATTGCATATTCATACAAAGAATTTTCAGGTACATTTCATAAAACGTGTGTTTTTTCTGATCTATGACGTGTATAAAGCCTTTTAAACCGTCTTTAGTTAAAGTCTTACTGCTTTTTTTCATTGTTGGGAGAAGGGTATTCGAAAGAATATGATACAGGGCTATTACAAATATGAGATTTGCAATGGCCCCTTTGCAAAATATTGACATGTCATCTGCAAATGATAAGTCCCATATATCATTACATGTATTATCAATATTATCATCTAAATTATTTGATGCATGCGGTAAATGAGTACACGCAGCACAAAAGAAAGCAAACGCTTCCATTTTTAGATTTTTCATATATGAGCATAATAAAACAATAAATCATATATCAAATTAAAACAAACTCTATTCTTCTTTAGCCACTTTGGGCTATTAGGATATAACTCAATTTACACATGGATGAACGCATTTTTTCCCTGTTAATGTACAAAAACAAAAATGGTAAGAATGGACAATTTGCAATTGCTGTGTTGATGTCCTTTCACATAAGCAATGGAAACAAAGTGAATAATGATACATAATGACTTAATCATAATGAATTAGAGACAGAGTTGATTAAACTCAAATAATTGAGCGTTCGCTCTCACTCCCTCTCTTTCCCATTTAAAATGAGGGAGAAGGAGAGAGACAGAGAGTTTATATGGAAAATAAAGAAAAAAAAAGTCCAAGCACAGACCTTGTAGTACTCCGCACTTTATTTCTTAATTTCTGATGGGACTCCATTCATGCATATTGAAAAAAATTTGACGATTTGAGAGATATAGCATAATTTGTTAATATAAATCTAATTTCGTAACGAAATGCTGTAGTTTTCTCATCCAGCAATCACGGCGGTGGCGAAATTGTAAAACCTCAACTTTTAAACGGATAGTTCAGTTTTCCTCAAATTTCAGTGATGTGTTCTACTAATATTGCATTCACTCAATCCACGAAATTAAGTATTTCGATTTCATTCTCCTTTACTGCGTTTCACAGTATACTATTACCCGCTCATAGATTTATTTCTGAAGTTTGTGCATATTTGACTCAGTGGCACAGGAGGTGTATTAAGAGGATCCGTTTGCCCCCCTGCTCTTCCAGACCTTGAAGTCAATCATGTCAATGTTAGCTCCAAGTGTGGTCCACATAGTTATCGAACGCTGTCAGTGTAGACACCGTATATAAACTTTTCCGCGTAGGCATCCACTTTGCAACGTATAGGCCTATCTATTGCGAGGATATCGTGATTACGATCCGATTACGATCCGGGATGATCCGTGATGCGATCCGTTAAAGTGTAAACGGGACTTTAGACTGGATCCAAACAAAATAAAAAAAGCTATAACAATAAGAAGAATAAGAATGATTGGTAAAGCAATGAAAAGAGAGAAATTGAAATTGGCGCACAAATAAATTCACTCGTTTCCAGTATGTTAAACTGAAAAGGTCTTACATAACATAGGCCTACATTAATTAGTAAGAACAGACAGAATGACAAAGAATTTGCAATACTATTATGTTTTGCACCAAATCGTACAGTTAAGTTAGCACATGGTTAGTCCTCTGTGCGCTCGATCTCCGCGAAATATTTTGAACGTTCTCATCAAATCTCGGTGAGGAAAAGGAACAAACGAAAGATTGTACCAGCAAATACATGACAATGAAATGGATTCGTGTCTTCATTTTCTTGTTGCCGGGCCAGAACAAAGCACACCAAACTGTAAATGCGCAAAACAAAAACGAAAAATAAGGGACAAAAAAAAAAACAAGGACAGAAAAGAAGTCGCAGACTTAAACAAGTTAACAATTGATTTGTCAAACAGCAAATCACACAAAACAGAGCAATGATTGAAAAATAAAAGAAGAAAAATATACAACTGAAAATGGATGAATTATTTCCCGACGCTCGACCCCAGCGGGCCAATATTACTACCGTACCCCCACATGACATTTCGTATTTCTTCTACCACTCGATACACCATACGTGACTGACATTTACTTTGGACTGTCCCAGGGTACTTTCTGTACATTGTACTTTACTTGGGACTCCTGAGCCGCCAAGTGCGGTGGAATGGGGGAATTAGGCCAGTCTTCCGGCGGCCCTTGATACTGAAGACAAACGGCTAACACAAGAATGGGGGAATCGCTCGTTGAATGCAATTCGGAATATAAGCAATTTTGAGCTGAAACATTTTTGATCTTCTACTTTCGGGTTTGCATTGGACAGTCATTTCACAGGACAGTATTTGCCACGGTAAGGCAACAAAATTCGCAGACCTGAAGTTTTAGTCATTTTCTCGACGAAGAAGAAACGATTTGATCGCTGACTAACTAAATCAATCAAGCAGTTGTTCTTTATTGTCTGTCTTGTTCCTGTAGTGTTATAATCACTTGCTTTGTAAAACGCTGCTCAGTACAGTGTGATTATGCAAGAACTTTTACAGTCACTTCACTTGTACACGGTTCTCAGAATCGACATATATATGTAAATGTATATGCTTACGATACGATATGAAACTAGCATGATATTCATGATGAATAATGATACGATGTACTATGCATAACTACATGTATCTTATATTACGACATGTTACAATCACACAATGATAAGTTAAATCTTTGGAAACTTAAAAGGATGGTATAGTAGATTGGTGGAGATGAGGATCGGGCTTTTAACTTTTTTGCGGGATACCAAGAAACCGCTCATGAAAATAATACAGAGCATACCATCTTATGAAGTGGAATTCAAAGTTTATTAGATAAAAATCAGACTTGGAATGGCTGAGACACCCAAAAAACAAAGAAAACCAAAGCGATCATCGCATAAAAGGTGGGTCCCACCTTTCACTAGGATAGCTCTGTTTTGGGGATATCTAAGCTCTTTTGAAACCAATTTTCATCAAATAAACGTTGAATTCCTCTTGGAATTACATGCTCTTTCTTATTTCATAAGAGGTTTCTCATTATCTCACCAAAAAATGTTGGAAACCTGAGATTGGGTATCAACCAAAACTATACGATTCCTCACCAAACAAAACAAACAAACAAACAAACAAACAAACAAACAAACAAACAAACAAACAAACAAACGAACAAACTTGATTTTGTTGTTGTTGGTTCTTGTGTTTGGCTAGCTAATGCAATACATGTCTCTGTCGTATCCAGAAATTGATGAATAAGGTTCCAATTTTCAAATATACAAAGGTGTGGGCAATCTAACTTAACTGCAAGCAACAGATAAGGATTGTGTGTGAATGTGAGTGCGAGTGTGTGTGCGAATGTGTGTGCCAGCGTGCGTTTGTTTATGTGTGCGTTTTCACGACCAGGAAAGTAGTAGGCCTATAACTATATAGGCAGATGTTTATAATATGTCGGAACATGTGTTGGAATAGTGGGACAAGGTATAGCAGGGGGTAGATTTTGGACATAGGTGCGCAGGGATAATTCTTTGCAGTGTGTTTTTTCCCCCACAATTGATTATGGATTCAACAAAGTTATGTGCTCATTTTGTTTGATTAAACGTTACCACCTGAACCAGTATCAAAATTATGTGAAATATTTTCAGGTATTTTGTTATTGTATTTACTGTAATTGTACATAAAATCAACATCTATAATATCTAGTTTAATTTGTTAACACATTCAAAGTTATCGTATAAATTTAATTTGCATTACATGGAATCAGAAATAGAAATTACCGGGGACTCCCCCCCCCCCCGAAAAAAAATAACATTTTATGTAATATAGGCTACAAGTAATATTGAATACGTCACATGGTATTTTACATATTTGGTATTGATCATGATGCAGTACAAAATGTAATTTTCAATAAAAAGGATAATATTGCGTTGTGATTAATTGTTTGTTCACGCAAAATAAATTTTTAGTTTGTACAGCGATATGATAATTCCTTGCTCCAAACCGCAGAAGTGTAGGATTTTTACCTTTCGCCAAGGAAGCTATCATTATTTTTTGTTTGTTTGGTTGTTTGTTTGTTTGTTTTTGTACACCGATATAATGATTGAAGACCTGAATATAAAAACGACCCAAGTCCAATTTTTGGCCAAATTCAGTTTGACATGGGAAATAGTAGCTTATGCATGGACTCATGATAAATCCTAATTACCCCCGGAAGTGCCTAAAATAAATGAGTTAAATCTTATATGAATGTAAGAATGAAGGACTTGGGTCATTCTTACATTCATATTATAGCGCCCTCTCTCGTCCTTCTCTCATCTCTATAGCAGAATATCATGTATATGAATCAAAGAACGACCCAAGTGCATATGAATCAAAGAACGACCCAAGTCCATCACACAAAATGGCCTCTCCACAATTAATGTAAATGTTAATTGTCATAATAATATATGTGTTAATTTGTACATACAATGTTGCCTTCCCATCACAGTTAAATAGAATATCATTGGACAAATAAAAAAGATATGAAGTTTTTTTAAGTTTACTCGAAATGGTCTTCCATGGACTTGGGTCGTTCTTATATTCGTATACTCAATTCCTTGCTCCAAACCGCAGAAGTGTAGGATTTTTACCTTTCGCCACGGAAGTTATCATTATTTTGTGTGTGTTTGGTTGTTTGTTTGGTTGTTTGTTTTTGCGGCGTTTGCTTGTTTGTCCTTCTGTTAGCTGTGATATTACTCGAGAAGTCGTGAACGAATTCTAATGAATTTGGCTTGACAGATTCGATGTTGTAAAAGGGGCACGGGTATACATGTATAGGCAATGGATGGGATTTTGTACCTGATCCGTAGCAAAGGCACGATACACACAGACAAATACACACGGATCCGCAAACATGCACACACAATCCCATTACTGGCATAATTTTCCATGATACATATTTAATGACAAATACACTTAGTGAGAAGTGTTCTGTGAATGGTTGAATATTAGAGGGATAGTACAGATTTAGATGAGATGAGGTTTGAGGTTTCCAACATTTTTTGATGATGACTTTGAAATATGAAAGAGCATGTAATTATAAGAGGAATTCAAAGTTTATTTGATGAAGATTGGTTTTGAAATGGCCGAGATATCCAAAACAAAGCAATCCTAATAAGGTGGGACCCACCTTTTATTAAGATTGCTTTGTTTTACCTCAACCAATACTATATCATCCCTTTAAACAGTCATGCACAATTTCAATTAATTTGTGCATATAAGGAATAAAAACAATAAACAAACTTTCTAAAGCAGGGCATTGGTGTACTTGGACTACACACATCTTACTCAGAAAAAAAATGACAGAATTCACCTTCATTAATAAGTAACTTAAAAGGCAATGATATTTCTACCACAGTTTTGGCTTGCATTCAAGTTCAGACATAATTATGTACGTCTGTATGCAGGCCCGTAGCCAGGGGGGGGGGGGGGGGGGTGCGTCGGGTGCGTACGCACCCCCCCCCCCCCAAATTCTGAAAGGTCCACTTTTTCATAATAACGGTTTTTAGCAATTCTCAAGATAACAATCCAAATAAATATAAAGACACATTATATGCTACGTAAATGTGGAAGAGTACGTTTAACAATGTTAAAAATAATTGTACGAAACCCTTTTGTTGTATGAACCATCGGATCGTCCCCATGCACACAAACACAAATGTTATGTATCAATTTGTGCGAGCTATTATTATATTGGCACTGCATGCCATGGCCCTTGGCGCGTGTGACCGGTGTTTTTTTTTTTCCACTGGCCGCCCGAGTACGTGCGATTCGTGGATGACATTGAGGTTGACACTTGCATTTTTTCACAGGAACAGAGGTAAGTGGATGAAAATCTAATAGCCTCAAGTTTACATATAATGTGACCCTGCACCTCAAAACAAACAAAAAGTCGCCAGACATGAATTTTTAGTTAAGACCATATTCTGAAAGAGCACAGTTTAAGCTTTAAAATGATGTATAACTCAAATCAAATGGACTCTCCTAAATATTGGAAAGAAAGCACAAACTCAGGAAAAGTGTGAACTGAGAAAAGAGGCTCTTATTAAAGTACAGTGTCTATTCAAGCGCTTAATCTTTACCAAACCGTGCTGGCTGTGCGATGAATGAGACAAAAAAACAGGAAGTAAACCACCAGAGTAACAACAATGAAGGGATTATCAGATTAAACTGAAATTAAGCATGCCTCATTAACACATTCTGTCCATAATCAATGCCAACTTTCAAAGCGGTAACACTATCTTTTCAAAAGTTATAAGTTGAAAGTGAAGAGTGTGGACAAGGTTTTTCAGAAATGAAAAAGGGATTCTAAAGACACACCTAACCACACTATTCTACCAAAAAATGTTCGAGATAAACTGCTAAAAAACACAGTAATTCCTGCCCATTTTATGATACCAAATTTTAGCATAATGTAAAGGAAGACCCTCTCTTTCAGAAAATATGAAAAAGTCAAGTTCGGTTAGGTTGACCCACTTCACTTATTTTCAGTCCTCACGCAAAATCAGTGTGTGCGACTTTATGTTCGTTTTGAGGTGCACGGTCACATATGATAAAAATTAAAGAAATTTCCTCGAAATTACTATAATCGAAAACCTGAGACATTTTATATCTACGTCTCACAAAGATATAGTACATGTACATATAAGTACATGTTGGCATGATAATGCCTGGGGATAGATTATTATGTCAACTATTTTCCATTATGAATGCATGCTCCAATCAAATTGTGAAAAGGTGGTCATGAATTAGCATTTCTTGCGAACGATCAGGAGAGACAAAACAAAATGAAAGGCCTGTCTTACTCCAGTTCTCTATTAGTTATACATTTTCTCATGTTGTGACAGTTCGATTGGTTCTCATTTTGAAGTGAGCCAAAACCTAAGAACATTCTCACTTATAATTTCCAAAGAGTATTATGCAGGCACGCAAACTCAATTTAGTTGTATTTCATTTAAATGTAGTGGGTAAGAGGGTATGAGAGAGAATGCTGAGCTATGAAGTAAAATGGTAAAGTAAAAAGTTTGTCAGATAGTATTACAAAAGCCTGAATATTGCAAGAGCTCCGGAGTAAAAACAGTCAGGGAAAAACCCTATGTATGATAACATTGTGAGAGCGTTAGACTGCATTGTGACGCGTTATTTAATTTACATTCTTTATTCATCTTTTTCATAAAAAACACAGGTAATGAGCCGGATTGGGTTAAAATTCTTACTTACAGCTTTGTAGAAGTCTGAGTCAACAGTATCACACAGTACTTCAAGACGTATTAGTACAAACGATTTCTTGAGCCTGCACCGTTTCAGGCTCTGTTCTGGATACGGCGGTAGAAACTCATTCTTTTTTGTTGTTTATTTTATCATTATTTACTAATCTCTTTTCTAACTTACAGGTAGCGGATTTCTTTGCAGGCCAAATTCGGAAATGTACTGTTGATTATTACTTATACATTTTCTCATGTTGTGACAGTTCTATTGGTTCTCATTTTAAAGTGAGCCAAAACCTAAGAACATTCTCACTTATAATTTCCAAAGAGTATTATGCAGGCACGCAAACTCATTTTAGTTGCATTTCATTTAAATGTAATGGGTAAGAGGGTATGAGAGAGAATGGAAAGTGCTGAGCTATGAAGTAAAATGGTAAAGTAAAAAGTTTGTCAGATAGTATTACAAAAGAAACTCATTCTTTTTTGTTTGTTTATTTTATCATTATTTACTTATCTCTCTTCTAACTTAAACATGTTAAAGGTAGTGGATCTCTTTGCAGCCCAAATTCGAAAATGCTTAGAGACAGCTAGTAACCAAATATGCTACTATAATTATTTTAATAAATAAGAAATAACCATTCCAGTATGTATCTTAGTGTGCACAGTAAGACAGATCAAATCAAATAGGATAACATCTGAGCACTAAGCCTGAGGTCTGAATTTGCACTCAACTTCTTCCAATGGCTAACGGATGTTTAATTTTTGAATTTCGCTGACCTCCAAATTTCACAAAGAAAACCTTCTTAGCATGATGGTTAATATGACATTTTGACTGATATTGGAGATGTTTGCGAATCGAATCTACTACCTTTAATATTATTAAATCTAAAATGATTATTTGAAAGTTCGGAAATGCTGGAAATATCCTACCACAAGGAGGCAAAATATAAATGGTTCACATTTACAATTCATTTTGTTTTAAAAATTTTCTTATTTATTTTCGTTTTTGACAAACTCGCATACCAACGGCTGATATACTGTATAGTAAAGTGAATGTTTCATCTTCCAAACAGCATCCAATGGGATGGAAAACTCCAACTGAAAGGTGGACACCGTGACCATACTCGCTAAAGAAAACGCGTAATAGGGGTCGTTTTTTCTCACGGATCAGATGGAAAGTGTGATGTACGAGCGTATATAATCAAAGGGTATCAAAAAGGCCGAAATTTGGGAAAATGGTATATTGTTCAATCATGATGAAGTACTTCTTTAGGGTGCAGGAAACATTTAAGGAATACTTGTTTTTAAGGCCCCAAAAAATCATATGATCATTACTCGTTTAGGGGCCATTTTGAAAGTCCATGTATGAGCATGGTGTCCACCTTTTAATTGTCGCTACCCCTCCCGGGACAGTATCAAAGGACCGTTTTGTTAATTAACGCAATCCCCCCTTCCTTTAAAAATCCTGGCTTCAGGCCTGCTAACGCGGGTATACAATAGAAAAAATAAAAGTTAAAACAACACCAGGAAAATCACTATTCTCAATTTTGCGGCGCGCTACGCGCGCAGAGTCTCGAACACAATTAAACTTTGCAACTTCCTGGCAAAATGAGTTTTTACTATTTCCTAGATGAAATACCGTAACGCGATTGCATGCAACAGACAAAAATACAAATTTCCTCGAGACTTTAAAACGTCATTAAAACAGTCAAAATTCACAATTTGCGGCGCGCTTCGCGCGCAAATTCTTATACAACTTTTGTAGTTCGGTCGTCCAAAGAATATATATATATATATATATATATATATATATATATATATATATATATATAATCGTGTGTGTGTGTGTGTGTGTGTGTGTGTGTGTGTGTCATCATTGGTATTGGTACCGAAGGTCCATTTTTTTAGTGACCGCACCCCCCTTGAAAAATCCTGGCTACGGGCCTGTGTATGTAGGCCGACGTGTCAGGGGACATTGGAAGACACCTCCTGTTGTGTACATGTGTACAGTATATGTACATGTGTGTATTACTGTATGTGCATACATGTATGTATGGGTATTGTGTACCAAATCTAGGTAACATTAAACTTAAAGGGATTGTACAGTTCTGGTTGAGACCTTATTTCAGGTTTCTAACATTTTTAGATGAGATAATGAAAAATCTCATGAAATATGAAAGAGCATGTAATTCTATGAGGAATTCAACGTTTATTTGACAAAAATTGGTTTTGAAATGGCTGAGATATCCAAAAAAGAGCGATTTTAATAAAGTGTGGGACCCACACTTTGTAACGATCGCTTTGTTTTACTTTGTTTTTGGATGTTTCAGTTATTCCAAACCCGATTTTCATCAAATAAACTTTGAATTCCTTTTAAAATGGTATGCTCTGTGCTATATCATAAGTGTTTTCTTGGTATCTCGCAAAAATTTGAAAGCCCAATTCTCATCTCCACCAATACTGTACTATCCCTTTAAAGGGGATGGCTAGTAACTGATCAGTGGGAATCAGTGGGAATGCTGGGGGATGATTGTTCCAATTCTTGTGGGATTCATTTAAGAGTACATTATACATGTATATCTATTGTTGTGTGAAAATTATTTGCTTCAGAACGGTCTCATATTAAAGTATAAATGTGCAGTTTAATGCCCTGTCACTGTACAGGCATGCTAGCCTGGAAAGATTAAACTGCACATTACTTGAATATGAGACCATTCTATTAAAAGCAAACAACTTTCACACAACAATAGATATACACATTTGTATAATGTACTCTTAAATGAATCCCACAAGGATTGGAACAATCATCCCTCAGCATTGCCACTGACTCCCACTGATCAGTTACTAGCCATCCCCTTTAAATTCAATGATATGCCTGTGTTAAATCCATAATGGTGTGGCACTATGAACAGAAATGATAAAGATATATAATATATATAGAGAGAGTTAAGAAAGAAAGATAGACCCAGTGGGAACACGAGGAAGAAAGAACTAATCACATGTAACTCTGATGCATATCCAATCCTGTATGAACAGGAGTAAGAAAAAAAAACATTAAGCTAGAAAGAATTCTGGCACACATATCTCTGATATTTATTCTATTTTCCACCATATAACAGCAACATTCCGGTAGCTTGTCCATCACAAGGTGCACACATTTCATAGGCTATATTCAGCAATGTGATGTCACACAATACATTGTACATACACAGTTGTATAATGCATCCTGAATATGTAATGAATACAAGCAATGCATTTTGCCCTCCAAACACTGAGAATGGCAAATGAATGCTCCCTCACACTTGTGCATACCAGACTTTTCTCTTGGTTGTCGGAAGGCTTTAATTCCTTCCCATAGATAAGCAGCCTCAGTGCTGGATGGCTCAACACCCATGCCACAACATCATAAGTTTAGTTTCTATAAGTGTTGGGTACACTGAAGACTCATCGTTTAGTCCCATCAATAAAAATTGGTGTATTTGACAGCCACATGTTGACAAATATTGTGGCAATAGCACACTCCTTAAATAAATTCATGCATGTACTGCTGTCGTGGGTAGAATTGACCAATTTAAATGCTATGAATAAAAAGCCAACAAAACAAAACATCTATCGTGTTAAACAGGGAAACCTCAATACAAACAGATTGGATGTTGAACCCCAAATTCTCTTTAATACAACAATGTGTTTTGCAGGTCCCAATGCTTAATATTTCTTTGTTTATGTATCCTAATATAGTGAGAAATCTGACAAAACAAGGTACACAGGTTATATTTGCACTGTTTTTTTAGGTGCTCATTTTTGCTTTAGGTCACGTTCTCCTGCATTACATCCGTCACATTGAACCTTCACAATTTGTAAGTATTGCAGGATTCACCACTTGGTGACAAGGAGGCAGATACAAAAGTGAAGCACAAACCCAAATCCCCCCCCCCCCAAAAAAAAAAAATAGTAATGATAATTTACCCAATCTCTCCAGATATCTAATGGGCTCTGAACAGAGCTTCAAGGAATTTCAGAATCTTTTCAGAAGAAACAAGTAAAATGTGAGTGTGGATGAGATATCATAAGCTGTTGATGATGTTACTTTCATTTATTTTGATATCAATTCCCTTAATTTGTACCCCCAGGGGGAATTTGTGTCCATAATACTATACCTTGGGAACCTTGTTATAACAAGTGGCTTGGGACTAGCAAAATTTCCTTGAAACACTTGAAATCGCGTTACATCAGGGAAAAGACCGAGAGAATGCGAAAGGAATAGGATCATCAAATTGCCTCATTACATCAGGTATTTTGCTACACATGTACATGTATCTGACCTCGTTATAATGAGTTTCCCCCACAGTAATTGATACTGCAGACAGTGTATCGACAGAAATTACCTCTCAGAGAGCTGCCTCATGATTTGATATTTGTCAGTGCAGTTGGTAGGCAATTATTGTAAGTTTTGTGTCAGGTAGATTATTATTATCATCATTAGGTAGATGGCCATGAAATACACTCCTTGTAGTTTCTGTGTCCTGTTCTGTATAATCTAGCTACAACAATACCAAAGATTGTTATAGGAGAAATAAGATGAATTGTTTGAAATAATGCAAATACCCTGTTACATGTGCATACAAATAGTTCCTTAACACCCGAGCTGAATATGTAACACTCATACCCATTTTTATGGTATAAAATAGAACTTTGCACAAAAGGACAGAGTAGATAGAAAGAAAGCTGGATTCTATGATTTTCTATCTGTATGTTTTTCCTCTTTTTTTCTTGCAACTTGCACAATGTACAGCTGTACCATGAAGCGAACATTCTCTCTTGATCTCTACTCATTTCAATCTTTACATATCAATAGTAAATCTCACTACTAAATCTCTTTTCTTGAGAGTAAAATATGACATCTGCAATATCTACAGACATAATTTCCTTCATTTCAACAAAGAATGTCGTAACAAACATTTTGTTCCTGTAATGGGTATTATTACGTCGTAATTCCTCACTCTCGGGAGTAAAAAGCTACTAATATTAGTAGACAGAGATGCAGTAACCCGTCCCCTGAATTTCTCTCCAACAGTATCGCACAGGCTCAGCAAAGGTCAAAATATGTGTATCAACTCCAAGCCCCGCCACCTTTTGAGAGAATTACTTATGATTCTCTCATTTTTCTTTGCTTTGAAATATATTACTCAGAAAGCAATTTCTCTATTTCGTACAGTGACATAAAATAATATCAATAATTTGAAAATTCCATGGCGACATTTTCTCAGTGGGAGTCGTAGTAGGAGAAAGCGTCGGCGCCGCGCACCCGCACGCCATGCGTGTTGGCATAGATGTTGGTGAAGGTTTCGGAGACAGGAAGCTCTGGGTCGGTCTTGGCCTTTGTCATGGCTTCGTCCACAGCAGCCCTGACTGAGGTGTCGATGGCCTGGAGTAGGTGGTTGGTCGAAGGAGGTAGGGGGGCGGAAATCAAACAAGAGAACCATCAACCAACTATCATGAACAACAGCATGCACTGCTTTATGAGGATTATTTTCGAAGTGTCTTCCCTTTTTATTTTGTGAACTGACTATCTTTCTGAAATAAAAAACTGTTTAAACTACATGTATTGTCTACAATTACGCAAATGGTGTGAACACTGTATTCAAGGTGGAAATTCACTAACTCTTTCTTCAGAAAAGGGATAACACTTGATTGTCATTCCATTACTTTTGTTCTCACTTGTGAAATCAACCAAGCACCAAATTGTCTGACAAGTCCCATTTCCCAAAATATCATACTTTGGAAGTACAGTAAACCTCGGATAAGTCGACGTCGAGTGAGTCGAAAATCACTTAACTCGAAGCAAAATAAAAAGTCCCGATTTTTCCCTATGCATTTTCTCTAAGAAATATTTGGATAAGCCGAAGTACGAGAGTCGAATTTCGGCTGTGTCGAAGTAAAACATTCAGTCCCTTTTGTACAAAATACACGTAGTTTACATCACTTGAGCCGAAAAAGCTTTGTCTGGCATTCTCATGACATTTAGAGGAGAACAAAAAAAATCGGCATGTCGCAGAACCCCGTCCCTGGCCTGCATGCTGCAGGTAAGCATGCACACTCACCGTACCGGTATGCACGCATGTCGAATACGTACACATGTATACATGTAGGGTATACACACAGCACATCGATCCATATACTTTATCCATACACACAGCACATCCATACTTTATCCATGTCAAGCCAGAACTCCTTGGTCAACCAATCGCTGCTTTAATATTTTAGTGACAGGCCAAGTGGGCGGAGCTTGTTTGTGCGTGCCTGGCTGGCTGTATAGTTTTGTTCAATGGAGGTGGGATGGGCCTGGGAGAGTGTTTGTCTCAGGGTAGGTTGACAGAGATGGCTACCTACATTGTATGTTGCACCATAGACATAGCATATGCACATTGCCACATTAGCGGAGACATTCTCAGAACTACGTTTAACTACTAGTATTGATACAAATTCCATGTTCAATTTAGAACAAAATAAGAACATTATCTTCAAGAACAGACAAATTTGAATGCAAACACACACACGCACGCAAACACACACACACACACACGTGCATGCAAATGTACTATAATACATGTACATAACTGTGAGTCGAAAAAAAAATCGACTCTCGCGAGAGTCGAATTTCACTTAAGTCGACGCATTTTTGCCAGTCCCGAGAGCTTCGACTCATGCGAGGTTTACTGTATATGGTATATTAAAATGGGCTTGCTTGGAACCACTGAAATTTCCTTGTTATATTAGGAATAAAAATAAGAGTTGTAAAAAACAACTAAATTTTGTACAAAAGCACTCGGAGAGCGCAGGCCTTCGCCAAGCGGCTCATTTCCACCCATGCATGCATGTTGAAAATTGCCCAGTTTCCCAATATCTAAATAGACGCCTCTTGTTACGTCATCAGCTTCCAGCTGTGCCTCTCCTGAACAGAGCATGTGTTATAGTGCACATTTGCAAACCTCAAATATGCGCAGCTCGAACCCCTAAGTTCATTGACACTGTCTGCAAAAAAGATAAAAAATTGTTCAAAAATGCATGAAAATTCCCAAAAATAAAAGACCAAAACGTTCATTGTCTGTTCCTTGTGTCATTACCAATCTTTCCTGCAAGTTTTATTCAAATGCGTTTACAACTTTTTTGAGTAATTTTGCAATCAGATGTAAAAACAAACCAACGCTGAAGAAAACATAATCTCCTGCCTTGGCAGAGGTAATGTAAATGGGACCTGCAAAATTACCTGGTTATATCAGGTATCTCGCTATTTCTGACCTTGTTACAACTAGATTTTACTGTAAGTATTTACTGTAAATATTTCAAAGTAAACACACTCTACGCAACACGTTTTCTTTCTTTTTCCAGCCTCCTGCTCTAAGCACACACAAAGAATAATAAAGGGACTACAAATTGACAACATTAGACAAATTCATGTAGATGTACCCAACAGTCTTTCCAGAAAGCTACAACAGGGTTACACACAAACCCATTTCTTTTTTTTTTGTACTGGTCCGGCCTGTCTGTTAGACCAGTAGGTACACAGTTTTTCCACTTTTTACTGGTCCTTTCATGAAAAAGTTACTGGTCCAACAGGGATTTTTACTGGTCCTGGAACATCGGATCAGTGCCAGTGTGCGGCATTGGGTAAAAATGACAAAATAAGAATCACGATGCTCTTTAATCTTGGCAAAGTCTTGTAAATAAAGCTACTAACCTCACTTAAGAAAAAAAAAGAAGAAAAGATCACAATCATTACAGAGGGATAATTTGTAAGTGAGAACTCACCTTGAGTTCAGCCTCTGTAGCCAGCTCGTTGGTCAAGATGGTTTCTTTCAGCTTGGTGATGGGGTCCTGGGTCTGCCGGATCTCCTGCACCTCCTCCCTGGTCCGGTAGCTGGTGCCGGGGTCGCTCATGCTGTGGCCGTGGTAACGGTACGTCTCCACCTCCATCACAAGAGGGCCCTGGCAGGAAACAAAGAGAGTGACTACTATAAAACCGGAGAATTTTGCATGCATGAAACTTCTACAAATTTTTCGAGGAGCCAAGATTCAAATAAAATGCATGTGAAAGTTTGTTTTTGTTTTTTTTTCTACACGAGACAGTAAACTCCAGTTTAAATTCAAAAGTATTGTGCCAGGAAAAAGATCATTGGCTTGAGTTTGTGTAAGTTTCAGGTGAAGAATGTTTCTGTTTGTTTTTAGTACACTTTCTACAATACCAAAGGTCATAGGCCATGCTCGAGTGCTCAACAGCCAAAAAGACCATACCGTACCACACCATGCGAGATTGGGAATGTTTTTAAAAGTATTCTGTGGAGATAGCATACCTCACAAGTTATTTTGGGACTTGAATAAAGAGGAGCTATGCATTTTGTAGCAATGGGGTCATGCGCCTCGCATGCTTACACTACATACTCTACAGGCATCCCTTATGAAGAATACAGACCACCCAACCTTTCTGACTGAAAAATAGGGATGATTTGGCTCAAAAGTAGGAAAGAAAGAGCAGTTCTCATAGGAGCATACTGCATGTAGTAAAATTATCAATAAAAACAGGAAACTCCTTTTGAAACGAGAGCTGGGAATGGTCAAAGTTCAGATTCTTTCCTCAAAATTCAGAATTGTTGGGAGGTATGAGAATACCAAATCTTTGAATCATATGATGTACATTGGAGTGTGTATTACAAGCATTCTTCTCATGCCAACTTCTGGTACGGTATGGTACACTTTTGGAGTCTGCTGTTGGACGAGTGCAGTATTAAAGGTAAGGTACTCTTTGGGAGCATTCCAGCGCTCATCTGGCATGAGTATGGTACAGAACAGTACACTTTGGGAGAAAAAACACTCATGGACCTTCATCCACATTTTCCTTCTTTTTTTTTTTCAGGGCCAAGAGGATGTCTCACAGTGTGCATTCAGCCATGGACAAGATGATTTGCCCATCTTTACCAAGGTGTACATGTATATCTTAATGGATACTTAATGTTGCTAGGCATGCCAGGGGTGATTATACTTGTAAGGCCCTCTGGCAGAACAGAAGAGGCTAACTTGGAAATTGGAGCCCATTACTGTTATCACACTAATACATTCACATAAAGAAATATTTCTTGTCTATATTAACTTGACACATAATTGATTGAAAATTATTTCATTTTCATTTTTTTTTTTAAAAATCTGGAGTGTATTTACTGGATACTAGTTGAAATTCAATACAAAATTCGAAGTTGATTACCTTCCCCGATATGCAGTAGTCCTTGGCAAAGCGAGTCGCCTCCCGGACAGCCACGACATCCATTCCATCGACCTGTGCCAGGTGTGAGGGAAAAGAGAAAATTCAGCATCCTAATCTACATAATTTAAGATCACAGCCTTTACAGCTCTACCTCAGAAAAGGACTCAGAAAGTGTGTTGCACATTTCAATTTCTACAAGAAAACCCTGTTATAATGGGGGTAATATGGCTGCCGATTTTAAAAAAAGAGACCAGCTAAATACAGCAGTGGAAAATTGGGATCGCAAAACATCACCTTGTTAAAAGTAGTACCTCGTTGTAAGTGAGCTCGCTATAATGGACTTTCACTGTATTGATATGATGCTTTTACTGCGGTAGTTTCACCTACTCACATCTATGCCAGTTATTCTGATGATGATTCACATCACATGATCTAGTGTACATGAGAGTGTGCATTCAAACATTATACACTGTGAACTTGGATACAACTTTGTAGTTTCCTTATTCTGTTCTTTCATCAAGTGGTGCTACATTTCCCACATTTCACAAGAGCTTTATACCTTCAAGGAATGCATAAAGATGTTGCAGGCAGGAGTATTCCTTGTTCTCTCTGTCAAACGTGCCTAGTTTACAATGTGACTCATGTTATTTTTTTAATGAGATACATCATACATACATCTTCCATTTATCTATATCTTCATCTATCCATTCATTTTTCATATCTATCTCTGTTTACCTATGTACAAGTCAGCACACATACAGAAACACACATTGTATGCATTTATTTCAGTTCAGTTTATTTTCATTCAACATAAAATACATGAAAATACAAAGACTATACAACTACAAATGACAAACTTATTTCATTGGAAAAAGTGGACAGCTTGGAATCAAACTACATGTATACAGAAAAAGAAAGGAAAGCTAAAAGAAAATAACCAATAAAGGAAGAAAAAAAGCCTGCTCCCCTCCCCCCAAGGTGTGAACACTCACCCAGATGCCAGGCACGTAGTCCCCCCTGGTGTAGTAGTCTGTGGAGGCCGCGGAACGCTCGACGGCAGTGCCCATGCCGTACTTGTTGTTCTCGCACACAAAGATGCAGGGCAGGTCCCAGAGCTTGGCGATGTTGTAGGTCTCAAAGACCTGCCCCTGGTTGGCGGCACCGTCACCGTACAGCGCCACACACACGTTCTGGGTGTCCATGTACTTCAGTGCCATAGCAATGCCAGCGCCGAGTGGTACCTGTTGGTTAGTGATAGGAACCACACCTGACATCTTGAAATGTGTCACTATTTCCCATCATCTATGTACTTTTTTTTTTTTTTTGTAAACATTTTCAAGTCATAATGCCACTATGGAGAGGACTAGTTGGAAAAGCCAGCAAACTAAAAAGTGTGGTCTACTGCAGTCAACACTAGCACTATTTGGTGAGCAAAAACATTGCACCCAAAAAGATGGTCTTGTACTAATTCCTGCAGAGTATTACTGACTAGCAGCTGATTATGCTCAATTTAAAATACTGTGTGCGTGGCTGTAATATGCATCATTGCTCCAATGGGCTTGAAAACAAACACCATGGTTTCAGATTTCCATCAGGGTAATGCCGTAATAACATCATAGAACACATTCAAGTCTATTGATATGAGATGGATTGTAGTCAACCTGCAAGAAAATATCGACGGGTGAGAATGATAAGAGCCTGAAGTTGCCTCAAACATTATGGCTTTAGTGGCAACTGAATGCCATTATCATTCTCATTATCATTCTCTGTTACGAAAAGTAACAGCCTTGACAATGTATTTCTAATGAGTACAACATGAATCGCATCAAACGACTGACTCACCTGGGCTCCAACGATGCCATTGCCTCCATAAAAGTTCTTGCAGTACATGTGCATCGAGCCTCCTTTTCCCTTGGCACAGCCTGTCCGCCTTCCTGTAATATGCCAATACACACAGATGATCAGGCCATGTAGGTACTACTATGATATATCAAAGGAAGAAAATTGTATGAATCAAATTCATTCGAACACACTGCTGAAAAAAAAAAATATGGCTTGGGCCAGCAAAGATTCAAAATGTAGGCATACCTTTGTTAGCTGACTAGTTTATTGTTTTTGTTTTCTTCTCTTTTTGTTTTCTTAACTTTGGTAAGGTACATCAATGGATTGAGCAGATATCTCATGGGGCTGTCTCATGGCACTGGTGCATACATTATGATCAATTATGGGCTGCATGTGACAAGGGCATGTTCGAAAATTCACGCAGGTAGTCAACAAATTCTCATCCAAGACAAACTCTTTATAAGACACTACAATCAAACCTTCATATGTGACTAACTACACATTTAACTGCCAACTGTTCTAAAATAGCATTTGAAGTGTGCCCGTCTCCTCAGCTTGGGACCTAATTCTCTCAAGAGGGTGGTTTACATGTAACCAGACTTCCAGAACATAATGATCTTTCTGAGAAAAGACACTTTTTTTTAAACATCTTTTGGGTGTATTTAATGATCAATAGATTTTGAATGCATATCATCACTTTGTTTGGAACTATGGCATGTCAGGAAATGAGAAATATATCTTTTTCTACGCTCTGGACAAGTCTGGAATGATGTTGACAGCCAGCATATGACCAGTGCGTATCGTGAAACAAAGAATGAACTTGCTATGTCATGTAGAAAGTTGACAGTAAACAGGTGAAATACTATGAATGCAGCTAATTCATATTGCATGTTTTCTGCAGGGCTTTTTCTTATAAATCACTGTACACAAATGGTAGCTCACTTTGGCAGCAGAAAGGGAAAAATCAGTGACCTTTGACTCCTCCCCATTGGTCCACAGGCCCCCCCCCCCCACCCTAAAATACCTTCCGCAGCCTTTAAATCTGAAGAACTACAAGTCATTGTTGTGAAATCTGCAATTACTGGGACTTACCGTAATTGCAAAATGACCTGAATTGAATTCAATTAACATTGCTCTTCTGTGTTTAAGTGGGTTGAAGCTATCCTTTGCGAGCAGGTTGTGGTCAACTCACCGGTCAGTTCAGCCAGCACGCCGTGGAGGGAGACTCCCCTGAGGTGCGCCCAGCCGTGAGCCCGGTAGGCTGTGATGACCGCATCGTCCGGACTCAGCATGGCATCTATGCCCACTGCACATGCTTCCTGAATCAACACAGAAATAACCAATGGTCAGCTTGGCAGTCATTTATGAGGAACTGCTACAGAAGAGGATAGCTTTGATAGTAATTTAACCCATAGAGAATGGTGTTTGAATTGTCTTCTTAGTCATGTCCATCCATTCAACATTTATGATATAATTCTGATGAATTGATTGAATGCCCCATTACTGAGAAATTCCTTAAGATTTAAAACAAATGCCTACCAATGTCTGGTACATTGTATATGCCTCAAACTGTTGCTGAAAATTCTATGAAATGGAAGATTAAACGAGAACTTACCGTTTGAAGTTTAATATTAATTTTATGAGTAATTGGAGGGTGAGATTACGTCATATATAAGAGATCCCGCTAGTGCGCGCGCCACTCAATATTAGAAGCAAGAATGTGACCACTGATGTAGGAAGATAACGAGAGATTAAGTTACCGTTTGAAATTTGGGGGAGGGTGAGGTGGGACGTAATCTCACCCTCCAATTACTCATAAAATTAATATTAAACTTCAAACGGTAAGTTCTCGTTTAATCTTCCATTTTATATCGTAATTTCGTGAGAGATTACGTCATATATGAGATTTCAAAGCCAGTGGTTACATTCTCGAGGCAACCCCCCCCGAAAAGGGGTAGGAAGCATACCTTACAAGAGGTTCCATTGCAAATCTCATTCAGGTTGAATGCTACAGAGATATTGTGTCTCCAAGAGTTCACAAGTTCAGGCAGTTCAAGACATGTCTGCCCAAATCTTAGGGCTTCACAGTCTATTTTTTGATAATTGTTTCTACAAAGGTTTTCTCAGCAGGACAGGGCTTGTTGTAGTACTTGCGAAAGGTTCTTTCGTTGGCCCAACCGGCTTGCGCAAGTATTTTAGATACTGGGAAATTTCCCTTATTGGCTGCGGAGGTAGACGCTGCCCGAGTAGAGTGCGCCTTGTAGATCTCTGTATCAATACCCGCAGCCTCCAAAACCTCCTTAATCCAGCGAGCGATTGTTTGAGATGATACCCTGTGATACGGTTTCTTGTAGCTAACAAAAAGGTACCGTTCACTAGCTCTGATTCTGCGGGTCCTGCTGATGTATTCCTGCAAGTACCTGACTACACAAAGTCTCCTGTCTGGCGGGTATGCCTGGAGCTTGACACTGTGTGAGTAATTTCCAGGCTTGCTCTGTTTTAGGAGATCATGAAGGTGAAAGGTGACTGCATTATCTCTTAACACCATACCATCCAAGCTTAGATAGTGTAATGATTGAATCCTTTGTGCTGAGATTAATGCAATAATCACACACAATTTAAGCGTCAATTTTTTCAGGTCCAAAATGTGCGCTGGGGACCAAGAACGAAGAAAATTGAAAACAAGGTTAACGTCCCACATTTCCATGTATCTAGGCTTGGGTGGGCGTAGCTGAAAGACTCCCTTCATAAACCTCTGGATAAAGGGATGGTTTCCAACTGTAAACATAGTATCTCGAAGAATCACAAATGAAGATAGAGCACTCCGTGCTAAGTTTATGACACTGTAACCTGCCCCTTTATCGAAGAAAATGTCACTCAGGAATTCCAGGATAGCTTGAACATCCGAGTACAAGTAGTTGCTGCATTTTTTGTCACAAAATGCTTTCCATTTGTTTATGTACACTGCATACTGTTTTTTAGTCCCTTTTCTCCAAGAGGAGGCCATTACAGCAGTTATCCGTGCATTCAATCCCGCATCTCTGAAGGGCTTGCACAGAACCTGCAAGCAAGAAGATCAATCTGAGTGTTTAGTGGGTGAGGAGTGTTAGAAACTGGCAATGTTAGTAAGGATTCACTCCTATGAATAACAAGTGGTTCCTCATTCATCATCCTGTTTAGGAGAGGAAACCATGGCTGGCTTGGCCATTTTGGGACTACTAGTATCCCAGTTGCATTATCAGATTTGATTTTTTGAATGCACTTAGCAACTAAGCAGAAAGGAGGAAATGCGTAAAAGTACCACTTTCCCCAATCGAGAGTAAAGGCATCAACAGCCTTGGCATGTGGGTCGGGCAACCATGTGACATAGTTCTCTACCTGCTTGTTAAGTCTGGAGGCAAATAGGTCTATTTCTGGTGTCCCAAAACGTATAGTTATTTCTTGGAAAACTGTGCGGTCAAGCATCCATTCTGTGCGGTCATTGAAAATTCTAGACATGCGGTCTGCCTCCACATTCAGCTTTCCTGGCAAGTGTGCTGCAGTGACCCAAATTTTACGAGTTTCGCACCACTGCCAAATCTCTCGGGCTGCCCGATCACAGTCAAAGGATTTAATGCCTCCCATGTTGTTAATGTACGCAACAGCAGTACTGTTATCTAGCCGTAACAAAACATGAATGTTTTGTGAATTAGAACAGAAGGACTTGAGTCCCATGCCAGCAGCCAGGGTCTCCAGATAATTAATCTTATTCTCCCTGGCTTTTTGCAGCTCGTCTTCATTCCATCTACCCCCTGTATGGGTGGTATGATCAGATGCCCCCCAGCCTTTGCCACTGGCATCCGTGCACAATTCGAGCATAGGTTTAGGGTGTCGTAAGGGTGAGAAAGTAGACTGCACATTGTCTGTCCACCATTGCAGCTCTTGTTTTGCTTCCAAAGATAGGCTCATTTTTCTGTCAAAATGCCCCTTATTCATTTTGAGTGCTTTGATTTTGTCCCTTTCTAAAGCCCTGTAATAGAGCTGTCCATACTGGACTGCGGGAAATGATGCTACCATTTTCCCGATAATTCTAGCCACCTGCCTGATACTGGGGTTTGCCATTTGCATAAGTTCAGTGCACAAGGACTGTATTTCCTCTGATTTGTTATCAGGCAGTCGAATTGTCATGGCCTGAGTATTGAGAATGAAACCAAGAAATTGTATTTCTTGAGTGGGGCATAGTACTGATTTTTCTGGGTGTACCAAGAACCCAAGTTGTGCAAGGATGCTAGTGGTTTCAAAAACCGTTTGCAATGTTTGATTCTCACTTTCTCCAATAATGAGTACATCGTCAAGGTATCCAATTACTACATGCCCTTGCTCTCTCAGTAATGTGAATACAGGTTTCAGTAGTTTAGTGAATAACCTTGGCGCCGTGCTCAGGCCATTAGGCAGTACTTTGAATTGCCAAAGTTGATTTTTCCAGGAGAACTTTAAGAACTTCCTGCGTGTTGGGTGCACAGGTACTGTATAGTACGCGTCCCGAAGGTCGACTGAAGCTAAGAAGCTATTTTCTGAAATGAGTTCAATAGCAGTATGGATATTTTCCATCTTAAAATGCTGGTACTGGAGATATTTGTTGAGATCAGACAGGTCTAGGATAACGCGTGTACCCCCGTCTTTTTTAGGCCGTGTAAAAATATTAGACACGAATTCTCCAGTTTCCATCTGGCACGGTTCGATTACTCCCTTGTCATGGAGTTTAGAAATTTCAAGATCAATATCAGCCTCTTCGGCTTTATCACACCGAAAAAGGTAAGGGGGTTTAGTTCTAGATGGTGCACCCATCTCTTTACTGAATTCAAGCCTGTAACCACTTACAGCATTTAGCACATGTGGGTCTGAAGTAATTTTGCGCCACTTTGGGAGGAATTGCTTCAGTCGACCTCCTACCATAGGTTCTACATTATTATGACATAGCTTTGCATAATCACTAGAATCAGATGTCATGTTTACCTCGTCAGTTGAACTGGAGGTTATCGTGCTCTCTTCATCCCTGAGCCCTGCTTGCTGCCGCAGTGCGGTTGGTGCTGGCTGGGATGTGTGAAGGTGTGGGGAGCCGACGGCTTCCCCCTCCCCTTGGGGCGCTGGCCTAAAAAAGCATGGCTGGTAGCTCCAGTCCACGGTCCTTTTGCACCTGTAGGCCTAGTGACATCACTTGTACTTGCACGAGAAGTAGTCCAGCCCGCGTCGCGGTACTGTTGGGGCAAATTTGAGCTTCCTGATGTAATCTTGCTCCTGCCCTTGCCATATGCACTCCTGCCATAGTCATATGGGCTGAAACGCTGCTTTTTGTACTGTCTGCTATGCTCACTCCTGAGGACACCCTCAGTTGCTTTTTGTTCATCTCTTATGTCTTTCATTTGACTTCCCAGGTCGTCACCAAAAAGGAATTTGGAGACCGGGGTAGAGGGCTTGCAGAGATGCTGGAATTGATAACCAATGTCTGGTTTCATGAATTCCTTACGCAAGGAATTTAGCTCGAAATTCGCACTGCACAGAAGTGCTAGTGCATCTTGTTGCTGTTCAGTGATATCCTGTGCCGACACTGTATGTATGTAGGCATTGATGCCTCTCGTGAGATTCTTTTGGAGTCTCTGAAATTTGAGGTCTCGTGTCTTTGAAAAGGCAGGTAGCCCATTCCAGATTCTTTGGTTGACTTTCGGCACATCCACCAGCTCACAGTTGCTGGGAATGGGGTATTTAGTGATCGTTTCATCTACCACTTTGGGCTCGAGCTGGTGGGTCAGAAGGTAGGCTGTAGACTTAGCAATTTCTGGGTCAATGGGGGGACCAACTTCCTCAGCCACAGCAAATTTGGCTGCAATGTTTGGCACTTTCTCCACTACAGAAGGGGGAACTTCGCCTTCTTCAATATCAAATTTGTCATCACGACTATCCCCTTGACCTGGTTGGATAATCACAGAGTTTTCATCCATATCTCGGCCCAGAAATGGTGCCGCATATTCATCATCATAATGGCAGTCAGTATCTGCCGAGTCTGAAGGGGAGTATTCAGAACGAGTCCTGATACTCTTTCCATTGCCACCGCCTTCACGGGCTGGTGTCTGCTTTGCCGACTGTGCCTCCACAAATTGAACAACCACAGCTAATTGGCCTTCAAGCTTGCCGAGTCTATCTTCCAAAGTTGAAACTTTAGAGGCCAGTTTGGCAGGTGGTTTCACTGTTTTGTTTGCACCGGTACTACCGCTAGGGTTAGCACTGCTTGTTGTAGTAGTACTATTACTAGTACCTGCCTTGCCGGCTCTAGTAGGCGTTTTACCTTTGGCTGTCGCAGTTTTCTGCTTGCACTCTTGTGCGTGCTGGTCTCCGCGACCCCCGCCGGTGGCTGCCGGGGACGCGACTGCTGTCAGCAGCGGTGGTGCGGCTGCGCCGCCCACGTTTGGAACGTTGGTCGAAGACATAAATTCCGTTGCTGTTCAGCTGAAGAATGATCGTTAAAACCAGAAAAACCTGGCAAAACCTCCCGTTGAGGTAACTTTCGCTATTACGTCGATCCAACTCGAACGAAAACTTTAATATTCAAGTGCAATTCCGGCGAATTTTCCGAGCACAGAAATTCGCGTGTTAGCAAGATGGCGGCGACTAACGAATTGAGTGGCGCGCGCACTAGCGGGATCTCTTATATATGACGTAATCTCTCACGAAATTACGATATAAAATAGATGTATAGTATCCCCATCCCTCCCCTCACCCCCCCCCCACATGAGGTCATATGGCTACGGGTAATTCATATTTCGTCAGGTTAACAATATACCAAAGGAAGCAGCCACATCCATGCATGCTACGTTGTATGTTGATTTGGCTTTACTGCTTTGCTGTGCTTACCATGTTCTCATTATCACAGAATTTCTGTGCACTGTAGATCGTCACTCACATACTTTTCAAGGAAAGTCTGATAATGAAAGTGTTTGAAAGTATTGTGCCTCCTTTCAACAGTGATGTATTACAGTCTCATAATCGAGCATATGCCATTGACACACTAAGTAGCACTTGGAAAACAAATTAACCAGATTAAGCCTCGACAAGGTATGAATTTATACCAAGATTTATATCTCAATCTAAATGACTTTAACAATTTCAACCCAATTCATAGGGATGGTACAGTATTGGTGGAGCTGAAGATTGTACTTTTAAGTTTTTGCATTCTATAAAGAGGAATTCAAAATTTGTTTAATGAAAATCGGTTTTGAGTTGGCTGAGATATTAAAAAACAAAGTAAAACAAAGCGATCTTAATAAAAGGTGGGTCTCATCTTTTATTAGGATCACTTTGTTATGTATATATATATCTTAGCCATTTCATGCCCAATTTTCATCAAAAATGTTGTATTCTTCTTCGAATTACATGATCTTTCATATTTCATTAGAGGTTCCTCGCCTCGTCACAACAATCTGACCTGCCCAGAGTAGAGATGACAAAATCCTCTGATCTCCTTGGACTTGTAGAGGGTGGCGGCAGCAGTCTCCATCCGTCGGATGGTCTGCATCTTGTGGTAGTAGTCCAGTGCCTCATCCTTGCTCAGCATGCTGGTGGTACGCGGACCATCTTCCAACTTGTGGAGCTTGAAATCCTGGCAAATGTGTTAAACTACATGTAGGTGATTTGATATTTCACTTTATTTATAACCCTTTGGATAAAACTAAATGCCTCAACAGCCTGACAAATGCCAAATTATATTTGTCACAGAAGTTTAGAGATTTGACTGAGAGGATACAAACCATACTTCTGATTTGGTACAGGCAGACCTCCCAGCCTTTCTGACTGAAAAGTAGGGATGATTTGGCTCAAAAGTAGGAAAGAAAGAGCAGTTCCCATAGGAGTGTGCTGTAAAATTATCCAGAAAAATAGGAAACTCCTGTTGAAACAAGAGCTGGGAATGGTCAAAATTTAGATTCTTTCCTCCCTATTCAGCATGGTTGGGAGGTCTGTACAGGGATATCAAACACAAAACATATGGAACAATGGCTTACAATTTGTATTGACAACACATTTAAAGCATGACATGCTCTTCTTTCTGATGGAAATGAGGCTCTTTTTGCTGTAGAATCTAATGGTTGTCCTTTTTGTTCACAATAATATTGATCCCATGGGAATAGGTGGTCTATCTTTGACTTACATTTGTGGTCAGCTGTACTTCTGTGTTGAGCTGCCTGCTTGCAGTGTTTGTAATCACAGCCACCCTCTGTATAAATCAAACACATAACACAACAGGATTATCAACAAGTATTATCTATAGGCCAGTCTAGTCACTTCACTATAATCAAACAATGTCAAACTGTAGTTTTACTTAATTTGGTGCATATCTACTGATGAGGAACTTAGACCCTGTTTACAGTGCGGGGCTGGGCCGAGCCGCGGCCGAGCCGCGGCCGAGCCCAGCCTCAATTGCGAGGCCGGGCCCCGCAATTTTGTCCATTTACACTGCCGGGCTCGGCCGCGCTTTTGATTCAAACCTCTAAATATTTTGTCGTAGTGGCGCTCTGCTTGTAAACAAACGCAATTTGGTATTGTCTGGTTTTCAGACCCTTTGCCAAATGAATTCCGTGGCGACGAAGTCGCCGTTCGGGCAAAGGCCTTTGCCGTAGGCCTTTGCCGTAGGAAAGAATCCTTTGCAGGACAAAACCACCTTAAACTATACTAGTTTTCGACGTTGAGGGGGTTAATATCCTGAATAGCAAAAGATACAGGCAGAGGGTTTGGAAGCCAGACTAAAATTGGCCGTGCAATTGGCCGCGCATTTGGCCCAGTTTGCGTTTACACCAAGAAAAGACCGGGCTCGGCCGCGGCTTGGCCGCGGCCGAGACCACCTCCAGAGCGAGGCCAATTGCGAGGCCAATTCTGGCCTCGCATTTGGCCTTTTGCACGTTTACACTGAAGCGGGGCTAGGCACGGCCGCGGCCGAGCCGCGGCCGAGCCTCGCACTGTAAACGGGGTCTGAATGTCCATTTCTCCTTTTGGTTTGCCCTATCTATGACTACACTGAGAAGTCATCACAGCACTTGGCTAATTAGTTGAACATGAACAAGAAGTGAAGAACATGAACTTGAAGGCCCTAGCTCCCCGCTAGGTTCTGTTTTGAAAATAGAATGCAAGTTAAATTTATGATTTGTTTCTTTTCGTGACTTGGGAATTTAATGACTGTCTACCTTCATAAGGATGGAGAGTCCCGCGGCGCTGCAATACCCTGATCTCACTAGACAGTGACTCCGCTAGGATCCTAAAAAATCAACAAAGCGCGGCATATCGTGGCTTGCTTGCTTCAAATTTTTTAAATTGTATCTTGAGCATTTTAGAAGTGTGAAGGGTCACCACCATCGCCATGGTAATCACCCAGTTTTGAACATGTCCAAAACTTCCGTAGCGAGAGCGTGGTGGTTATAGAGCATATATCACAATCTTCTCACGAGTGTATTGAAAGCGGTATATTCGTAGCTCTAATGTTGATGGCAAAACATAAAGCATGACTCAAGCGCATTGAAAACAGCTCCCATTGCCTGTGAAAATGACCACTTTTACAGTAACATTGTATACACAACAGGAACGACCATGAATGACAGAAATTGGTTCACCAGAGTTCACAAGAGTGTAATTTAATTTCACACCAGGTTCTAACTGGTGCAATGTATGATTGAGGGTACCACCTATTATCACCCTGAAGGTCTGCAGCTTGTTTATTTAGTATTAAGTATCAAACAAATTTGCCTAAGTTTTGCCTCAAATATGACGTAAATACTGCAGTTTCGAATATCGTGACCATCCTGTTGGTTCTGAATCTCCGTAGTGAAATAACGCCATTTCAGTGTGTGCGATGCATTTTCTTTGCGCGACTCAAAAAAGTACCTTGACATCGGCACCCCTTCCTCCGTTATAGGTATAAATATGTGAATTTCATAGTCATGCGTCATGTTTGCAATTTACCCTTAAAGCGGATGTGTATTTAACTGAACAGTATTTAGTTTAGAAACTAGTTTGTTTATGAGTTTGTTTTTCGTGTCTTCATCATTATTATTTTATCGCTAATGGCGCTTAATCCCACGCGTACTTTATCATTCTATGCGCAAACACCTATATAATATGCAGGGTGCTGATGGATGTACCCTGGCATACTACGTACCGGTACCGCTTTACATAGTTCTGGAATGGAGTGAAGCCCATTTTCCCCATATACAGTAAATTTAATGGGCAATTGTGCACTTTACGGCCCTATATTATCGGTGCGAGATTTTACCCTAATCGAGCAGTGCGTGCGAATTTGAGTTCCTATCAGGCACCGCGGTCGACAGCGGGTCTTCCGGCACTGTACTGTGTACATGTGTGTGAGATTTCGTGTTGGGATGCATGCATACATGCAGTGTGTGTGAATGTGTCAACGTACGTGTGCGTGATGAAAGCTCTTACGGTACGCCACATGGTTGCTCTAACGCCCTTCCCTGCCTGTGCGGCGTGGCGTGATCGAGCGCGATCGTGAGTTGTGCATTGACTGGCACACAACTGGAACACAACAAGTGGTAAACTTCCGTGCTTCAATCATGATTTTAAACGAATGAATTTAGCGTGATATATCAAGCAGGGTATCACTAATTAAGCCTACTGAGGAGGGCATATGTCCGCTGCGGCCTTGGCTAAATTAATCTGTAAAATAATAATTTAAAAAACACAAAATCTTACAGTATCTCGATTCGTCAGTCTGTATAGTGTTTATTTCGTCTACACAGTCTAGGGCAAGTCCAAGATATCGCGCACCCTACGTATGGGACATTCAGAGATTTCAAACCTCTGAAAAGTAATGAAGGAGCACTTGGATTTTACTGTTTATCATCAGGATGACTAGTATCCCTGAGAAGAACATTGTGTTTAAGTTTGATGTCATTTACCCTTGGGTTAATTATTTTATTGAGAAAAATATGCCAACTTACGTATGGGACCACAGAAAAACTGGATTTATCAAAAAAAGGTTTGACTTGAAAGTTCTCTGAAAGTACCTTATTGATCAAGTTCTGTTAAGAAGTGAAGAAAGGTACAATACTGAAGTATCTTTCAGCAAAGTTTCATTGCAAAAGAATAAAGCATTTTTTCATGAAGTTGGTTTAATTAACGAAGGTACACCTTACGTATGGGACATGGCTCAACTTACGTATGGGACATATTTTTTTAGTGCACAAGTGTATTCATGGGAATGACTTTGAATTTTCCCATAGTGTCATATTCAGTTCCACAAATCATACTACAACATTTAACAAATGAAATAGACTGCTAAGTAGGTGCTTTCCCAGTTCAGGTACCTAACAAAAGCTAAAATAAGACAAATAAAAGTAATTACCAATTTACAATCAAATATCTTAGTTTGGATTCCGTCATGCATTAACACTGTCCTCATGATGTCTATACATGTAGATACGATATATACTGACACTCTATTTCTAGCCCATTTGTAATACTCTGGTCAATATTTTTATCAATTGAAAAAAAAAAATGTGCGAATTCTAGCTTGTGACCTTGATGTAGCTTGTAGCATACATGCACTATGTACCATGACTAATTTGTAGTCTTGATAATTTCAACTGTAAAATCAAATGTCATGTACAGTGTAATTTGCAAATACAGTTTGAAGTGGGTACTTTCAGTAGTTCTAGGCTTACCTTGCAAGTTGTCTAAGTTTTTATAGAGAGCTTTATAATTGTTTGAAATGCAGCACAAAACACAACAACAAGAGTAATTCATTTTGCTCTGTAATCATCATGTTTTGCCATGTGAATTTTAGCTTCTGCAAAATCAATCAAATTTTAATGAAACTTTTAGACTTTAAAAGCCGTGGTAGAACAAAGAGATAGAAGAATGTATGTATATGCTGGCCTTTTTTTCTCAAATTGCATGGCTTCAAGTCTATGAAACCAAAGACCACAAAATTTGTGTTGATACCTTGTACATACATAATACTTGTGAAGTGAAACAGGAAAGATTATCATTTGTATTCAAATCTTAAGAGAAAATGTAATTCTAGATTTGAAACACTTAAATAACTCACTGATCTGAAACTTACAATTGTGATAAATTCTAATAACCTCATTTGATCATACACTACCAGATTGCAATGTATGTTGATAATTGTGTAGATGTGGGGACAAAGTAAGTATGATTTGATGAAGGTGTCTCAGAGCACATCTGTCTCCTCACACACAAAATAGAAAAAAAATGAATTCCCTATTTTTTGTGTAGTTTGTGTTTTTAGCACTCCAACCAGAGAACCAGTATTGATATTGTGGTTCATGGTAAATGTAAACTATAGTCTTCATTTTACCGGATTTTCAGAAATCATGTTCATGACCTTGATAAAGTCATGACATATTCTGAGGGTGTGCAGTTGAAATATTAAACATCATATCAAAATAAAAAGTATTCTCGTAGGGTTTTTCCTTTGCTATCAACTCTAGTAATGACAAAGTTACCTGCTGTCACCTCAAGTGATTTTTCTATTAAGTAGGACCTGTAATGTTGTCATTGATGAGCTCCACAAGCACAATTGTTTTGATTTCCCTTTTGAGGCTGTACAGCCTGTAGTACATGCTGAACAATGTACTGCACCTAAAATGGCACTCAGAGAATCCCATTCTCTTGAACAAAGTCATTTTGTAGAGAGGTACAGTAAAGTTGAAAATGATAACTGAATTAAGAAAATATCCAATATCAAAATGTTAAAGGGAGGAATGCTAATTGAAGACCAGCTGCACAGCCTGTAATGAAAATAAGAAAATAAATTTCTTTATTTTCCTTTCTTAATCATAGAATGACTCAATAATGCTGTTCTTACACTCTCCCTGAGGTCAACTGAATAGGAGAGGCAGATATACATATCCTTCAGAGTAGGTGCAAAGATAACCATTTAACACCAAACAAATGTGAGGACATATAGCATCCATGTCAAAAGGCGGTTTTCCCATTCACTTTGCATGTAATGTCCCATACGTAAGGCATTTGTCCCATACGTAAGCAAACTTTAATTAGTTAAGACGAAGGACTAATTAAATTTCCACATTTAGTTTTGCTAATCTGGAGTTAAAATGAATAAATTAGAACTTCCTGAAGTATGATTGGTCAATGTTAGAAATCTTTAGAGAAAACTTAAAAAAACATACTCAAATCCTTACGTATGGGACACTTCGTTCTGGGAAAGTGCATAATTTGCATTATAATTAATGTGCTGACCTTGTCTTACCAATTGGAAATTATACTAGCTCATACAGGGGTCATGTGACGTCCATAAAGGAACTGGGTCAAGGACAAATTCAACTGATTTTATATGAATATTTTTAATTTGTCCCATACGTAAGGTTTGTTTTTACTTTATGCAAATTAAGGTCATATTTCTTGCATAAATTTGTATAATTCAATATTTTCTTTGCTGGAAATATATAATTTAACTCTTTGGCTACAACATGATATCAATAACTTTTCGATTAAATCAAGATGAATTTTGAGCATCTGAGGGGACATTATCTTGGACTTGCCCTCTACCAGACGCCGTGCGAAGTGTGTAGGGCCTATAGCTACCGATTTACGGGCAGCCACTACATGGACACACACACACACACAAGCGCAAGCCTCGCCCGTGTGGTTGGTTTGCGCAATCAGCTAGCTCCGCAGAGAAGCGCCGTGAGGCGGGCTTTTAGTGACCTTATCACTTGTCAAACAGCGTTCCATACAGCAGGAGAAGCTCGCCAGCTGCTCAGTGCGGAATGGTTTATGGGATATCACCTTAGCACACAGCGAATGAGGTACCAATAATATAGGGCCGTAAAGTGCACAATTGCCATTTAATGTTGGTTGGACATCAGCATCTGACTGAAGAAATTCAATCACGTAACCCAGTATACAGCTGTATAGCTATAGATCCCCCTCTAGCCTGAGATCGTAGCAGGCGCATTTGATTGAACACATTTGTGTAAAAAATTTACACTCGCTCTAAACGGCACTGTCCCTCGATTGTTTTAATCTTGATTTGATAAACTCACTCACTGACACTGTCTTTTCTTTACAATGGATGTAACGTTAGATCTAGATTCTACTTCACTGATTTATTACTTTTGGCAGCACAATTGCCATATTGGCATTGCACGCGGCACTAATAATGCCTGAATCAGTGAATGAAATGAGGAAGTTAACATTTTAAATTTAGGGCCTTTTAAACGTTACACAACATTCTCTAGCAGATACGGTCTACCGTGGCGTTAGCTTTGCCTTTGGTGCTTTGCAAAGCTCGTAATAGTAGACAGCCTAGACTCTGCCCTGAAGCTCTACTAAGAATCTACGTAAACTCACCGGGAAATTCTGCGTGGTGGTTATCCCTAACCGCCTCGCAACATTGGACAACATCTTGAAATCCCTTTATTTATCTTGCGCAGTATAATATCTTCTATCTGCAATCCCTGATCACACACAGAGCTAAAATTTAGCTATTGAGTGCTACGACGATGCATGCTGCGACAACAAAGTAGAGTGGAAGCCACCAAGTACGTAGAACAAACACAAATATACGGCGAAGGGGCTACAGAGTTTTCTATGATCGTGTAGACATTCCAATAGCGAGGTAGCTCGCGATCGCTCGCTCGTAGGGTACTGTACGTCACGCTGACCTTTGACACAAATGAGGTCCAGAGTCACACGCATTACACATGACGCGATGACATCGAGATCGCGAACAAGTTGAAGTTCATTTTCTTCTTCTCCTGTCGTTGTTGTTGCTGCCGAAAAAAACAAACAAACAGAAAGAAGATTGCTGATTCTTCCCGTCCAAGTACGTTGACCTTTTTAATCAACCAACAATAACAAACAAAAAAATTCAAAAACAAAAACAAAAACAAAAAAACACATACACAATTTTAAGAGTATATTGGGGAGATTTGAGATTTTTAGTGTTAGGATTATTGAATCATGTATTTTCAGGGAATATCTTTTTTTTTCTTTTTTTTCTTACAAAAATTAGGTGTTTAACTTTGATCCCTTAAGAAGATAAAGATAAGCATTATTTGAAAAAATTGGCCACAATTTCTTTGTCGAATGTAGTTTATAAATCAGCGTCTGGATGGATCGTGAATCGAATTTAAAAGGCTTCGCCGTTTGTGATAAGTGAAAATCAAAAAGGATAATATTTATCAGGGAGATTTATCTGAGAGAATCCCCGTCGTTTATATAATTTTATTTTATTCACAGATCTAGATGTCAAGGATATTTCAGTACTGTTTTTGATGATTGATTTTGAAAAAAAAAAGCTTTCGATTCAATCTCTCACGCCTTCATTAACAAAAGTAATGTCATTTTTCAATTTTGGTCCCTCAATAATTTCTTGGATAGATATTTTGTATGCTGATTCTTTTTCGTCTGCTCAGATTATTTCTTTTTTTTCCTGAGAGATTCAGGGTAGAAAGGTGTCAAGCAAGGCGACCCTCTTCTTATATATTTTTGTTGTGTAGTACGTGAAGTATTAGATTTGATGATTTCCGGACCTATTCATTTAAAGGGATAAAAATAGATGATATATAATATTATATGTTTCCATTGCTCAATATGCAGATGATACACTATTGACATTTAATGGTAAAGAGAAGGATTCATTTGTAGCGATAAATAATTGTTGATAGATCTGTACCGCTGGTTAAAAAATCAAGGAAAACAAAACAACACTTATATGGATAGGGAAATGCAAGAACTTGTGAAAGAAGATAAAATGTTGTCTGACTGGAATCTTCAGTGGGTTTATGAAGGAGGTTTTAAGTATTTGGGTGTACATTTCTTTGTTGATTTAGAGAGCTGTTCAGTGTAATTATCATGAAAAAAATGGAAGTGATTAGGAAACAAATGAACTCTTGGCATAAACGCTCATTAACGGCGCTTGGTAGATTTGTAGTAATCAAGTCATTGTTGTTTTTAAAATTGAATTATTTGTTTTTGTCTTTCCCAAGTCCTAAAGGTAACTTTTTGAATGAGATATCTATTGTTTTATAGTTTTATATGGGAAAGGAAGCCGGATAAGATAAACAGAATTCAAATGTCTCAGACATCACACGTACACAAGAAGTGGCTGGAGCGCATGAACGATAAATATTTACGCACTGGTTACAGCATTGAAAATATCACGGATTAGGATAGGCGATTGTTATTTACTATATCGGAAAAAGGGTCAGAAAAATTACTGAGTATACTTTACCCCAGAAACATCAATTAGATACATATGAGCCTTGGGAATGATTTTTTTTTTCTTATTTGAACAAATCTCACATATCTGTAATCCTTCTTGGAAAAAAGTATTCGCAGCTCATGGTGATTTACTTTCGGTTTTTGAATATTGTAATTATTTCCAGTGCAACCTTATGTGGAAAAATAATATGCTTTTTGCAGGGAATGTGTTGGTTTTCAAACGAATGTGGTATAAAAAAGGAATAATTCGTTCTGTTAATGATTTGTTGGATGGAAAAAGGAAATTGTATCATTTACTGCTTTTAAGAGGAAATATGATGGTGATGTTAATTTGTAAGATTATTTTGCAATGTGGCAAGCGGTTAAAAAAGCAGGTTGTGATGAGTAACATGGAAAAGTTTTGTCAACTAATTATTCCTGACATTTTAAATTTGGTTATTAAACATCATAAAGGATGTTCGCATAAACATTTATGCTGTTTTGTTAGAAAATAAAATAAGCACCTACATGCATAAAATTTAAAGGATTTTTAAAATGGCAGCAATTAATACAACTTGAGGAAAACAAATGGCAAAATTTTTCGTTGGTCCCGTTCAAGAGCACGGCGCACGGTTTCAGTTTGAATTAATAGTTAATAGAATCTTATATACAAAATAATGTTATGTTGAATAGAATTGGTCTATAAAGTTGAAAGAAAAGAATGTTATGCTTGCGATGTGTATGCTAAGACTTTAATACATTTTTGGGTGAGTGTCAATACCTATGTTGAATGATTGTGGGTAGAAGTAAGAGAATGGATCAATGTTTACTCTGGGTTAGAAATAACATCTACAACGGAAAATAAATTATTTGGTTTGGGGGTATTAATAACTTGGAAGTGAATTTTGTTACTATATCATGCTTGTGAGATATGAAATGTACATTTTGTAAAATAATATATAATTGGGCCTTGCCTTTTTTCTGTTTAACATTAATGACTTGCCTGATGATCTAGCATCTAAGGTTTGCTATTTTGTTATGTGCTTGTAAATAATATTATTTGTAAATAAACTGTATTAGAATGTAAATAACACAGTCTGCAGGAATCTTCAGCTTATTGAAGGAGGCAGACTTAACCAAAAGAAAAAGAAGAGAAAGAAAAAAAAAGAAGAACGAGTGAGCCTAGGAGAATTTGTGAAAGAAATCCATGCATGATGTTTTCATTAGAGTGATAGGTCCTATAATTCGCAACCTCATCATATCTAAAAAGAAAAGGAATGTAATTAAAGCATTTATTATTTACGACCCCCTGTCACTATGTACACAAAAGTATTAAAAAATATGTTAATGGCTTGATCGATCGTGAGTTTACAAGTAGGCCTTTACACATACATACACCCGTCTCACCCCAAAAAAGGGCCTGCTGTTTGTTTGTTGTTGTTGTTGTTTTTTGTCGTACTTTAGCCCAGTAAAAGTGCTGCAATTCGGCCTGTGGATGATGCGATCTATATAACTTTTATATCACAACTTGAAAATGTTGTGAGTCTCATCAAACACATAATTGAAAGACTAGTATGAAATACGTAAATAACATGAATGAATAAATGAATGTTTGTTAATTGGCTTGCTTGTCTTTATGTTATCTGACATATTTTATAGCTGGTCAATATGAGGGCACTGTATAATCATTATATTCTGCAGAGTGCATGCCATCAGCGACTGTCATGAATACATGCTACACGCTTTAATGCTGTACTAACGTGATTTTCAGCACATGATGCGCCATTCTCTGCTTACGTGATCATAATTATAGTCTTTCTTTGTTTTCTTTGAATTATTTTGTATCATTTTGTTTGTTTCTTTTCTTCGATCTGGAAGTTGGAATAGGTTATCACTGTATTCAGCGCATTTATGATTAATCTTATCGCGTACGCGCTTGCAACATCACTCTCCATCCGATAGAGGGCTCTTTCCTGCTTTCATGACATGACGTGTGAAAAAAAAAGTGAAACAGAGGACAAGTTCACCTTCATAGACATGTGAGTTGAGTGATTGCAGCAATATTAGTAGAACACATCAGTGAGAGTTTGAGCAAAATCGGACATTCCGTTAAAAAGTTAGGAATTTTTGAAGTTTCTGCTCAGTCATGGCTGGATGAAAAGACTACTATAGCTTGTGATGTCACATGAGTACAACGATATAAAGAAAGAATAAAGAAAATTCAACATATTTCCATTTTTATCGCATAACAAAAGAACACTCGACTTCTCTTTTTCAGAAGGCATGGGGAATGATATTACCCTTATACGTCAGTAGCAAGTCGAAGAAATGTGCACTTTATTCAAAAAGTAAAGTTTTGTGAAATTATCTTTTTATTTTCCTTATATAGTTGTACGCATGTGACATCATACACTGTAGTAGTCTTCTCTTCCAGCAGTGACTGCGCAGATACTTAAAATATTCATAACTTTTGAACGGATTGTCCAATTTTCCTCAAACTTTCACTGATGTGTTCTACTAATATTGCTGCATTCTCTCAATCCTTATGTATATGAAGGTGGACTTGTCCTTTAAAACTAACCGTGCATGGCAACTGATTGACAAATTGCCCTACATCGATTCATTTCATGAATTTGAATAACCGCGCATGCATTTTTTTCTTTTCTTTTGTAACTGTAATATGTTTATTCATTATTATGCATACTTTTCCGAGATAGCATCTCGTTCGTTATCCAGGGCAAAGAAATACGGGATTACTTGTGGTATCATTGGGAATAAAACTAAACAGAGGCCTATGAAAGGCTACGAGATTTAAAATGAAACTGTGCCTTCCGATGATGTTAATTAGGACACTGATGGAACACCGTTCAGCGTCCATTTGGTAAACAACCTTTACAGCGGTCTCAGAGTGCATTATAAAAGTGGGCGTCAAAGTTTGATGAAGATAGCCTGCTCCATTATCATATGCTCATAAAGTAAGCAGCATTCGAATTCATTTGCCAAAAAACAACAACAACAACAGGACACTTAACGTAAATTAACAAGCCCATTCATAGATGAAGGGCTGGCTCCTTTCTATCAGTGGCGTATCTAGGGAAAACGGCGCCCTGGGCAAGCATGAAAATTGCGCCCCTAATTTCTGAAAAAGTGTTCAATCCCAACCCCATCCCGGTAGGGACTTTTTAAAAAGTCTTCATGATATGCTTTTTCAAGCACTTAAAAAGGGATCTTTTGAGGGTGATTGAAATGTAATGAAGTTAGATAAATTTCGGCGAGCGAGCGCAGCGAGCGAGCCGAAAAATTTTGTATATTTCTGCGTCATCATCACGTTTTGTTCTTATCTCTTTTTGTTTTTTTGGATAAATTTTGGCGAGCGAGCCCAGCGAGCGAACCGAAAATTTTTGTATTTCAGCTTGCAAAACATGGAATTCTTGTAATTTTTTGCTTATTAAATTTTGCAATTCTAATCAAGATATAGTGACGGCCTTACAGATAACGATTCATGCCAACAAACTGAGAACTTGAAAAATTACTCCAAATTAGTACGCACGAGTGAGCCGAAATTTGTATGTTTTCGCGCCATCGCCACGTTTTGTTCCTCATCTCTTTTTTTGGGGGGGGGGGCGGACGAATTTTGGCGAGCGAGCGCAGCGAGCGAGCCGAAAATTTTTGTATTTTAGCTTACAAAACATGGAATTCTTGTCATTTTTTCCTTATTAAATCTTGCAATTCTAATCAAGATATAGTGACGGCCTTATAGATAACGATTTATACCAACAAACTGAGGACTTTAAAAATACTCTAAATTAGTACGCGGGAGTGATCCAAAATTTGTATATTTCCGCGTCATCATCACGTTTTTTTCTTATCTTGTTTGATTTTTTTTTGCCCCCCCTGTATGTTCGACACCAATCTTATTGGCGCCCTCGTTTGATCCAATGGGCGATCGCTTCAGAACAAAAGAAATAAATTGCAGCCGCTGCTCCATGTAACATTAATTTTTGCCTTCTAACGATGGCATGTGTGAACACAATATACATTGTCATTTTGTCCGCGTCATCATCACGTTTTCTTTTTATCTTCTTTTTTATATATATACATTTTAGCGACCGAGCGCAGAGAGCGTGCCGAAATTTCAGCTTACAAAACATGGAATACTTGTGTGAACACAATCAACATTTCCCCCTTCCCGGTCCGGGCGAGTTTTTTTTTTTCTTCTTCTTCTTTTTTTTTCTTCTTTTTTTTTTCTTTTTCTTCTTCGTTTTTTTTTTTCGTTTTTTTTTTGTTTTGTTTTCGGCGCCCCCAAGGAGTGGCGCCCGGGGCGCGTGCCCCCCTTGCCCCCCGCTAGATACGCCACTGCTTTCTATACTGCATGGTTAAAGATAAGACCCGACGTACTAGATGGGCAAACATGGTTAACAACGATAGGATCTCTCTCGAGACGGTAATAAAAAGATTATAGATCGCTTAATCTTTGGACTTTCCGATATCAAAAACATCGGAAACTTCTGTTTCCATAATAGACCAACTGTTGTGTCTCCGATTCTGCTATAAAGCCCACCATTCCTAACGTGTTTCCTCCAGATGAACCATATTCCCCTTTACACGGATATTATATGCCCTACGTACTTCCACGCTAATCTTCGGTTATAGCTTAACGTTAAATGACCTATATACACGAAGAATTTTATTATTGTTGCTAGACAAGATCAGGAACTTCCCAGCTCATTCCTGCCCGATTTGAGCTTTCACAGTTACGATACGCGCCGTCGTTAGATGGTGGATGAAATCAGAGTCGAGATTTAGTGACACACCTTGCATATCTTGCCAGCCGTTATTTCGTTTCGCCTCCCCGACCTCTTACCTGAGCTTTATCATCGCAGCAAGAAGACACATCAAGTTGCCTTGATGAATTTTCACTGATCATTACTACATACATATCTTTTTCTTCTTTTTTTCAATTTGTGACGCTTACAATATCGGTGTGGGATGGATAACCGACGCCTGATCGCGATTGTCGCTGTCGTAACTCTTTCCGTGGGTATCGGTGTCGGCGTGCTGATCGGTTACTTCTCGGCCCCCGACGGCGGGGGAGGGGACTCAAATCCTGAAAACAGACCGGCGGACGAGTCGATATCGGAGCGGATTCTGAGCGAGATTCGAACTGAGAATATTCGCGCCAATCTGAGGTGAGAAGCCGAAGCAAAAAATTGATATGCTTAAAAATCCATGTAGGCTATCATTTACAACTCATGGCGCCTCGAGAGAAAAACTTAAGTATCTCCATAAATGTTGAAACTGTTAATAATAACAATAACATTGTGGCAGTTTTCTGTTTCTGACGATTAAGTTGTCTGATACAATGATGGTTCAACTCTACGTCATGTTTTAGGTGGATGAAAAGAATGAGTATATAACCATGATGAGACGAACTCACTAATCACAACGCCATGAACTCACAGCAATATTTTGGATCGCACTTATGATTTATCCTTTAAGTTATCTTTTCCTGACTATTGCAACACATGCAACAATAATTTTCTGGAAAATCAAAGTGTTTCTGTTTGATTTCATGTCAGAATATGGCATATTAATGTGTACGAGTCAATGGGTCACTCGTGAGGAGATGATATCATCACCACATCATCTTTATGGTCTTAATTCTAATCAATATAACTGTATCACTTAACCACGAGATATATTATTATAAACACCAAGAAAAACAGGCACAGTAGATAGAAACTACAGGTAAAGCAGACCCGTGAGCTACTAAATACATTAGGCAAAAATAAAAAAGCCCTATGAGTTTGACACTATTTTGAATGTTCTCTATAGGCAAAAAGGTCGACGATCTGGACACTATACATATACAAGCCCAGTGATGTTATGTCGAGCTCATGGGTCCTTTTGCCATTAGTTTTGAGCTCGTGGGCCATATTTTGTCTCGTGTCTATATAGCTCGTGGGGTGTCGAGATCGTGACGTGCACCAGAGATTTCAAATGATACGTCGCCGATTTCTTTTCCCACCGTGTCTAAAGGAGAGTATTATAACTATGTCACCTATAACCTCTTTAGAACTGGAATGGCAAATGATTAACCCTGAGATAGATTAGGCGGTGAACCTCCTTGTATATCATGTGGACAAAATCCCTGACCATTGTTGAGGGATCGAAATGAGGGCGGGGTGAGGTTATAACAACCAAAAAGCAAACTAGAACCAAAAAGCAAACTATATAGGGTCATGGCGGATACTGGTCTGGGCTAGTGTCCGAGAAGGCCGGATTATATCGATTTTCCAGCCTAAACTAATACGGTAAGTGATTGTTTAACGATTATATTGAAATTTAGCAATGTACGACATCCTATGCCAAGTTCAACCGCTCTTTAGCTACAAGAATAGCCCCACATCATACCACATAATCCGTATACGGTTTTATTCTTCCTTGTATATAATTCGTTTTATTTGGCAATTCTTTTTTCGGAAATCTGTCATCAATAGAACTTCACTGTGTTCACTAAACACCTACCGTCAGCATATCACACTTGAAAATAATATCTTTCAAGACATGAACATGTGCACAGGTGAATTCAGTTTAACGGATGCACGTCACGAGACCGACACCCACGAGTCATACAGCCCACGAGTCATACAGCTCACAAGTCATACAGAACATGAGTTATACAGCTCACGAGTCGCACAGCCCATTTGTTCGACACTTAGCTAACAAGGCCTACGATATCGACACATTAATCTCCGTGTTGTATCTGTCGAACTCTTGGGCTGTTTTTATCTAGTGCCTATAACTCATGGGCTTTATTTGCCTAGTGTCGAACTTATGGACTGTATGACTCGTGAGCTGTATGACTCGTGGACCTGTTTTCAATGTCGAACTCGTGGGCTGTATGACTCGTGGGTGTCGGTCTTGTGGGATGTCTCCGATTTAACACGTTTCTTTTTCTTTCTTTTTTTTTAGGGGAGGGGAAGGGTCAGTATTCAACAAGTCGGTCATGCAATGGAAACGATACAGGTCATCGATGAATTGCAATCGAGACTTCTACATTAATCACACCCCCTCCCTCTCATTTGCTCACCATTCTTTTAAACAATATCTTCCTCCTTTCTTCCTCCCGCTCCCCTAAATTCGCTCCTCTTTTCCTGCCATGTGTCCATTTCTCGTCCCCCTCCCTCCCCTCCCTCCCTTCCCCTCCCCCTCCCCTCCCCTCCCCTCCCCTCCCCTCCCCTCCCCTCCCCCTCCCTCCTCTCTCCTCTTCTCCCTTACTCTGTCTCCCCTGTCCCAACTCTCACAAAGTTTATACCAATTGCCAATAATTTTTCATTTTTCATTTCAATTTATTTTCATATTTCTCACATATATCACAATAAAGTATATAAATACGAAAATTATACAAAACATAATTTAGATGAGACTTCATCAGAATGTACAGAAGTTTGATTTGGTATAAACACGAGGTCTGTATGTATGCGAATTACACTGTGGTCATAATGCGAAAAAATATAATAATATATTCTTCCACTCCAATGGAGCTTGCTAGTTTCCAGTTTATGAGAAATTATCATTTTGCATTGTTTATCTACCTCAACATGACCATTCTTAAGATGTAACTCTACATATTTTTATCAACATGGTTGACATACTTGTCGTATTTAGTTTTACTTTGATTGTGCGTAAGCTCAGTTCCTTCAAGTGAGAATGTGATACTTAGTAAATTGTTAGTCTGTTTGTGAAGTTTGGGAGTGGAAAATGGAAACGACTGTTTAAAAGAAATCAAATTACACTAAACGAAACATATCCATCAAAATGGGATGTCATGTCACACCATCACGTCATGACAGATATTACGCCAGCAAGCCCCACGTAGCCGGTACGGCGGCCGATCGGGAAGGGGCCGAGCATATCAGACAGACCTGGCTGGAACAAGGCCTGGACTCGGCAAGATTGGTCCCTTACCAGGTCTACCTACAACACAGCCCTTCGGCAGACAATGACGAATTGGCAAACAAGGTACCAAACAGATTTGTTATTGAAGCAAAGGTACTGATAGGGAGTTAGGAAGGAAGAAACGGTCCATCATAACTACATGACTGTAATGGGCATGATGCCTAACACCGTTTTATATTGATATTGACTTCGTATTTATTGATATGGGCATAATTGTTTTCCAAGAAAGATGTGAGCAAAATGTATAAGTGTAAATATATAGTTTTGATTAGAGATGACTAGGAAATAATTGCGAACTGGACAAATACGTCATCTTAGAAATTCAAATGTGACTTATCTGTAGCGAATGATTTTATCTCACGAATGGAATAACAATGATTGATTCTTCTCGTACTGCAGATCTCTGCCCAAAAAAATTCTCCTTAAAGGGAAGGCAAACCCAAAGAGCGATGTGGATTGAGTGAAAGCAGCAACATCAGCAGAACACATCAGAGAAAGTTTGAAGAAAATCGGACAATCGATGCAAAAGTTATGAATTTTTAAAGTCTTGGTGTTGGAACCGCTGGATGATTTCATGATTATTTTTTTTTTCATGAAAATTACATCAACTTGATACTGACCCAGGGTAGCAATAAATCCCCCCTGCTTTCTGAAAAAGGTTAGTCAAGTGCTCTTTCATAATGCTAGAAAAGTGAATTTTTGTTGAATTTTCGTAAGGCTTTGTATTGTTGTCCACTCATACGTCATAACCTCTAGTAGTCTCCTCTTCCAGTGGTTCCAACCCCAAAACTTTAAAATTCATAACTTTTGCATCGATTGTCCGATTTTCTGCAAACTTTCACTGATGTGTTCTACCATTGTTGGTGCTTTCTCTCAATCCACATTGCTCTTTGGGTTTGCGTTCCCTTTAACATGACGGACACAACGAATTCAATACACGGAATCACGTTCCTGTCTTTGCGTTCGTTGATCAACCTCAGTGTTAACATACAGAAAGAATTTTCAAAAGTTCTTTTAACCTTGTCATTGGTACAATTTACTGTGTAAAGCGCATTAATCATCTTTATTGGAAATGCCCTATAAAAGGATTATTTCATTTATCATTATTTTCATGCTCGAAGAAATATAGGTAGTTGCCATTTTTACCCTTTTTTTGTCCTACACACACGAGAGGAACTACTAGTATAAGAGTTAATACTTCAAACGTGACTTTCATTCCGTGATATGTAATTCGTCTTGAATCTCTTTCGATAACCCTTTTAGTGAATGGTTGAACTCTGGTTACAGGTGCAAATCATCGACCCTGTCAATGGAAACGCTGTTTTCACTTCAGCTCTCAGGGAGGATCCATTTGGTGAGGAGGAGCTAACGCAGGACGGCATCCCCGCCCCTTACAGTGCTTATTCCGCTACCGGTGACGTCATGGTCAGTATAAAGATTCATTTCATGTGCACATCAACTCCTTAACGCAAACTATTTTGTGCTATTTCATATCATAGTTGGTGTAGAAACAAGAACAAGAAAATAATACCATGAGAAAGAAACGTACTATATTGGAGAGCATATAAATGTTTCAAATATAAATCTATTCATGTCATCACTATTTTTAATTTCCTGAATGCAAACCCAGGGTGACATAATGTACGTCAACTATGGCCGGGAAGAGGACTATGAATACATCATAAACGAACTGGATCCAAGTGCCAACTTCACCGGCAAAATTGTCCTCTCCAGAATTGGCGGAGCTGGTCGCTCTACAAAAGTTAGTTCTTTTTCAATCACTTTGATATCATGTACAGTAGGACCTCGATTATCCGACCATCGATTATCCGGACTCTCTGTTATCATGGACATAATACACATGGACATTCATCGTATCGTTAATTAATTAATGCACCCGTACATCTCAAAAGCGCCACAAAAACATTTTTAGCATGCTTCACTGCTTTGATCCCATGATCGTCACCGCCAGCAAGCCGGAAGAAGAACAAGACGGAGATTCGAGAAATCTAAAATTATATGCACAGAAGAAAATAACTCACAAAAATCAAGTAAAGTGAATGTGCAGTTGTGGTGTATGTTAGGAAATCATACCTCAAACAATTTCGCTTGGGAGAAGCAGGCAGTTTTTAAAAGAAAGCTAACATTTTGGCAGAATGATTGTCATGTGATCTCAATATTTCAATTTTCTCCAGCTTATTCCAGAGCAAAAAGGGACAGTAATGGTAGAGAACAGGTATATCTTGCCATTAGGCAAGGTCTTATGCGTGTGCGAAAATGTGCGAATCAGCAATTACCCATCTTTTGACACAAAATTTGTCATGATCTCAGGTTTGCTGCTCCTCATCATCTGTATTTCTTAAAAGACATTTCCGTCTGAAAAAGGCACATCAGCGAAACAAGACTGAAATGAGAGAAAAGATTCTTTTGTTAGTGACGATACGTGATCACACAATCGTTATTGTCAAGACACCTGAATGTAATCATGAAGATGCACATAATCACCTGTCGATGACGATCATTACATCAAAGAAAGACTGCAGTGAATAGTCTACGTGTATTAGGTCAATGCTGTTATCAAGACGTCGTCTGATTGACATTTTCTCTTAATGTGTTCGTGTATTTTCAGTGCCAAGTCTTACTTAGAACAGAAACACGTTCAACCATTATCATGTGAATACACAAAGGGACATATAGTATTCCAATCATCGCAGCGGTTGATGGTAATAATGCACGTTTCTCATTCAGCGCATATCACTATGATAGGGAGCTTTAGATTTTAGACGCGCGGACGTTCAAAGGGAAAAACACATGAGCCGGGTTCACACGTACAAGTTAGCGGGATGACGATCGCGATGCTCATCCCGAGTTTTTTTGCGAGCGTCCATACGTACCAAATTAGCGGGATAGCGATCGCGATCGGTATCCCGCTAATTTGGCGAGCGTCCACACGTACCGAATTATCCCGCTAATTGCCGATAGAGATAACAGCAAAGCCTGCAAACTGGGTCACACAGCGCCCTTCTCTATCACTGCCTGCGCGCACTTACATTTGTCCATTGTCTTTTACGCGTCAGTGGTGTGGTTCGCGCGCTGTTGTTGTTGTGCTCCAAAGAGGTGAAGGACCTCTTCGCAGAGGCCTCGCTGTTGTGATGTGCGCATTGCATGATGGGATGTAAAAACTCGAGATTGTAATCCCGACCGTTCACACGTACCAGCGCGGGGCCAATTATCCCGCTAATTGATGAACCAGCGCAAGATTTCTTGGGATTAGCATCGCGATGCTTATCCCGCTAATTTTCGGGTTTTTTCTGTCCACACGTGCAAAAAACTCGGGATGACGATCGCGATGCAAATCTCGAGATTTGTATCCCGCTAATTGGTGTACGTGTGAACCCGGCTATGGTCTGAGCGTGCGCAGTAACTTGACGTGCGCTACTGCGCACACGCAGACCATGTTTTTTCGTTTTTTCCCTTTGAATGTCCGCGCGTCTAAAATCTAAAGCTCCCTAATGACTATGTGATGCGCTCCAACACTTCAGGGGCTTATGAAAAAAAAAATGAATAAAGTAAATCTGTGAACTATGGTTTTAATTAGCATCGAGGATAACGAGTGATCAGTAAAATTTGAGTGTCGTCCTCATCTAAAAAGTAAAAACAGAAACCAAAACAGAAATATGTTACTTTTTATTCAATCATTTGTCATTTATATATTCATTTATCTATTTATTCATTCATTCATTTTATTTCAATTCAATATCTTGTAAACGTAGATATTGCATGAAAACATTATACATCAAGTTATCTTGCCGATACGGACTTATTCGTACAAAAAGGAAAATTATACGCACTTTCACAGGGTCTGTGTGATATTTTTGTGTGTGTGGTTTTTTTTTTTTCCTGTAAAGCGCATCCTGTCCACAGGATGGACATTAGGTCAAAAGCTGCGAATCAGGTCAACGTCAACAAAGAACCAGTTCATTTGTTTCTCTTCATCTTATATGTATATATTTTTTGTTTTGTTTTCATTGCACGCCTAAGCTTGTCAAGATGCGGTACCACGCGTCTATAATACCTGATATCTATAGGTTGGGAAACTCGTTCCTCCTAAACATCATGAGAAGTCACATAAACGATTTGAGACAAGATTCAACAAAAATACCTTTCATACCGCAAACATGTACATGTATATACACTGAGATAAAAAAGATATAGATATAAATGCACACACATACACACACGTACACACACACACACACACACAAACTTCTATACAGGCACAAAACACACACACACACACACACACACACACACACACACACACACACACATTCATATAGAGTGAGAAGAGGAAGCATTCAATCGACGTATAGCTGTATAGTTCAACGTGGTTTTATTGCCAAGCCGGTCAGTCATTTATTCTTTAGACCTTCATCAGGACTGTACAGAAACAAGAAATAAAATAGCTCACTGGTAAAGGCATACGCAGTCAAACCTGCCTTAGCGGCCACCAACTTCATTCTTATTAATTGGAAAGGTTTTGTTTTGCTCTGTCTGTAAAATGTATAACTAAAAATGTTTAACTTACCCATTTTACAATCAAACTATTCCTGCACAGAACATCACCACTATTATGTCTATTTGCGAATGAAATATATCTACAAACAACTTGCTGGTCCGGTATAATTTTGTGATGCTGTTCAGAAAGTTCTGTAAAATGTTCAAGTAATATTCTCTAACGAAAAGGATATCAAGTATAGTCTTCTGCATAATATATCCCCAAAATAAAGAAGAAAGATGCCTTTAACTCAAAGGAAAATGAATGGATTTATCAACAGGTCGCTGCCGCACAGAAATACGGCGCTGTTGCGATGCTGGTTTACGCCGACCCTGGCGACTATTCCGTCCCTCCGGATGTGGGTCTCCCCTATCCCGATGGTAGATTCCTACCCGACACAGCTGTGCAGGTCGGATCCATCAACAAATACAAAGGAGATCCCTTAACTCTGGGCTATCCCGCTAAAGGTAAATACCCTCTGTCTATTTTCTCTGCCTATATGGAGCTAGCATTAAGAAAACACTATTCTCATAATAAGCTTATTTGTTTGTTTGTTTTTTTCTTAGAGGAAATACACCAGGTTAGGCTGACAATTTCTGTCTCCTTATTAAAGGGTGTGTACAGTTCTGGTCGAGGTGAAGATTTAGCTTTTAACGTTTTGTGAGATATTCAGAAACCACTCTATGAGATGTTAAAGAGCATGCAGTTCTAAGGGGTATCAAAAGTTTATTCGATGAAAATCGGTTTGGAAATGGCTGAGATATCCAAAAACAAGGTGAAACAAAGAGACACTAATAAAGTTGGGGCATGTCGCCTTTTATTATTAGCTCTTTTTTGGCTATCTCGGCCATTTGAAAACCAATTTTCATCAAACAAACGTTGAATCCTTCTTAAAATTACATGCTCTTTCATATTTCATAAGAGGCTTTTCATTATCTCACTTAGGAATGTTCAAAACATGAATCCCTACCTCAACCAATACTGTACAGTCCCTTTAAACTATTATTTCCCATTGATTCGCATGCTCTTCTGCAAACAAACTGGTAATGCATTTTTGGCCAAAAAGGCATTACAAGTTTGTTTCTTTAAATCACATGTATATAATGGATCATGTATTCTCTCTCTCTCTCTCTCTCTCTCTCTCTATATATATATATATATATATATATATAATATATAATATTTGTGTGTGTAGGTAAATAATGTACGTGTGTTTTATGTATTGTATGCTTGTGTTCGTGTATGGTTGTTTGCACGTATTTTGTGCACATTCATTTGTACGTGTTTGCATGATTTTTATTATCTCCACCTGTTTGTTTGTTTGTTTGTGTGTGTGCAGAATAACTCACAAGTTGTGAACACATTTTAATGAAACTTGCAGGAAAACTTGATAATTACACAAGGAACAGATGGTTAAATTTTTGGTAGTGATCCGGAAATGTTTATGGATTTTTGAATGATTTTTGAAAATCTTTTTGCAGATATGGTCAATGAACTTTGGAGTTCAAGCTGTGCGAATTTAAAGTTTGCATACGCGCTCTAAAGCACGTGCTCTGCTCGGGCGAGGCGCCGCGCAGCTGGAAGCTGATGAGGTTAACAAAAGGCTCCTATAATTGGGAAATTAGGTCCTGGATTCAATGCCCCATACACGGCGATGTAAGTTTTGTCTCAGGCAGCATTATTGTTACATACCGTGTGCATGCTACAAAAATATGTAAATGATTGATAGTCATATCCCTCTGTGATATAATCTTCGTCATGTGATCACCATCGTCCCTCGTCTGATTGTCAATTAAGGGTTAAATTTGCTCTAAAGCACGTGCTCTCCTCGGACGAGGCGCCGCGCGGCTGGAACCTTATGAGGTTAACAAAAGGCTCCTATAGTTGGGAAATTGGACGATTTTCAGCATGTGTGTATGGGTGGAAATTACTAGTAGCTGCTTGGTGAAGGTCTGCGCTCTTAGAGTGCTTTTGTAGTTTGTATATTTCTTGTTATTTAATCATCATCATTATTGTTATATTATGTGATCACATTGTGAGATATAAACAAAAAATATAAATAAACAACGATTATTCAGTGTTCTATACCAAGTAGTGGAAGTAATATTAGTAGCCATGATTATAAACAACTCGTCGCAAAAAATTAACATGAAGGAAAAAATGTCTCCCAAAATCTCTCCTGATTGTCATAAAAAACAACAACAAATGCCTCTCTGACAGAAAAATCAGTTTCCTATTGAAAATCATAATGACATGTATACATTTTACTGACGTATTGCTGTGGTATTTTGTTCCAGATTATTAGCGATTTTCTGTTGTTAAAAAATGATTTACACGTTTATAGAATAGATATCTCCGACACATCAGGTAAATGTGCTTACGGTCCATAACATTGATAAATTTTGCAAACAATAATTACTTCAACATTGGTAGTACTAAAAATGATCTCATAATGCAAAAGGGTATTATATATACAGTCATGACGAAAACATTTCCTATTGTAGATAACAACAGCACAAGAAACAACAAGAACTAACATTCTTCATCTTGTAGCTACATTGTTCGTAGAATTGTAGAAAACATTGATTTTTGATATTTGGGTTTAAGAGGAAAAAATCTCAATTGAAAACAAAAGATATACAATTTCTCTTCTGAATTATTCTCCCATAAAAGAATTTGCCCACCGGAGACTGCTAAACGAGACTGATCTACCCAAGATTCCAGTCCAGCCAATCAGCTTTCGAGATGCCTTGACTCTGCTCAGGTAAACCTTTCTGTGACGAAATTTGATAGTATATATTGTGACAGTTTTATGCGCATGCGCAGCGGACACCATATTGGTGATGACTGGTGATGACGATGGAAATGAAAAGATGAACACGAGTTTTAAGATTTAATGATTTTAAACTAAATGAGCAAAAGTTGAAACACTATATCTTCGCATCAACAATAAGTTCATTTTCACTTTCGATTCCTCAACACTATACTTTCGACTGACATGCATAATTGACAGCTTGTCTGAGTTTTTTAAGTATAAGGCGTTGTGAATGTAAGATCATTCGTGATATGCTGTCGTAGCCGTAATATTCATAATTGATTGCCCAAGCATCTGTTTCTCTAAAACTGTTGCTGGTTTCAGTGCCATGGCCGGTCCATCCCCCAGAGAAGATTGGAGAGGCGGACTAAACAGCACCTATCCAGTGGGTCCTGGATTCAACGCCCCATACGTAGGAATGTAAGTTTTGTCTCAGGCAGCATTATTGTTATATACCGTATGTATGCTACTAAAATATGTAAATGATTGATAGTCGTATCCTTCTGTGATATATTATACTCTTCGTCGCAGTCTTGTGATCACCATCGTCAGGTTCTCGTCTGATTTGCTCTTTGTGCCTCCTCTATAGGAAGACACGTCTGGTTGTAAATTCTGTGTCCGGCTTATACTGGACCTACAACACAGTGGGCATCATACGTGGTGAGATTGAACCAGGTGAGTGTTTCCATGGCAACGAAGGAGAGATCTCAAATTTTGTAATGGTGAGGTGACATTCTTAGATTTATTACACCTGCCATGCCTGCATTTGTAATTGTATCCATCCTACAGTCCAAAAGACTGCAATCGATACAGAGTATAGGCCTATACGTAGTAATACAAATGACAATGAATGAAGCTCAACATGGAAATCTGTTTAAAGTTCCACGAACGGGGCAATTCCGTTAATAAAGATACTTTATCAAGAATTAACACGACATGATAAACGGCTTCACAAAATAGGCCTATCCATCCTGAATTGGCATCTCTGCACCTTTCAAATCTACAGTAACACACCTAGTTGGTAAATACAATTGTAGGAGAAATATTGGTCCCCATCGACACATTAGTAGCTCTGGGTCTCTTAAAACAAGCAATCTGGAGAGATTTTCGACCTTATCACGTGCAGCATATACGTGCTATGTACAATATGTATTCAGTTATCGCGTCATAACTAAATGCTAGTCATAGCTCTATCTAACTCTCCTTTCGCTGATCCCGAATCAGATCGTTACGTGCTCATTGGAAACCATCGTGATGCATGGGTTCTTGGATCCGTGGACCCGACCAGCGGAACGGCATGTCTCATGGAGATATCACGTGTGTTCGGCATGCTGAAAAAAGAAGGTGAGGGTTTTTCTTCACATAATGCCAAGAGGATCAATTCGATAACTGATTTTGTCTGGGTTGAATTATGTAACCATCATCCATCATCAATGACAGACTGTCGGTTATGAGTTTGTGTTGTTGGTCTTCAACTGCTAAATACATGCACGCGCGTATTATTAATAATGAGCTAACAAAGGAAAACCGGAGATCTCGGGTTCGAATCCCGAAGGAAACTCATTTTCTTTGCTCAAAGTTGTCCCTATATCATTAGTGTGTGTGTGTGTGTGGGGGTGTGTGTGTCTTACACTCTAAAATCGTTGGATTGAAAAGTAATCTAATAAGACCAAGAGGAGGGACAAATCCATATAAAATTACAATTTTTAGTCTAATTGATTTAGAAATTAAATCCATTAGATTTGAAATTAATAATCTTATTTGGATTTGTCCCCCTCATGGTCTATTAGGTTACTTTTAAATCCAACGAATTTAGAGTGTATGAGGTTATGAGTAGGCCTTCTAAAATATAAGATAAGGTGAAGTGTGGATCGAACATGCTTACATTATTGTACATGAAGACTTTCATAGTCCTACAGGCGTCAGATAAAAAGAGGGCATTTTCTATAAATGACGGATATCAGAATCTCTCAGATCAGATCATCGCAGCATCGGTAAGGAATCGGGGCCTATTTCGTCTGTTCCAGGGCCCTGTTTTATGAAGAGTTAAATTGATTATAAAGTTGATTTTTTATGATAAGCTTATGGCAGCCTGTGTGTTAAGGAAATTTAGAATCGATCTTATCTTTTGAAAAAACAGGACCCTGGGCAGTCAAAAAGTATATGGAAATTACTATTTGTGCTCTTCATAGCCGTACTGCATAATAACTTTGCGCATGCCTTACCGGGGGCCCGTTTCATAAAACTTGTCATCAGTGACAACTGCCACAGTTCTATGACAAATTTGCTCTCAGCCAGTCAGATGCAAGGATTTCAGTAGCCTGTCACAGATGACAAGTTTTATGAAACGGACCCTTCTCTCTTCCTCTGTCTGTTCGCCTGATGTCTGTATTTCTTTCTCCTCTCTCTCTATTTTCCATTCTTTCTCTCCCCTCTCGTTATGTCATTCTCTCCACCCCCCTCTCTGGTAACTACATGTGACAATCACTACAAGGTTGGCGCCCAAGACGTACTCTGATGTTTCTCTCGTTTGGGTCGGAAGAGTTCGGGATGATTGGCTCTATTGAGTGGACTGAGGTTAGTTTATCAGGACTGAATTCCCAGGATTACTTATTTTAGGGATAATGACCATGAATTTGGAGCACCAACCATAGCACTCTTTTCGCATTCACCTATGCCAATGCCTACGATATCATCAACCTTATAGGCCCCTATATAGATTTAATGCATGACCATTCTGCATGCTTCCCATTATTAAAGCAGTAAGTTCTTACAATTCCTGTATGTGTGTGTGTGTGTGTGTGTGTGTGCTTGTGCGAGAGTGTATGCGTGTGTGTCATTTTGGATTTTTCTTGATTTGGTTGGTTTTATGTAAAAATTTGACACACTCTACTTTCATTATTTTGTATATGTCTGAATTAATACAGTACATAGACGTTCATCACGTACAGAGTCAGAGGGTGGAATTACGCGTGTTCTTTGTGTAATACTGGTGGTTTGTTTCTGCATAACTTGTATGGTAAGAAATATGATCAATAAAGGACATAAAATAGTGTCAATCAAAACATTTGATGATTACAAGCACGAGTTATGATTTCCAATAATCAATGTATTTGATGACATTCTATAAGATTCCTTTCTGTAAGTAATTCCTTTAACATTGATTTCTTTGCAGGAGTTCAACCGGATTCTCGCCGATAGAGCAGTGGCTTATCTCAATCTCGACATTGCAGTTTTGGGTTTGTTTAATACGTTTTCTGGATAAGTTAAAGGGATTGTATAGTTTTGGTTGAGACCTAATTTCCAGGTTACTAACATTTCTTGGTGAGATAATGAGAAACCTTTTATGAAATATTAAAGAGCATGTAATTCCATGAGGAATTCAACGTTTATTTGATGAAAATTGGTTTTGAAATGGCTATCAGATATCCAAAACAGAGCGATTCTAATAAAATGTTGGACCGACCTTTCAATACGGTCTCTTTGTTTTACTTTGTTTTTGGATGTTTCGGCCATGCCAAAACCGATTTTACTCAAATAAACTTTAAATTCCTCTAACAATAGTATGCTCTGTACTATTTCATAAGTGTTTTTTTTGGTATCTCGCCAAAAATTGAAAGCCCAATTTTCATCTCCACCAATACTGTACCATCCCTTCAAGCCCACAGTATCCTTGCTTTTTTTTCTGTCATGTTAACAAACATCAATTTGAAAAATATGTATCAGAAGACACTTTAAAAGAATTCGTGGAAGCATGGATGAAAGCAGATAGGTGGTAGAAAGTGTTGTGACGTAGAAAATGTTTTGGAGAGGCAAGCGATCACATAGATAATGTAACAGGTTTGGTTTGAAACCACGAATACATTCTTTTAACTCGTTAATTACCGCTTAATTATCTAAGTGTGTAAGAACATTTGTAGTTTTCATAAAATTATGTTCTGTGGAAGAAATTGAATTTAAAAAGCAATAAACATTTGAATTGAATTGCATTGACTTACCCATGCCCCACTGGAAACAAACTGATTGTTCTTGGACAGTCTGTGGGAATCTGGTTGGGAAGAGATCAAGGTACAGAAAAATAGATGCAATATGCTTCAAACTGATAGATAGCGTCATTAAATAAAGTTTTCTAATTATGAATTTTTAGCCTTTATTTTCAAAAACGTACCACACGAAAAGTAGGAAGGTGGTAACCGAGGACACACAAACAAATTAGGTTGAAGTTCAGTGAACTTATTTTAAAGTTTCATAGCGCATTTTTAACCCTGCTGCCCGATTATCGTTTCTTTTCTTTGTAAGGAAGGGATATCATATTATTATTAAGTTCTCACACACATTTGCTTACATCTTTATCCTGTTGGGTCACCTCCAGACAACTTCTACTTCCGGGCATCGGCCACGCCCCATCTTAGACCGGTTGTATACGAAGCCACCAGTAAGGTAACACCAGTCGTTCACTATTAGGACACTATTTAACAAAAGGTTATTGAGCTATCTCTCCTATCTCTCCCACGCTTGCTCTCACTTTCTTTTTCTTTACATATTGTTTAATGAGTGCATATAACTGTGTATGTCTGTCTTATCTGGTATTCAATCTCATTTACGTTTGATATATATATATATATATACACATTCCAAAAGTAAACAGTATGATTTATTAATAAACATATATGTTTACAGATTTGTATTTCTGATACAATACGCATTTAGGGCCTATTTGGTGTTTAGCAGGAATTGTAGGATTACCTTTCTATCTCTCTTTCTCTCTCTCTCCCTCTCTCTCTCGTCGAGTCATATTTGCAAGGGCGTAGTAAAAGAATCATTATTATTACAGAAAATTCATGAATTTAATATCTATGAATCATTAAAAGCTGTTTCAACTCTTCGTTGATAGAATAACTGTGTTCTGGGCGTTGATTTCAGTGTTCATTCTTGGTACTGCGAGGATATACATGAAAATTGGACCTTTCGTCGATTTCTTCTCATTGTCTCACTTCCGAAATTTTCCCAATTTGAAGACAATTTTTGCCGCAAAAGATGTCCCTGAAATTGAAATCATTATTATTATCATTACTTTTATTATTATTATTATTATTATTATTATTATTATTATCATTATTATCATTATTATTATCATTATCATCATTATTATTATTATTATTATTATTATCATTATTATTATTATCATCATCATTATCATTATTATTGTTATTATTATCATTATCTTTATTCTTCATACGTAAAAGGAGTATAATGAGCATTTTGTTTTCCACTCCATTAAAAGAAATATCGTCAACAGATTATGGCAGTCTCTGTTGATACAGCTGTTGGTGTTATGATGGTATTCATATTTGATGTTGCTGTATTGCTGTAGTTATTAATGGACTATTATCTCATTGATATCTTAGGTTGAGGACCCAGACCCATCAGATACGAGAAGAACTGTGTATGACACCTTGCGGGAACGCCAGCCGGATTCGGAAAACCCTGATCTACCAACGTAGGTGTTTATTCGTAACATTCATAATCCCATCAAGTGTTGCGTACACTGATGAGCGTCTCAGAAGACTGCAATCGCAAAGATTTGTTGTTGTTTTTTTATCCATAAACTGTAATTACACAAAATGGAATTTATCAAAAACACGCACAAATCTGTTTGATGGGCACTCAAAGCAAACTCGCATCCTACCCCTAATAAGAAGGAATATTTTGAGGTATTCATCTTTCTACAAGCCGACATGATAACGGACGAATCGTTACACCCTTTTTGACGTGCTCGTCTTTAGATGAATCAAGCTTAGAAATGTACCAAATATAAGTCACATTTATTAATTGTGGAAGTGTGCATATACTTTTGTTTGTGTTTGTGTGTGTGCGTAAGTGTGTATAAAGACGTGATGATGAGATAATGATCAAGTAGTGTTTATGAATTCAAGGACACACGTTGTATTGATTTTGATGTGATTAATTAATTGTCAATAATACAACTGATTTATATATCATTGAACAAAACTTGAAGAAAGAATACAAAAAGAGAGAGAAGCTAATTAGTGTTTATGCATCAAATTGCCACCTTTTACGTATCAGTTTAAGAGGAGATCAATGCATTAAACAGAAGCAAAGAATGCACTTCCCATGAAACATAGTAATAATTTCGTCACCATACCTCTTGTCACAATATTTATCTCTCACGCAGCGTGCTAAGGATTGGCTCTGGGTCCGACTACGAAGGCTTCGAAAAACGAGTGGGAGTTTCCTGTATAAGTGGCTACTACTACTATGATAGGGTGAGGTGACGCCTAACAAGTTAGTGATTAGGAAGAGTGTCCATATTTCAGGAATGTAATGATAAGGAATGTGCAAAAACAAGACTATATACCAGGTTGTTGTTTTTTTAAATTTAGATATTAGAGAGATAATGTTATGAAAAGCAAAGGGAGATATCAAAATGCAACTCATAATTTTGATGACATGTCTTTAAAAATGTGTTTATTTTGTAACGAGTTTAAAATTCAAACAGACTTGATTTTTACTCTATTTGATGATGACCTTATTTAAAAAAAGGTCAAAACTGCGTTTATCAGTTTTTGCATTCAACCTCTTCTTGTGTTGAAATGCACAAGTGCAGCGTGGTGAAAAATTAATATAAAGCTATACGAAAAAGGTTCAACCATATTATAAAGTTGCAAAGGATATCGACAAAAATAAAATCAGACTGAACAGACAAACTGCAGAGTGATTCATACATCATTGACACTTATGACATTAATATCCATGTCCCGTCTTTGTGACACAATGTATCCTTCTCTCAGTCACTTCTGTATAATTACGCCTTTCTCTGCCAGTGTTGGTATCTAACAAGAAAAAAACAACAACCATGTATATGTTGAATTTTGAGGTATCATTCCATTTATTTCATTCCATAAGGCGGTAACGGTATACATGAAAAAAAAATCACAGTAACATCTGGAAATGTATAGTAGCATAAGGAATATTTATTTCACATTTACTGGTATCTTGTAAAGGATACTAAACAGATTATTCCTTCTTCTTCAGAGTGAATGATGATAGGACGTTCACTCTTGAAAGAGATTTTTTTGTTTTTTTTTATGCTATACATTACAATCGTAATAAACTATCGATTTGAAACCGATCATACCACTGCAGGACACGTTGCAGCTGAGCTTCTACTCCCTGTATCACACGGCGTACGAGACGGTGAGACTTATGGAAACCTACATCGATCAGGAGTACAAGTTCCACCAAGCGATCTCTCGAACTTTCGGAGAAATGGCGCGAATCTTGGCCGATTCCCTCGTGTTGCCGTTAGACGTAACTCTCTACGCCAGTGATCTTCGTGGAATGTATTTACGGCTCAACGACAGCTCTCAAGCTAAAAATATGGCGGACCATGGCATTTCAATGGGTAAAATAAAGATATCGAGGGAAGCTCGCTCTCTCTTTCGAATAAAAACGTTAATATATTAATTTGATTGAGAGAAGGAAAGCCTATTGGCACAATTGAATGAGTGATGACGTGCATAAGAACTGTGGGCTTCACTGTATATTTAAGGAGAAATGACATTATCATGGAAGTTATGCAAATAAGCAAATTTAAAATCATTGTCTTTTCCTGTTTACGTGTGTTGCGTAATGTCAAGAGAATGTAGTGTCCTATATGAAATGCATGTGAGAAGTAAGAAATATAAGAAAGTAAGAAAAAGAAATCCAGCAAAGAAAATCAAAAGAACGTTAATTGAATCCTGCATAGAGCCTTCTGCATCAGTGTATAGCACTGTTTAGCGAACAGTGCAGTACTCATCACATGGTTTAGTCAGAATGGATCAAAAAGCCATCTGAATCGCAGTGTTTCTCCTGATTAATTTGACCTTTTTTTTCAGAGCCTCTGGAAAGAGCAGTCTTCGAATTTTCAGATGTCTGCGATGACTTCCAGAATCGACTGTCATCAGTGGATACTGCGAGGTAAAATTTCGAGAAGAATCTAGAAATATTAGCTGCAAAAAGAGATAGAGAGAAAGAGAAAGAAAGATTAAAATTGCGATTCACAATGGCACTCTGAATGACATAATATGTATTTCATATTCGTATTAGATAGAGACATCATGACCTACCCCACAAAGGGATAAACATATAAAATCATCAAATTGAATACATTCACGAATAAAAACAAGATCACAACGATATTTAATGATCACTACATTTAGAAGTTAACAAAAAATTTAATTCCAACTTTTTTTTCATTCCCCCCCCCAAAAAAAAAAAGTTATCCAAGCAACAATAAGGATGAATCTTTATCATGTATAGAAATTCATTTATGCGTCTAATTATGCATTATTCCAATGCAAACAAGAGAAAAGATACAGTGAGAGATACATGTATATAAGAGCTAAACTGATATAATGAGTTGTCTTGAAACTTTTTTTTTCTGTTTTTTTTTTCCTGCTGTCTCCACAAGCACTCTTGCCGTGAGACAAGTCAATGACCAGCTGATGCTTCTCGACAAGGCTTTTCTCGGGGATCTACCCGGAGTGGACCGGCTGGACAGGTAGGTTTATACAGACAAATATGTCTGCACCTGGTGGCTATTAAAGTGAGGAGTGAGGGATAGAGACGAGGTTACCTTGTGGTGGTTGAACATTGTTAAACACTATAGAGGCTCAATCTTAAACACTGTAGAACTTTGCTGTCTTTTCCCTCTGTATGGTGATATTAATGATTAATGCATTCTGCGACCGCCGTTTTAAAGATGCCTTCAACAACCTCTGGACTGAATTTGAAGCCCCCCCCCCCCCTCAAAAAATAATAGAAATAAAAAATGAAAAAATAAAGAAATAGAGAAATAGATGAAAGGCTTCCCACAACGTCTTGCAACTTTCAGGGTTAACATCACTAAAGTTTTAGCTTTATACCAAACACGAAAAATACCGAATCCTTGGTCTATATCCATGCATGTATATCTGCACGTATAATATTCATCATTGGTAGGGCCGTGATGGGTTGCAGACACGTTTGCTCTGAGTGTTTTATCCTAAGAGTCTATGATGTCACATTTGTGTATCAGATAATGTCGTATATTCATAATTCAGCCAAAGAAAGGTATAGTTGTGCATTTAGCTCTAATTGGAATGAGTCAAAAACACAGATAAACTGCAGTACTTCATTCAGAGTATATGTATATCATTCTGTTTGTCATTTTTTTTCGTGTAAGAATATAATGATTATGTCAACACACATACATACACACACACACACATACATGTATTATCATAAATATATATAAGTATATACATATATATGTATAAATGTATATGTATATATATATATATATATATATATATATATACATACATACATATAATGATTATTACCATAATATTGACATCAAAGTGCTTTAAAAAAACTTTAACAATGAAATATGATTACTGCGCATGTAATAATTCATTCCAAGGCTAGACTCTTTTTCACCTCGACACGATATTGGGAATCTGTTCTGAAAAAAAAAAATCACGATATCACTTCTTTTTATATCGAACTTAAATAAAACCTAATAATGGGCTTTTACAACACAACATTATTTTATGTATGTCTTTTATAACAAAGTTTGATCCTGACAACTAGAAAGCTTGCTCGATTCTTGCCCGATTGGCGGCAACAGGCAATGTGAGCAAACTGGAAGCGTGAATGAATTGAAATGTGTCTGGAAGTTAGACGCGATTTGAATTTAGATATACGCCATTTTACATGCCATCCCTCCTTCCTATTTTTTCTATGTGTATTATGTACGAGGGCTGCCCGCCAATCAAGCCACGCTTAAGCTGTATAGCCCTACTGTATTATTCATTGCACGGTTGTATTACTGAAACGTTTCTGCTGTACATTATGTAAAGGCATGAAGATGAAAAATTTTGTAAACAACTGATGTTTATGTATATGACTTATGTATGGCTCCAATTATGTACATGTATGTTCATGTACAATGATAATACAGGATCAAATCAAATCAAATCAAATCAAATCAAACCATTATAAGTCGAGCACAGTACACAGGCATAATTTCATTGGATTTACTTTCATCAGGCACTTGGCATTCTCATCGCGTGCTACATCCTCTCGGAGCGACGAGGTGGTCCCGTCGGGAGTGTTTCCGGGAATCATTGATGCTCTTCAAGACATCGACGACGATCCCGACCAGTACGGTCGATGGAAGGTTGTCGCCCAGCAAGTCGCTCAGCTCACCCATGCCTTTGAGGCTGGTAGCGCCGTTCTCAGGGATGTCACCAAATTCTGATGTTTGAATGTTGAACTCATTTCTGACTGACCAGGATTGGACATTGTATCAAACAACAACAACAACAACAACAACAACAACAACAACAACAACAATATGAAGAGTTTGTTTGCAAAAACCGATAAGTCCATTTTCGAAAATTTTGAAGTACGGTCTCTGTCATAAAATACAAAATAATACCTTTTGAATGATATATCAGGTAAGGTACATTTTTGAACTTATGGTCAAAAGAAGCAAAAATTTTCTTATTATTCTCTTTATTTTTCTTGACCTTTAATCGCAAATATCTCCATTTAACAAATATGGACTTATCGGTTTTTTTTGCAAATAAACTCTTCATATAGACACAAACAAACATCAGAGATTGACATATCTCATAGAGACAGCTGGTCTCAGATGTTAGAATTTCTCTTGTTTTGCGTCACAGATTGAACAATGTGCCGAAACGTAGGCCTTTCTGTAGGTAGGCCTATACATAGAACTTGAATTCATGAACGTTTCACAAAATAACTTTAAGTCCTTTTATCACTTCCTAATGTGTGGAAGTGAAAGTCGAAATTGAGGTATGCCTATAGCAGCGATCGACACTAACGGTGGCCCGGTGGAAAAATGAAAGTCGGGCCATCAAATTAGAAAAAAAAGGCAAATTCGATGGCCCGCCTCGGGCCACCAAATTTTGTTGAAAAAAATGTCAATAAATTCGTAACTTATTTCCCTGGAAATGCATAAATGCATGCATAAATTAATGGTACCCATTGTCTCTACTATGACATATCTTCCTTAGCCTTATAGGCTTAGGCTAGTTGATCGTTTGACTTTAGGAAGTACACTGCCCTCCTGAAATACCTCAAGTGGCTATCAGATGTTCATATTGTCAGTTTAAAAACTTCAAAAGGACATAAAAGTAACTTTAACAAAAGCGTCTTTTGTGTTTTTAGAAATAGAAATGTGTTCTTCGAGCTTCTTAATTATTTGCATGTCATTTATCTATATGTTTAGATGTTGCAACCCATGTACCTGCCAATCAATATTTATACTTAGTCTTCACCTCTCACCATTCAGCAGTTAAGTTTGTCTAAAGGATAGATGAAAAGGACTGAATGAGTGCCTGAGAGTGAGTGTTGCGAGTTTGTTGAGGCTTAAGAACCCTATGTAAATGAGTAGATAGGTCCAGCTTCCAATTCTTACTACGATAAAACTTAGATATTTGATTCATCTAATAGATAACAGGACTTATAGGGTTTTTTATTTTTTATTTTTTTTTTTGGGGGGGGGGGGCACCGAAAAAAAGTTAGTGTGGAGCCCTGCCTATAGGTAAATGTGAAAGTTTTTGAATTAGTGTCACCATTTGTAGTACTGTCTCGATTTCCAATTATCCCCTTTAACGATGTGTCGATCGATTTGTAAAGATCCTGAATGGCATATCTCCTTTGGTTTTTGTTTTTGTTGCTCTATCTGATGATGGCCTTTGTATACTTCAATTGTATAAGTGACACTTAATCCATTTTTTGATCAAGCTCTTTATTTGCGTATGTTATCAATTAAAAAGAAGCTATCATATTTTCTAACATTTCAAAGTATATAAATATGATTATTGTTTGATATTACTCTGTTTATCGAAATCAACTTGACCGCGGAATGGAGTTACAACTGTACAGCATTTGAATGAATTATAAAATCTTGCAACCAAACTTAAGGGTTGAAGTGATTGTCAAAGTGATCAGATCTGTATACAATGTACGCTGATGAAAACTTACTTTAGAATATTCAAATCTTATGGCACTTTTGAAACTTTGGACATGTTGGCAACGTCACGAGACAAAGATGGTATACAAAGAATTGCTCTGCATGATGGCTGCTCATGATGCGATCTAAACTTATATGTCAAAACTTGAAAATGTTGTGTGAGTGTCATCAAACACTTTAGTAAAAGACTAGTACGAAATACGTAAAAAATATGAATGAATGGATGATTGTTTGTTAATTTGCTTGCTTGTCTTCATATTATCAGACGTTACAATTCAATTCAATTAAATTCATTATTTTTCATTCTAATTTTCTTCCTGCAAAACATAACACAAAGTAAATCCGGAATTCTATCCTAAACATACATACATTACAAAGTACAAAAAGTAAACGATAGTCAACAAACTAATAGAGATAAAATATGTATAATACATACCGGAAAATACAAAGTTATGTTTGGAAGGGAAGAAAGAGAACTGAGAGGTGCACTATTAAAAAAGCAATGCTTGTAGATTGTGGACCAATCTAGAATTTCTTCAAAAATTACTTACTGTACATAAGACAAAAATAATTAAGATAAATCGGAACAAACAACAGAGACACAACAACATGACCTGAGTAAATTGAGGAAGATACGATTGAAAGGAATTGGGCAAAAACAAAATAAAAAAAGAAAGGAAAGAAAGAGAGACCCAGAATGCCTACATGCTGAACATTGAGTACACTGTATATGTATAGGTTCTGCAGAGTGCTATTAACGACTGTCATAAATACATGCTATTCTCTTTAATGATGTGCGTAATATACCGCAGATGATGGGTCGTTCTCTACTTACGTCTTATAGAACGTAGTCTGCTTTTGCTAATCTATTCCATTCAGTGACGTCACAAATATCAAACGTGTTCGGTGACTTTCGGTAGTTTTCCAAATAGAGAAAGGAAAGTGGTATTCTCCTCGCTTTATATAGCACAAATCTTTTCCGTGAGGTCGTTAGTTATGCTAACTGGGGCTGACTTCTACTGTATTTTGCAGTTTCATGAAATATTATCATCATTCATTATCTTTAAACGTACAGTTTAGCACCCCTACAGCGGTCTCAGAGTGCATTATAAAAGTGGCCGTTAAAGTTGAACGAAGATAGCCTGCGTCCTATACAGCTGTACACAAGTTTTTCGTAGGAAACAAACATTTGAATACTAACCTAAAACAACAACAAGAACACAGATGTACATTACTATAAGGTCCATTTATGGATCTGAATTTCTGACCCATGATATTGAACTCCTATATAAATATTATACTTCATGGTTAAAGATAAGACCCGACGTGAAATTGGGCAAACATGGTTAAAATCGATATGATCTCTCTCGAGACGGTAATAAAAAAGATTATAGACCGCTTAATCTTTGGACTTGCCGATATCAACAAGATTGAGAACCCTGCTTTTCACAGCAAATCAACCAGTGTTGCGTCTTTGATCCTGTGGTAAAGTAAACCGTTCCTTAAGTGTTTCCTGAACCATATTTCCCCTTGAAATAATATAGGCCATCCATACTTCCACGCTATAACCCTGGGCTACATCTCAACGCCAAATGTCCTTTATACACGAAGAGTTTAATTACATGTACGATTACTAGACAAGATCAAGAACTGTCATTCCTACCCGATGTGAGCTTTCACAGTTTCGATAGGCCCCGTCGGCAAACGGTGGATGAAATCAGGGTCGAGATAAAACTAGTGACGAACAAAACGCACCTCGCCAGCTGATTTTTCACCGACTTCTTACTGAGCTTCACCATTGCAACAAGAAGACATGATTTTCAAGTTGCTTTGATAAATTTTCAGTGATCACTACATTCTGAATATTAACTCATAACGATATCGGTGTGGGATGGATAACCGACGCCTGATCGCGATCGTCGCTGTCGTAACGCTTTGCGTAGGTATCGGTGTCGGCGTGCTGATAGGTTACTTCTCGGCTCCCAGCGGCAGTGGAGGGGACTCAAATCCTGAAAACAGACCGGCGGACGAGTCGATATCGGAGCGGATTCTGAGCGAGATTCGAACTGAAAATATTCGCTCCAACCTGAGGTGAGAAGTCGAAGGAAAAAAATAGTATGCCTAAACATCAATGTAAGCTACTATCTAAAATTTCTGGTTTTCATTTCAGCACCATTCTGTAACTCTTCATATTTATCATTATGATTGACACGTTGCCTAGCTATTGTATTTGTTTTTACTTTGATAGTGCGTTTGCACAAGTTCCTGCAAGTCTTAATGTGATGCATAGTAATTGTTACTTTGTTTGTAAGGTTTGGAAAGAAATCAAATTGCAGTATAAGACAAACCGAATCTATCAACGTGGGATGACTGTCGCAACATAGTAGCTCCATAATGGTCGCATCATCGCATATCATGACAGATATTACGCTAGGAAGCCCCACGTGGCCGGTACGGCGGCCGATCGGGAAGGGGCCGAGCATATCAGGCAGACCTGGCTAGAACAAGGCCTGGACTCGGCAAGATTGGTCCCTTACCAGGTCTACCTACAACACAGCCCTTTGGCAGACAATGACGAACTGGCAAACAAGGTATCAGACTGATTTGTTATTGAAGTCAAAGGGAACGACTGTCCAAACTGATTATATTCCGTAAAGGGCCAGATGTATTATCTTTTTATTTGATTTTGACTTTAAATTTTGTTTGCTTTTAATTGCTTTCGTAGAACGATATTAGCAAAAGAATTCAAGTACAATAATATTTTATTTTTCTATTTGATTTCTTCACTATTATCATTATCATCATTTTACAAAAGGTGACGAGGAAATTTGATCTTAATTCATATAACTTCATCTGAGACTTTTAAATATGTTTTATGCATTAGCCATTTACTTTACTCTCGAATAGGATTACAATAACTGATCCTTCTTGTATAATATATGACTCTGCCAAGAACATTCTTCATGACAGACACAAATTAGTATTGACAAGTTTCTGCTTTGGGGTCGATGATTCAACAATTTGAGGTTTTTGAACGTGTTTTATTGATATGGAGTTAATGGATATGGTGTTATGTGATTACATTATTTTTTCCCGAAAGAAGTATAGGCTGTTGCAATGTTTACCATTTTCGTATCCTACACGTACCGAGAGCAGAACGCGCTCGCTCTCTCTCTCTCACTCTCTCTACAAACGATGCTTTCATTTTATGTTATATTTTGTAACCCATATTGAATCCTTTTTGATAACCCTTTTTGTGAATGGTTGAACCCTGATTACAGGTGCAAATCATCGACCCTGCCAATGGAAATGCCGTTTTCACGTCAGCTCTCAGGGAGGATCCATTTGGGGAGAGGAGCTAACGCAGGACGGCATCCCCGCCCCGTACAGTGCTTATTCCGCTACCGGTGACGTCATGGTCAGTATAGAGATTCATTTTATGTACAGAGTAACTTAATTGTTACAGCAAACTATGTCTTTGCGTTGTGGCATAGTTGTTCGAACAAAAACGAAAATAATATCGCAAAACTCCCCACTATATCATATCATAATATTATGTTGAAGATAGAATTAGCAAATTATCATGGGCAAAAGTGCCTACTTCATAGTCAAAAGTGCCTACTTTATAGTCAACACGTTATCATTTCATATCTAGTATTAACTTCATGGCCAGTGTATTCACCTTGAAGTAAAATAGTTTTTGAACGAAAATATACATCCTCTCGACTATGATATTGGTCACGTTCAGGGATATATAACTCCCTTGTTTTCTGAAGGAGGTATTTCATGAGCTCTTTCATATAACAAATTGAATAATGCGGAATTCCTTTTATATTAATCGTTCCCATATTGAGACAGCACGTTGATAGTTTGTAGTCTTCTTAGCTAACTATGATTGCACAGGGTCTTAATCAAAGTTATAGAACTCCGTAACTTCTGAACGGATCACCTAACTTCTCTCAAACCACACTGATATGTTCTGCTAATGTGATGTCGGCATGCACTGAGTCCACATAAATTTGGGTAGATTTCCTTTACACGTAGGACCTATACACAATCATGATCAAGTTTGGGTTGCTGCAAGCCTGCATGGTCATTGCAAAACAGGAAAAAAAATGGACAGACAAAAATGGTGTGGGGGATGGTACCAGTAGTTCTATATGGGTGATCACAATAGGAAAGGATGAAGAGGCGCGATTCAGAGTATTCTTTAGTGGGTATGCATTCCATTACTTGACTTTGCTTCTCAGCGACACCTCTCTGATCCTTTGTGACGTCATGTAGATAATGTTTCAATGGTAAATCTATTCATGTCATCACTGTTTCTATTTTCCTAAATGCAAACCCAGGGTGACATAATGTACGTCAACTATGGTCGAGAAGAGGACTATGAATACATCATAAACGAGCTGGATCCAGGTGCCAACTTCACCGGCAAAATCGTTCTCTCCAGAATTGGTGGAACTGATCACTTTATAAAAGTTAGTTTCAGTAATTTAATATTTGATTTCAGTTTTTGTTTTTCTGTCATTAAGATATGATGGATTTTCAGCCAGCTCTTTTTCGTAACTGAATACAATACAATGACAATTAGGCTGACGACGGTAATGATGGTATGTAACAATAACAGCAACGATAACACCGACAAAAATGATGATAATTATACTGATTGCAATTTTCTTTTAACTGATTGATTTTCTTTTAACTATGTAAAGCAAGAAATAGCAAAGAAATATTAAAGATATATAAGAATAAAGAAATATAAGATATTACCTAAAAATATGAACGAAAACATAACAAATCATCGGAACGCTTCCGATGGGAAATTACTCACATACAAAAAGGAAAATGTCGCATTTTCACAGGCTTTGTGTGATCCTTTTTTCTCCTCTACACCGCGTCCTATCTTTAAACAGACATTTGCACTACAAATTCAGCGAATTATGTCAACGAGAAACAAAGAACCAGTTCATTTACGTCTCTTCATCTTCATTGTATATCTTTGTCTTTGTTTTGTTTTCAATGCATAGCGCCCTATATATACGGGAATATTATCGTGCAGATTAAGATGATAAGAAAATATAGGATATATATAGGATCCTCTAAATACATGGATGTTTCTTATTAGGTAACAAGTGAAGTATAACGGGAAAGCTTTTATTTTGCATTATCTGTTAAATCTTTAAAATACCACTTAACCCGTTGTACTCCCATTATGATAATGCTATATATATATATATACACACTCAGCAAAAAAAGTAAGTTCCCAACTAACATTTTTGGATATATCTCAAAAAGTATTTTACGGATGTTCATAATTCGAACGGGAATGGATAGGGAATTTCATTACTCATAACATGAATGGCATATCATTGCCACCAGATATCATTATTGGTGTAAAAAAATCGCATTTTATGTCAAAATGCATGGGAAAAAAAGTTGCACTTTAGGCCATAGAGAGCATATTGTATACATTTCCTATGTAAGTTATCAAATGATCTTTTTAAATTGTGTAATTCTCAGGAATTTCTTCAGGTACAATGTGCTTCCCTATTAAACAGATGTTATGCATACTTTTTGAACAATAGGCCTTCTCAATATGAAAATATTGGTAGAAACCATGTGATTTGTAATTCCAATTCAGGTTGATCACATTAATGTGCCTGTGGGCATTTTGCATCATGCCCTCAAGTTGTAGATCAGTTTGCTGAGGGAAATGGCATCGAACGTATGGAGTGGCCTGCAAGATCCCCTGACTGTAATCCAGTAGAGAATCTTTGGGATATCATTAAGTGGAAAGCGAGCAAGAAGTTGAAAGATGACACTTCACTGCAAGAATTTCAGCGCATCTTGCAGAGAGCATAGACCAACATTGAGCAGCGCCAAGTACAAACTTAAGTTAACAGTTTGAGGAGGAGATGGCGGCTGGTCATTGCGGGTGGTGGACATATCAATTATCAAATACTTCACTATATGCTCATGAAAAGAAAGAGATAGAGAAATATGCAATAACCCATGCTTAAATGTTCAGAATCATGAGTGATTGTTTGATTATTTGTGTAAAAGTCATTGCCAATCACTAAAGTGCAACTTTTGTTTCCATGCATTTTGACATAAAATCCATTTTTTCACACCAATAATGATATCTGGTGGCAATGATTTTCCACTCATGTTATGAGTAATAAAATTCTTTATCCATTTCCGTTTGAATTACGAAAATCGGTTGAATACTTTTTGAGATATATCCACAAATGCTAGGGGGGAACTTACTTTTTTTGCTGAGTGTATATATATATTATTCATACGATATGAATGATTATTATGTCTATTCGTGTGCATATTTACGAAACACTTTAGACCATGATATTTGTGACGCTGTTTAGGAAATTGTGTGAAATGTTCAAGTAACATTCTTTTACAGAAACAATATCATAAAGTTCTCCGCATGTTATCATAAGGTAAAGAAGACAGATATCGCTGACTTACAGAAAAAAGAATGGATTCATCAACAGGTCGATGTTGCAGAGAAATATGGCATTGCTGCGATGCTGTTTTATGCCGACCCTGGCGACTATTCCGTCCCACCTGATGTAGGTCTCCCTTATCCGGATGGTAAATTTCTACCCGACACTGCTGTGCAGGTCGGCTCCATCAGCAGGTACTTTGGAGATCCCTTAACCCTGGGCTATCCTGCTAAAGGTAAATGCCTTCTCTAATATAATTATGTGTGTGAGTGTGAATGTATAATGTATTGGTGTTCGTATGTTTTTGTGTTTTATATCATTATCATAATCATTATCATGATAATCATTGTTTTCATTATAATCATCACATACCATCGTTTTTTCCATTATCATAATCATTGTTATCATATGGTGTGTTGTAAACAAAAAAAAAAGGTTAATGATAATTATTCAATGAATTTATAGCAGGAAAATAAATAACTCGACGCAAGAATTTATTAATGTGAATAAAAAAAAAAAACATGTTCCCCCAAATCTTTCCTGTCGTTACGAAGGTACTGAATATCGTACATTTTACTAAAGGAATACGGTTAATTACGATTATTGTGATATTTTGTGTTATTTAAACAATAAACGCAATCGTCAACCTGGATTATACGCTGCATAACCATAGACACATTTTGCAAACAATAAAGAATTCAACATACGTTAATTAAGTCCCTATCATAGAGATCAAAATAACACCAGAAACAACAAGAACTAATATTCTTCATGTTCTTGAAATCTTGTAACTATCCTCATAGATATGTGGTGATAGGGGACGAACACATCGATTTCCGAAATTTGTGTTTTTGAAACATCTCTATTAAGCTGTTAAACAAAAAGAAAATAATAATACCAATATAACTATTCTCCCACAAAAGATTTTGCACACCGGAGACTGCTAAATGAGACGGACCTGCCCAAGATTCCAGTCCAGCCAATCAGCTTTCGAGATGCTTTCACTTTGCTCAGGTAAAGGTAAACCTTTCTGTGGCGAAAATAGTACATTATCGAATTTTCATGCGCATCCGCGGAGAGTACCGTGGTAGTAATGGCGATGAAAATGAAAAGATAAACACAAGTTGTAAGATTTTATATTACATTTTTCATTCAATCAGCAAAATTTCAACCGATATTTTGACGTATATATATTATAATTATACATGATATGGTATGCATCATGTGCATTTTGCAACGTATACTACCAGTATGTTACTCGGGTGACAGGAAATATTTGTAAGCGTATTACAGGTCCCTGTTTCGGTATGTTATCACTTATCCTCTTCGTCTTGCTGATTTATATTCATTCATTTCAATAATTTTGTCATAATATGTTGTTTGATAAGACCTCAACGTTATGATCTTGGGACCTGTGTACAATACAAACTTTGTTGCAGCTTTAGTAGGTTCCTCACATTTTGTTTGTTCGTTCCTATTCATTTTCGCTTCTCAAATCAAATCAAACGCTTACAAATGAAAAATGAATATCATCAATTTTACAAATTTAAGCCAAACATAACGAAATGACAAAAGAGCAATACAAAACAAAAGTGCAGTTTATACTACATGCATAACAAAAATCTTTGTAAAACATTTATAGTTACATATGATTGTACAATTGTATTTTCTCTTGATTACGAAGTTGTATCCTGTCTTATGTTCTGTTGATTAATTCTATTAGTATATACTTTTGTTGAAATGCGGAACGATAAATCAAAAAGTAAAAATAAGTTTTAAAAAAAGTCGATTCGTTTACATTGTACTTCGACAGATATCTTGCCGTAGGCTTTCACCTAAGAAATTGACAACGACTAACAAAATGAGGATTAATATATAACTGCTTTCAAAAACCCAGAAAAACAGACACGTTGGTTTCGACCGATCAGTGGTAGCAAGAAGTACGGCATGTGTAGCTCTTACGCACTCAACCACAATTGCACGGTATGTCGACTCACGGTATAGGTGACTAATATAGCAAGAAGCTCCTTGGATACGCTAGCGACGTTTTAGATAACATGAAAAAAAGAGTAAAAATGAACAAAAAGAGTGGGAAATAAAAGTGACAGTTTGGTTCCCTTTTAAAATTTCTTTCCCTTCCAATGACTTTAATTCTACAAATCTGTCCAAGAGAAACGTGGGTTAAAATAACATCTAAATTTCTTATCTATGGGTCCATCAGAGTCTTACCTCTGTGTTTACAATGTCCCTATTTCTGCCGTTTGGGTGTTATACCACCAAATTGGTTGACTAGCACCAATTCCATCATCCCACAATGTTGTTCTTGATCGTTGTATAAGGTCTGTGAATGTTAGGTCATTTTGTGCTGTGCTGTCGCAGCTGTAATATGTATTAGTCCATGGGCCGAGAGCCGAAAGATGGGTTATTGGTACCACCAGAGGTGGCAAAACTTTTTTGGTGTCATTTTGTTTGTCGGGCATAGATATGCTTATCAAGCTTTGATAGCATTTCCAAATGAGTAGCTTAGTCATAATAAATGAATTTTTAACCAATTTGGTCTCGTTTTTATATCCCAATACTTCTGAATCGAAACTAACCGCTATACAAATACGAGCACTGCCTTCCGTATGTCCACAGGTGTTCTGTTGTAAACGCGGTGCGCTTAGTCTTTATTCAAGGCAGCGAAGGGAATATCCAAAGGGTTATGATGTCCACAGCTGTCACGAGGTGCGCTTAGTCTTTATCTAGACCAATGTACCGCTATCATATCTATCTAAAGTTCCTACAAACGGGATTATCTATACTATTTTTATACCACCCTCTCAACAATACATCAGTTTTAAACAAAAATCACTCTGTTCATTCACAACATTATCAATTATAATGTATTGTAGTGTACCGGTACATTGTTTTTGCATAATCTTTAATTGTTGGATAAAAATAAAGCGACATTGGCGTGGTAATAGCGTTTTCACCGTAGCGTTTTCACCGGAAAATGATAAATAATTGAAAAATACGCTAAAATTCACGAGAAATTGCTTTGTTGTTGTTGTTGTTTTTAGATAAAGGGATATACACTGTATTATAAGCTTTGGATATTCCCTTCGCCGTCTTGAATATTAGACTAAGCGCTGTGGACATCATAACCCTTGGATATTCCCTTCGTTGCCTTGAATAAAGGCTAAGCGCACCGCGTTTACAACAGAACACCTGTGAACATAAAGAAGACAGTGCTCTTCTTTGTATAGCGGTTGGTCTTGATTCAGGAGTACAGGGATATAACAACGAGACCAAATTGGTTTAAAATTCATTTATTATGACTAAGCTACTCATTTGGAAATGCTATCATAGCTTGATAAGCATATCTATGCCCGAAAAACAAATGACACCAAAAAGGTATTGCCACCTCAGATGGTACCAATATCTGGCCTGGCCCATGGACTATATGTTTAATTGCCCAAGCATCTGTTTCTCCAAACTGTTGCCGGTTTCAGTGCCATGGCCGGTCCATCCCCTAAAGAAGATTGGAGAGGCGGACTAAACAGCACCTATCCAGTGGGTCCTGGATTCAGTGCCCCATACACGAGAATGTAAGTTTTTGTCCCATGCGGAATTATCATTATTATTATCATTATTATTATTATTATTACTATTATTGTTATTATCATTATTATAATGATAATTTCCCTCGGGGATTTCAGAGCTTGCACATGTACATGGGCAAACACAAAACATATCTAATTCAGCGTAACAAAATTAAGATCAATTATAACACAGAGACAAAGCACAAAATAATGAGAGAAAAAAATATTGTTACGTATCACGTGTAGCCGGCTTATGCTAAAACAATATGCAAATAATTATGATTATTATCCATACAGAGAATTTTTAGAGCCCAAATACAAGTGTTATTTTGTCGACGCACCTCATAACCTCCGACCCACTTAGACAGTTTGTTGAACTCGACCAATATTTTTTGCCGAGGCGACCAATATTTAAAATATTGGACGACAAGAGGGGGATTCCCCAAAGTTTTTATAAACTGCACCGTGATTGGTTGAGATTTACGAGATGACCCGAAATATGAAGTAAAAACGTCTGTGATTGGTCAATTACGAATTAACTAAGATATCGTTTTTTTCTAAAATTATGTGTTTATATTGTGTTACTAGACTTGTTTCAAGAACAGAAGATTTGTTTTGGCCTAGTTCAACGTTGATCTAAGTTTGCTTTGGAATGTACATCAAAATACATAGATCACTGTTTAATCTGGGAATGAAGTGGATTAACTTGCACTGAAGAGTGTACCATACCCCATGTCAGGATCAAGTACAGTAGGAGACCATACAGCACTCAGAGACAGAAAGGGTAAGTGAAAATATTCTTTGCTAAAATCCTCTGTAGGATAATAATGATAATATTGGGTGTCCTATTTTCGGTCAATACAAGGAAATATTGGACTCTCTAAGCAAAATATTGGACTCGTCTTCGACTCGTCCAATATTTGTGCATAGCTCGTCCAATATTTCCTTGTATTAACCTCAAGGCCATCCAATATTATATAATTGTGTACCTCTGTGATATACTTTTTGTGGCAGTCTTGTGATCCCGTTATTGTCAACAGAATAGTTAAATTTGGTTGTTTGTGCGTTTTCTGTAGGAGGACTCGCGTGGTTGTAAATTCTGTTTCCGACTTATACTGGACCTACAACACAGTGGGAATCATTCGTGGTGAGATTGAGCCAGGTGAGTGTTTCCATGGAAACGAAGGAGGACTTTGGAGAGCTCAAATGCATGAATAAAAACCGTATCCCAACTTAATCCATCATAATATGACCAGGTGACGTTTTTAGATGTATTACACGTGCAATAGTCTTGTAGAGTTAAAAACATCATTTCAAATATTTTATCATCTTCGAAGTTCACGGGATCAAACATTATTGAAATATCCATCGGGGAAATCAAAAGTTACTCTTGGTGACAGGGCATTTTTGTACGCTGCACCAAAATTATGGAATAATCTCCCTTTGTTTGTAAGACAAGCAGTTACAATTAATGAGTTTAAGGCCAGGTTAAAAAGTCATCTCTTGAAGTAATGTATTTTCTGTTTGAATTTCTTGTATGCATGTCATTTTGTAATGCGCAGTAGAGTATATCATTATAGTAGCTGCACAATATAAATGTCCTTTATTATTATTATTATTAATAGTTATTGCAATCACCATAAAGGCAGACTTAAAACATAACGATACAGATAGGCCTTTATGTATACAATAGATAATGTCGCTTCTAAAGGCTTAACAATATTGACCCTGTTCGAAAGTTCCACGAACAGGACAAATTAATTGATAAAGAATACAATAAAGAAGTTACTCGGCATGACTAAAAGCTTCACAAAATTTCCACCCTGAAGTGACATCTCTGTGCACTTTTCAACTGGCGGAAAGGTTGGTCTCCATCGAGACGTCAGTACTTCTTGGTCGCTTAAAACAAACAATTTGGAGAGATTTTCAACCTCATTACACACAACATACCTTCTATAACTAATGGTCGTCATACCTATTTATCATCTACCTTTCCTTTCGCTGATCCCGAGTCAGATCGTTACGTGCTCATTGGAAACCATCGCGATGCGTGGGTTCTTGGATCCGTGGACCCGACCAGCGGAACGGCGTGTCTCATGGAAATATCACGTGTGTTCGGCATGTTGAAGAAAGAAGGTGAGTGTTTTGTCTGGGTATCATCCATCATCGATGACAAACTGGTTTATCAGTTTGTGTTGTTTGTCATAGACTCGGGTCTTCAGCTCCTAAACGCACGTATCATGAATAATAGTATAGGTTTTCCCGGCCAATTTCGCACTTTTGTCAGTCCATTTGATAAAAGGTTCATTCAATTTAGCGAAAATCCTCGTCACTGCACATTCTGTCATTCAAAATTGCAAGTTGGTCGTTCAATTTAGCATTTCGATCAATGAAATTTGCACATGTGCCATTCGAATTCGTAAAACTAGCATTCAAATTGGCACGTGCTCTTCAGTCATTCAAATTCGCCAACACTGGCCGAAAGGGGTATTTCAGTCATTCAATTTCGCGTATGGGCAGTCAAATTCCTAACATGTTCATTCAAATTAACGTCATGTTATTTCTCTTCTGAAAAGGTGATAACATTTAAACGCGTATTTCTATGTGACTTTTTGTTTCATCCACGCACTGTTAAGCAGTAAAAGTATCATACTTTTTACCATACATAACTCGGGTTTGTTGTTCTGTAACGCCCCTTTTCTTTCATACATGTCATTTTAGGCCTACATGTACCAATACTAACTTCATCTTCTTACAGTCATGACAGCACAAATTAGATACAGACGTATTTGTCAAGAAGACAGAAAAAGAATTATAGAAACATTTGATGATCATAACCTTGACTTCCTAGAACTGGCCGACACACTCGGAATAAAGCACTCAACGGCCAGATAAGTTGTGGCCACATGATGCACTAAATCTTCGGACTGGAAGAATCACTAAGCACATTGAAGAAAAAAAAAAAAACCTGTTGCCAAAATCTTTCAAATAAGTACGAAAATATGAAATGTAATGACGCTTGCAAAACAGTAACTGTGGTGACAAAAAAAAATAAAGAAAGAACCAAAGCATAAACATGCGTGCTAAATTGACTGCAAAAGATGTTAAATTGGATGCCCAAAAATGAATTTGAATGAACGAGTGCGGCATGTCCGTGATCACGTGACTATATCATTCTAAATTGAATGAACGAATAACGAAATGGTGCTAGTTTTACGAATTTCAATTGAAAAAGTGTTAATTAGAATGACGCTAAAGGTAATTTGAATGCTCCAAAATGAATTTGAATGAAGAGATCATAAAATTGAACTACCGAACATGTCATCTACGCTAAATTTTGCTAAATTGAATGCAGCAATTAGGAATTGGACTGACACAAGTGCGAAATTGGCCGGGAAAACCTATATTATGAATGATATCATTATCAGCCATGTTCATTAATCCAATTTAGTTCAACATAATATCATACATTACATATAAACATACATAAAGATAAGCCAATCACAATGAATGGATGACATGGCAGCATAAGAATGCATGGGTTGGGCTCAAGGAAGCAGAACATAAGAAGGAAGCATGCATAAATTTTTATTAAGAAAGCAGTATTGTAGTGCAATTACATTGCCATATTTCTGAAATATGTAAGCCTCTATGTCAGATATCTTTCAGTATAATCCCATTTTGGTTTTTCAGAATATTAGTTTCCCTGCTCAAGGACCACAGTAAAATCCAGAAATCCATCCACGGACCTGTCGATTTATATTATACTACAAGATGAGAAATTATGAAACTCGTTTGGAGTTCTCCTTAAAACATTACTGTGTACAGTAGCTCATTGGTAATCGAGTGTTCTCGCTTTCTCTCTTTCTATTTTGTCTATCTGTCTGTCTGTTTTATCTTTATTTTCTCTTTCGATTTCCCTTATGACTCCTTATGCCCCTCTTGCTGTCATTCTCTACCTGACAACTATACGATATGACAAACACCACAAGGTTGGCGTCCGAGACGTACTCTGATGTTCCTCTCTTTTGGGGCGGAAGAGTTCGGGTTGATTGGCTCTATTGAGTGGACTGAGGTGAGTCAATCAGGACTGAATCGAGTCCCTGCATGGTTATACACTAATTTGCATATCGTATAGGTATTGTCATAGGCGAATTTAGAGCATCGTCCACATAGCGCGGAAAGAGTCTCGGATTCGCTTTCACCTATATAATTCCAATGCTTACGATACCATCAACTTCAGACTCCTTGTACCGTATGCCCCCAAAGAGTTACACTTGGACTTTCTACAACCAGTGGCGGATCCAGAGGGGGGCGCAACCGGCGCACGTCCCCCTTTATTTTTCGTTAAAAACAAAAGAAATAATTTTAATGAAATGAAACCCGGAAGTGGCACCAGAACTTTTAGTCAAGGCCCCCTTTTACAGAATTCTGGATCCGCCCCTGACAACGATATCCTTAAAATAGAGATTCGGTGAAACTGCAATTTCTGGGTATGAAACAATAACAATACCTACATCCTACATGAAAACCACATTCGATTTGCTTCAGTGGTCACAGAGAAACGAGAATCTTTGCAAAGCATGTCGCAAGTCCTTTTCCTCCAAGTTTTGTAAGGAGACGCGTTGTCTCGTAAATATGAAGTTGTTAATTGTGTTCTCTCACTAAAATAACTTCCAAATAGTGACTGTCTTCTTCTTTTCATTTCTAACTAAAGGAATTAAAAATGAATTATAACAAACGGATGAAGATATTTGCGTTTGGCAAACATTAGTAAGGTGTGAAAATTAATGATCAAATAAAGTTATAAGACTCACTGAAGACAGAACTGAGGTCTTCACCTGAACCGTGTCTACCATTCTTATCTGTCATACCATGCAGTCCTATGAGGGACAAAAGGCAATCCTAACATCATAATAAACCTCCGTAAGTGAGTTGACCTACGTGCTAGCCTATATTGAGGGATTATATCCACCGAGAATCATAGGCTTTTTGTCTTGACGTGATTCGTTTTTTGCCATTCGTTTCGGTACCACTTTGGTACACTCCCTTGATGATTCTATAAGCTTGTGTTTAGAAGAATACTTGGTCGATCAAGCCAGATGGTGATTACAAGCACGAGTTGTGATGTCCAATTATAGTCAATGTCTTTGATGTCACTCTATCAGATTCCATTCTGCAAGTAATTCCTTCAACATTGATTGTCTTCACACAGGAGTTCAACCGAATTCTCGCCGACAGAGCTGTGGCATATCTCAATCTCGACATCGCAGTTTTTGGTATGTTTTCTTTGCGTGTTTAGTCACCCCACTGCATTTCCTTGTTTTCCTTTTGTCCTCAGGTTAACAAGCATTGATTTGAAAAAATAAGTATCAGAAGTGACTTAAAAAATCATGAAAGCATGGATAAAGGCAAACAGGTTCTAAAAAGCGTTATGCTATAGGAAGGATTATTGAGAGGATTGCGATCATAAAGATAAAGTAACAGGTTTGGTTTGAAACCACGAACACAAAATCAATTAGTTACTTACCTCTAATGCTATATTAAACAGCGAATCTAAGTGCATAAGATCATTTGTAATTTTTATATGTTCTCTGGACGAAAACTGAGTTTAACTGAATTGCAGTGACTAACCCATGACCAACTAGAAACAAACTCATAGGTCTTGGACAGTCTGTGAGAATCTCACAGGGAACAGGTTAAGGTACAGGGCGATAGATGCAACAAGCTTCAAAATAATGAATAGCATTATTAAATTAAGTTTTCCAGTTGATTTTAACACTTGTTTGGCCTCTATTTTGAAAAAAAGGACCACACAAAAAGAAGGAAGGCGGTAACAGAGGAGACACAAACAAAGTAGGTTGAAATCAGTCAGTTTGTTTTAATGTTTCTTAGCGGAGTTTTACCACGCGCTGCCCGTCATTAATCTTTTTAACAATGGGTATAAAATCACGTAAAGTTTTCACACACATTTGCTCACATACTTTATTCGCCTGCTGATGCCGCTCCAGACACCTTCTATCTCCGGGCATATGCCACGCCCCATCTCAGACCGGTTGTGTACGAAGCCGCCAGTAAGGTAAACTAGTCATTTCATATTGATTTAGGGCGTCATCGAAGAAGGTAACCGTATATCCCCCTCTCTATCTATCTATGTCTGTGTGTGGGTATCTGTGTCTGTCATTTATTATTCAATCTCATTCTAGCTTTATTACTATACAAATAGTAAAATAATTATGCACATAAGTACTCAGTATGGTTATCAATATTTATCATGATTATGTTTGCACGTTCATATACTTGTGATATAATACGCACAATCATCTTCGCTGTCTATAGCAGCAGTCGCTTTTTATTGTCAAGTCATATCTTCAAATCGGATAGGATATAAGAAATATTTACGCCCATCAAAGAAATCACTGTATTTCTTCTTCTGTGAATCATAAAAAAAGCATTTAGTAGGAAAGATAAAACGTTGACAAACAAAACTAATGTGCCCTGTGCATTGATTTTCGCGTTCATTCTTTTCGCGGCGAGGAAACAGGATAATATTCTCTATCGCTTCGTCTCTTTGAATGTTTCATTTTTGAGATCCCAAGTCTAAACGCTTTTATTTTTGTCCATGAATGATATGTCTCATAAATTGAAAATACAATGTTCTATGTATACATACAACAGTACTTTGGATTGAAATCATTCAACGTAATGAGAGTAAAAAGAGCATTATTCACATTTTTTCCATACACTGCGTTCAATGAAACGGTTAATATCGTCAACACACGACAGCCGTTGTTGATGCTGTAGTGCTTTTTAAAATGATATCTTGTGTTGATACTTCTTTTCTTGCTGTTGTTGTTCTTGTGCTATATTTCTTAGGTTGAGGACCCAGACCCATCCGATACGAGAAGGACTGTGTACGACACCATGCGAGAACGCCGGCCCGATTCGGAAAACCCTGATCTCCCCGCGTGAGTTGTTGTTTTTTTTTCAATGACAACAATTTTAATCGTAACCATGGTAGCACGAAGGTTGAAATAAACTCAGTGTTTATTGATTGACAAATTGCCCTACATCGACGTAAATAAGCACTGAATTCTCATAAATTTGAATAAAGCTCAATATTGCATACACTGATGACTACGCGTCCGTTGAATCAAAAATGCATAAAGTTACTCTTTTGTGTACTTAAATTACTAGTACTAATTTACAGAATATATCAAAAGCTAATGTCCCGAAAACAACTATAAAGCTTATCATAAAGGGACAAAAAGATATTTGAAGGGCACCCCATCCTTCTCCCATCCCAAAAGGAAATCTTGAGGTATTTATCTTTCTTCATAAGCGGACATGATATGCCCTTGTTAAAAATAGGAGATACCTTTTACAGACCTCCCAAAATGCAGCAAAACATTAAATATGAACCTCAGGGGACTTGCTTAGGCCACTGCTTCGAAATTTAGAAGTCAACCGTTATCTAAAATTTGAATAATGCACAAAACTCAACTACTCAGTAGTTCTGTGTGTCAGCCACACTTAAGCCTTTTTGTTGCATTCTTCTGTATTTGTGATCTATAAACACAAATCTAAAAGTACTAGAGTTGATGTAGTAACTAATAGAGTGTGTGGTAAGAATGTATATAGAAATGTTTGTAAGTGTTGACGAACTTTCTTCACAAAATATACATGATGGACACACATGCAGTATATGGGTCTGCAAAGGTAGCCTAGTAATGTACTGGAATTTACGGTGAGCCCCGAAAACAATTCATTTCAAAATCTAACCGTCAAAAAAATGTACTAAATGTTACCTTCCACTTTCAATACTTTATGGGAGTTTCTGAAATGATATTCTCTTCAACATACCACTGTATTTATACAACTCTTCATTTAAGGCGTGCAAATGGGATTCCCTACCTTTAATGTACTTGCCTTATTTGAATGAAATTCTAAAAATGGATCCAAAATATGAGCGAATAGGAAATCAAAAGAAAGAAAGGAAAAACCACAGTTATCAATTGTGAAAGTGCGTATTATACCTGTGTTTATGCGTGGGTGTATGTGTACAGCCATGTAAGGCATGCTGATCATTAGCCTTAATGAGTTAAGGACAGAACGCTGCACTTGTTTTCCTGTATTAACTATTGATTGTCAACGATTCGATTGATTCATACATCACTGAACAAACTTAAGGGAAGAACACTAAAAGAGTTAGCGAGAGAGAGAGAGAGAGAGAGAGAGGGAGAGAGAGAGAGAGAGAGAGAGAGAGAAGCTGAGTGCTTATACATTGAATTGGCACTTTTTACTTATCAGTCTAAGAAGAGATTGCATAAAGCGACAACAATTAAGGGTACACTTTCCTTGAACAATAGTCGTGATTTCGTCACCATACCTCAATATCTATCTCTCACAAAGCGTGTATAATATTGGTGCTGGGTCCGACTACGTGGGCTTCGAGAAACGAGTGGGAGTACCCTGCATAGATGGCTTCTACTTCTATGATAGGGTAAGGTTACGTCTATCAAATGATTTTAAAGAGTCTCCCTATTCTATAAGGGGTGTTATATTGTGAGGAGCATTCCAAAACATATATATCAGTTTTGTATGAATCGATCTACTAGAGTATTGTGTACTGAGAATCAAAGAAGATATATACTGTTAACATATATATATATATACTGTATGTTATATATATATATATATTTTTTTTTTTCATTTTATTTATTAGGTTCCCCACACAGATCATACAGTTTATTGTTTACAACATCCATCAATAACAATGTGGAGTAACACATAAATTATAAGTTATAAGTTCAGTATATATACAAAGAGCATTTACATAGCAGAAAATCAATTGAAAATCAATTGAAATCATTCTAAAGGGCATGACCATGAAGGCCGAGCTGAGCAGGGCAATCCATTTGTTTATCTTCAGTTGTATTTTCCAGGTGTATTGTATTATTGTTATTTTGTGATTTTACGGTGAATAAACAAACAAAGAAATAAACAAACAAACCGCTCCTGAAAGACAACCCAAACAACTTATCCTTCGCTCTACGCACATGCAAACACACACACACACACATACACAAAATCACTCATGACAACCCATCCTCGGCAGTCCACACAAAAACTGCAATTTGACACATAAAGTCGGGTTGGACAAACACACAGTGACACACACAGTGACACACACACACACACACACACACACACACACACATATATATATATATATATATATAATATTATAGTATTATAACTATGTCTATATATATCTTTTTTCTTAAAAAGACGACATAAAAACGACGTAATTACATCCGGTGACACGAAAAAACGAGAAACTTCACACAAAGCTGTGACTTTCTGCATTTGATGTCAATCTGTTTTTTCAAATTACCTGCGACCCACACCTCTTACAATGTCTTAAGTACTTAATATTACAGGTGTAACATGCAAAAGCAATCACTGAAAAAGTTATACATACCAATCGTAACAGTTTATCGATTTGAAACCGGTCATGCTACTGCAGGACACGTTGCAGCTGTTCTTCTATTCCCTGTATCACACGGCGTACGAGACGGCGAGACTCGTCGAAACCTACATCGATCCGGAGTACAAGTTCCACCAAGCGATCTCTAGAACTTTCGGAGAAATGGCGCGAATCATGGCCGATTCCCTCGTGTTGCCGTTTGACGTAACTCTCTACGCCAGTGATCTTCGAGGAATGTATTTACGTCTCAACGACAGCTCTCAAGCTCAAGATATGGCGGAACATGGCATTTCAATGGGTAAAATTCATCCAAGGAAATATAAGCTCTCTTTCGAAAAAGAAAATGAAGAGCTAACAACAAACCATTAAATTGCAGTTGGAGGAGCAGTGGTAATTATACTTTGGGTCTTAGAATGAAAGACATGGTGACGGTGCATTAAAATCATGATTAGGAGAAATGACATAATTATCGCTGTGAAGGTTATGGAAGTATAATACAGACTTCGAATCATCTCCCCCCCCCCCCCTGTCAAAGTGCCCCCTGTAAACGTGTGTTGCGTAATCTTTCTTAGTGTTGAACAATATGTTGGAAATGAAGATTTTAAACGGGCAATCATGAAAAATCAAAAACAAGCAAGGAAAAATAATGTTACTTATTTAGAATTCGCACTTTATAATTTGCTAAACTTCATAAAGCCTTCTGCATTATATTGCTTTGGGTTAGCAATTCGATGCAGTGCACACAAGTTGTATAGTTTAGTTGGATAGCACGAGATGTATGCATCGCAGTGTTTTTTCTCGAATGATGAAACAACTATACTGTTCATCCGTCTGGAGCATATGGTTTGTTTGTTTTACTTATTTGTATTGAGACGAATCTGCTGTATCCCAAGGTATTTTTGTCTTTTCTGTATGTTTTTCAGATTTTGGTCCTATCTTTGCATCCATACTCCTTATTTCGATCTTTACACTCGGTTCAAAACTGGGACCTAACTCTTCATAATTACTTCTTTAGCATGAAAAATGCACAGAGCCATAGTTAAAAAGATTGACCGCCATATATCTGTTTGTAATCATTTATAGTGCATAACTTTACTTTGTTGTATCTGTCGATACTTTTTTTTTATCATTGAGAAATAAGTAAAAACTTGAAATTGAAATTGAAATTGATTTGAATTCTTTTTTCAGAGTCTCTGGAAAGAGCAGTCTTCGAATTTTCAGATGTCTGCGATGACTTCCAGAATCGACTGTCTTCAGTGGATACCACGAGGTAAAACTTTAAAGAGGAATTCAGAAATATTCAATTCAATTCAATTCAATTCAATTCAATTCAACTGTATTGTCCGTTACTGGAAATTTGTTTTGCTTGCATGCATTCTGTTTACATCGATACATTATACGTATACAAAGCACACGTAAAACCTAGATACATAGACGTGGTAGACATACAAAAGATATACAGCAATACAATATCACTATCATTGTCAAAAATACATATATCATTATAAAAATATTAATATATACGAGTCAACATTGTATTGGATGTGGTGTGCATATAATATATACGGGTGCATAAATATGTGTCAATTGATAATAACTACATGTATATAAGAAATTTAAACAATACAAATGAATGCATGTTTATGTAAATAAATTGTAGGAAAATAATTATGAGGGGTAAACAGATAAAGAGAGATAAAGAGAGAGTGAGCGAAAAGCTACAAATATGCGATGTGACAAATGAAAAAGAAGTCTGTGTAAGAATAGCTATTAAGCTATCGTAAGGTGGAATTAAAAATTCAGTTAAGCATTCAAGGTAATAGACTATATGGATATAATACCTGTAGTTTTGCCCATTTGGTTGATCCATGAACGTTTTCATTTTGACTTTTTTTTCGATCCCCTTCAAAGCTTATTAAGCAGTCTGTGAAGGTATTCATGTGTGCATAATAGGCAATGTGTCATAATTCATATGCAGTGAGTGTATACACTCTAAATTCGTTGGATTAATCTAATAGACCTTGAGGAAGGACAAATCCACATAAGATGACAATTTTTAGTCCAATTGATTTAAAAATCAAATCAATTAGATTTTAAATTACTTCTGTATCAGGGAATCACAATCTTCAAGCCACTGGCTTTTTCATGATTATCCTTGCCATCTGATTATTGTACAAATATTGGCTATATTGCTTTTATGAAATCAATGAATTGAATTGAATTGAATTGAATTAAATTGAAATTAATAGACTTATTTGAATTTGTCCCTCCTCATGGTCTACTAAATTGATCCAACGAATTTAGAGTGTATAGAGTGAGACATAATCATCATAGGAGCCAAAGTATAAAAGTGGGTGTTCTCTAAACGTTTTATCTTTTTCCTGCTGTCTCCTACAAGCACTCTTGCCGTGAGACAAGTCAATGACCAGCTGATGCTTCTCGACAAGGCTTTTCTCGGGGATCTTCCCGGAAAAGACCGGCTAGACAGGTAAAGATGAACCGTCCACACCCCCTGCCCACGTATGGTATAGATGACTACTTAGAGGGAATTAAGGGTATACAACGAAATTCCCTTGGTGTTGTCTTGCGTTTGTACCAATAAGAATGGACTAAGTTTGATGAACATTCCAGTGGCTCAATTTCAAATATTTCAGTACATGTACTTTGCTCTCTGAACTAATTAATGATATTCAAAATCCTGACACATTTAGTCCATGGACGTCGTTTCGAGCTTGCCTTTAAGAAACTTTGGGCGGAGTTTGCCCACAAACCAAAACTTAACAACAATAACTAACCCCCCTTATATCTTGCTAATTTCAGAATGGATATTGACAATAGAAACGGTGTACTTTTACACCAAACACGAAAGATAGCGAATATTTAGTTCACAGTTCAAGATGCAAAACTTGAGTATGTGTTTGTGTGTGTGTGTGTGTGTGTGTGTGTGTGTGTGTGTGTGTGTGTTTGTGTGACGTGGTCAGTTCGGGTCACTGAAATCTTTAAGTCTAAAATTTTAGTGGTTCGAAAAAAAATATTATGTATAATATAGCGGCCCGAAAAAAAGTACAAGTTACAATCCACATTCAATCTTAATAGAACCAACAAAACGTTTTTTTTTTTTTTTTGTTGGCCAATTTTAGTTGTTCCGGGCCACTGCTAATGTCGATCCAATATATTTATACTATTCATATTCATATTCATATTCATGTCATTAGTATCAATCTATTATGTATATTCATAATCTTAACATACACCATTTGTCTCCATGGGTTGGAGACACGTTTGCTCTACCTATAGGCAACTGATTTCGTTATTTTGTAGTCCAAACTCCTGCTCAAAGTCCCCAATATCAGCTGTGGACGAGCGTGTTCAGTGACGTCATGAATATCACTAATTAGCCATCATAGAAACCATGACACTGTATGAGGTAGTTCTGCATTTAGATCTATAATATAGGTTTTCCCGGCCAATTTCGCACTTTTGTCAGTCCATTTGATAAAAGGTTCATTCAATTTAGCGAAAATCCTCGTCACTGCATATTCTGTCATTCAAAATTGCAAGTTGGTCGTTCAATTTAGTATTTCGATCAAAGAAATTCGCACATGTGCCATTCGAATTCGTAAAACGAGCATTCAAATTGGCACGTGCTCTTCAGTCATTCAAATTCGCCAACACTGGTCGAAAGGGGTATTTCAGTCATTCAATTTCGCGTATGGGCAGTCAAATTCCTAACATGTTCATTCAAATTAACGTCATGTTATTTCTTTTTTGAAAAGGTGATAAAATCTAAACGTGCATTTCCGTGTGACTTTTTGTTTCATCCACGCACTGTTAAGCAGTAAAAGTATTATATTCTTTACCATATATAACTCGAGTTTGTTGTTCTGTAACGCCCATTTTCTTTCATACATGTCATTTTAGGCCTACATGTACCAATACTACAGATTAACTTCATCTTCTTACAGTCATGACAGCACAAGTTAGATACAGACGTATTTCTCAAGAAGACAGAAAAAGAATTATAGAAACATTTGATGATCATAACCTTGACTTTCTAGAACTGGCCGACACACTCGGAATAAAGCACTCAACGGCCAGATAAGTTGTGGCCACATGATGCACTATATCTTCGGACTGGAAGAATCACTAATCACTAAGCACATTGAAAAAAAAAAAACTGTTGCCAAAATCTCTAAAATAAGTACAAAAATATGAAATGTAATGACGCTTGCAAAACAATATCTATGTTGACAAAAAATAAAGAAAGAACCAAAGCATAAACATGCGTGCTAAATTGACTGCAAAAGATGTTAAATTGGATGCCCAAAAATGAATTTGAATGAACGAGTGCGGCATGTCCGTGATCACGTGACTATATCATTCTAAATTGAATGAACGAATAACGAAATGGTGCTTGTTTTACGAATTTCAATTGAAAAAGTGTTAATTAGAATGAGGCTAAAGGTAATTTGAATGCTCCAAAATTAATTTGAATGAAGAGATCATAAAATTGAACTACCGAACATGTCATCTACGCTAAATTTTGCTAAATTGAATGCAGCAATTAGGAATTGGACTGACAAAAGTGCGATATTGGCCGAGAAAACCTATACTGTAAGTGAAATGATCACAGATGAAATAGAGTGCTTCATAATTTCTGTGTCTTCATTCTGGCAGTCATATATTTCTTTCTTTTTCAGAAAAGAATTATTACAATCAAAAAATTTTGTCAAAATGATAATGTTTCAAAACAAAAATGAAAAGAGAAATAATGGCTTGACATCTAGCCAATGCCTTATATGTTTTTATCCTTGGGACCATGTTTTCTTTAGTTCCAAAAAGTTCCAATATCGTCTCATTTTATATCGAACGCCATGATATGCATTTACAAAAAAAAAAATGATAAAAAATTTATGATTGCTTTTATAAGAACGATCGAACCTGACGACTAAAAAGCTTACTAAATTCTTGTCTGATACAGCAACTGTATACAGATATAGCAATGAATGCAATAAGTTGATTCAAGTAATTGAAAATAATTATTAATGTGTATTTCTACTTCTAGCTACAGGTCACTTAAATTTCGACACGCTCGTGAATAGGCATAATTAAAGTAGATCTATAACTTTCAACAGGCACTTGGCGTTCTCGCCTCGCGAAACATCCTCTCGGAGCGACGAGGTGGTCCCGTCGGGAGTGTTCCCGGGAATCATTGATGCTCTCCAAGATATCGACGACGATCCCGACCAGTACGGTCGATGGAAGGTTGTCGCCCAGCAAGTCGCTCAGCTCACCCACGCCTTTGAGGCTGGTAGCTCCGTTCTCAGGGATGTCACCAAATTTTGATGAAGATTGTTTAACTACTGTATTCCCTCACTGCAAAGGATTTTGAAAAACATGTATACTTAATATATATATATATATATATATATATATATATATATACATATACATCAAAAAAGAAACCCATTGAAGAATTACCATAATCATGTTAGAAGGAACTGGTTAAAGATGCATGGTATACCTCTTGTGGATTATGCTTCTACTCCCGCGGGGAAAAAATATTAGGATACAAAACATGTCACTTCCGTGTAGCGGTTTTACTATTGATTGTATATTATTGTTGATCAATCTTCAGCTGGCATGTCTTAAATATGTCATTTAAAGTCATTGTCTAACGACATTTTCAGGTTGAAGAAAAAATATATCTGAGTTGTTTCGTCCTGTAACATGCTACCTGTTTGTTTGACATTGTGTGAAAGTGTAACTACAGCTGTATACATGTGCAATGATCAGGTATCAAGTGCCTTGATTCATCTTTGTTATGGAAGCGTACTTTCGAGACAATGATTACCATGTTTCAGCATTTCATCCATTTAAGCTCATATACAGCTCAGTCGCAAAAAGTTCAACATTTAATTCTCTTTCTGTTTCTCTCTCTTACCTTAGAGAACATTACATCGTATCACATCTTTAACGTTGATAATTATGATTTATAGTCATAGGGCCTACAAAAAAATATCACTTGACCATCTATTATTTTGCAATCAAAGGTCTGGCAATAACAACCCGAGAAAAGTTATGTCTTCATGATCACTTACATTATGGATATAATCAGATAATATACAGGCATACCTGGTTTCCTGGTTGGAAATAAAGAAACATATTCGCAAACCACACTACATAAATAGATATACACAGGACCAGGAAAATCTTCTGGCAACGACGAAATCTAGTTGTGCATCTTAGCCCCCCCCCCCCCCACGTGTTCTTTAAAAAAAAGATGTTCACCTGTGTATGAATATTATAGTAGAATTAAATTTTGCAAAATAGAGATAATGAAGCAGCTGTATACCTGTTTATAACGTGGTCCCATCGTCCAGAGAAGTGTGGATATCAAACGACGAGAAGCGTCGATAGACAATCGTGATGAAACAGGAATATGTTCGACCTTGTTTTAAATGTGTAAGTTTATTAGGCCTACCTATGTATTCTCGTGGCGCCATCGTCCAATGAAAACGTGAGGATATCAAACGACGAAAAACGTCAGTAGGGGCCTACATGAGGATTTAAGTGTATCGAGGTCTAGCGACATGATCTACATTAGATGGGAATGTATTGACAAATCAATAGAGATATCACAAACAGGCACACATATTACTTGAAAGGTTGACATTTACCGAGTTTCATGAAAGGCGCAGGTACAATATCAAATTCTATCGGCCTTGTTATATGCGTGTACAGGCCTATATTTCTGACAGTCATCTTGAATGAACGTTTTAGACAAAAAGATGTCCGTTATTTTGCTGATGTGTAATTCACTGATATACCGTATTTTATGGCTTACATCGCATAATACGTAACTATACAATGTAAGACCTATTGGCCTTTAATTGCGTCATCTTGTAGTTTATGTAAGTACTGTACTCGTACTAGATGTATACACCGACACTCCATCAGCGTACAGAAATTAACTGAAGATGAAGTATGCATTTTTAGAATCAAGTGCACCCTCTTCACCTGCAGTTTATGAGGGATCAAAATGGGTCTTTTTGAAGTGTACTGCATTTCTGCTTCTCGGTAGACTGAAGTGCACAAATTTTGTTTGAGATTGGAATGTATGTGGATAGTTTATTGCAAAGCGGTGCAATTAATGCAGGCCTACTTGCAATACGATACATTTCAAGAATTTATAAGCGGCAGTGCGCAAAATAGGTCTACAATAATTATTAATGTAGGCTTACAGAGCATATCATTATCTTGAATAAATACAATGTTATTTTGTTTTTGTGGGTGACAAAATGAACATATGCTGTATTATAATATACAATGTTGATTGTACGTGCAATTTGATCCTGGTTGGCTTTTTTTTTTCCGAGTGTTGTCCGTGTTGCTGACAGAATGTATGAATGTTTAATGTATTATGATAGTGTACGCACGTGTCAAACACGGAATACGCCCTTTCATATACGGTGACACGACATCTGCTCCTGCGACATTATTGCTCCGGTGTGATTTTTGTTTTCTTTTCCAAGGACTTAGGGTTAGGGTTAGGGTTAGGGTTAGGGTTTTTTTTTTTTTGGGGGGGGGGGGGGATAGAGTTTAGGGTTTAGTTTGATGTGAAGATTTTGTTAGGATTAGGCTTATGCCAGTGGGTGTATAATTTATGTTTGGCTTACTGGCTTGCAGATATATTTCATGGGAACATTATTGTCACGGAAGCAAGAAATAATGTCATGGAGCCATAATAATACATCTTGTATATATTAAACCTGAATTCATCATCTATCTTAGTCTCTACAAAGACTACTCTAAAACCTCACTTTCCCGTACACACACACACACACACACACAAACACAAACGTACATACTAACATTCGGGAAGGTCTGTGAAACCATTTCCTTTTCATGCATTTTTTAACTGAAGTTCGATGGTTTTGATTTTCTTAAAACAGAGCTCACACAGTAGAAACTTGGGATACAATAGATTCGGCAGTCTTGTATGTAAGAGCAGCTAGAAGTAGGCAACTACTGAATGTTAATCTTTGCACTGGGTAAGGTAACAGTACATACAGGCTTTCTTTGCTATACACTATGCATGAACGAAGCTGAAACAAAAGAATAAAGCAAATCTAACGAAGGGGTCCGTTACATTTTGAATTCGTTACATGTAGGCGCCACTTCTCAACAATAAATTGTTCATGTACATTGTACAGCAAACATGGAAAGTACAGTCAAACCTGTCTATAGCGGCCACACAAGAGACGAAAAGGTGAGCATCACAGACAGGTGGCCGCCACTGACAGGGTTGTTGACATGGCTTTTTTTGTAGGGAATTCTTTTAGTGGCCGTAAACGGCAGGTGGCCGATATAGACGGGTGACCGGTCAGGCAAATTTGACTGTACATTGTACGTACACTTTTTTCGTTACACCTTATCTCTTTACACCAAGATTCTAGTGTAGCCGTCAGCAAATTCAGTGATGAGCAAACAAGCATGTCATACTGTACATGTACAATGGAAAGTCGATATAATGAAAGAGATCTAACAAAATACTTCATACAGTATCAACAATGCATTTTTCAAGTTTTAATTTTCTCGTCTCGTTTTCAACATATACATGTAGTACAGTACTTTATAAACTCTTTTAACATATAATTTACAAAACTGCAAATACCTAGTACATGTAGGGGTACATGTAAGATGTATGTAGAAAACACATTTCTTCCACATGTATTTTTATCATTTATCTCACACATGTAACCGTCACTTAAACGCATGACACATGATAAAGCTTTGATCAGCTGCAATCACATACAATGTAAGAGAAATTTATCAGTGCAAAACGTGTACAGCTGTACACGTAATTGCAGTTGATAGGATTATGTACTTGCACATGGTTTAGGTGTGTGTGTTTTTTTTTTAATACCGGTAGACTGTAATTTCAAGTCAACCTGACCGCAGATTTTTTTTTTCTTCAAATCTTTACTTTTAAAATACTGTACTTCAGTTTTGGTATGTGCTGCATTGGTAGGGTTGTGACATGAAATCAACTCACCAAATCCAACTACAGCTGTACACTTGTATGTAACTGGACAATGATTAAAACCTAACAGCAATGGGCTTGGGACAGCAGACATGGAGGAACTGACATACTTTGCACCCCCAAATCCATTCAGAAATACACAAGAGTAGACTTTATCTTTTGGTGGTTCGTTTGTTGTTAGATTTACCAACTGCAATAAATGCAGAGGAGACAATTAAAGCATAAAGATAAAGTGTACATGAATCATTGTACACCTTGTATACCGGTAAACGATATGTAAAAATGAAAAAAAAATGTACTGTACTTGTTTCTAAAAAAAACACACCAAGTGCCTTTATTTCTGGTGTATTTGTTGTTTTGTTTATTTGCTTTTTTTTCCGCTATACTGAACAAACACATGTACATGTACATAATGTTGTACAATATCTGGTACTGTAAGCAACACATCCCTCTACATATGACCTCTTTATGGATGTCTTCACTGTTTCGTGTTCACTATTACCCACAGCCTGATGTCCCTCATACAAACCAAACATGAATACAGCCCGAGACAGCGGGATGAACATTCTTCATAATGACAACATACAAACACAGGGTCTGCAAACATAAAATGAACATAGAGTGTGGCATAGCAACAGCTGATATCATGAAATATGCCATCGCATAGCCATACCGATGTGTTGGCTCAGTGAGTAGAGCGGCTGCCCTCACAATCGGGAGGTCGTGGGTTCAAACCCCGGCCGCGTCATACCAAAAGACATTAAAAGATGGGAGTTGCTGCTACCTTGTTTGCCGTTCAACAGTTGAAAAGGTTAGAGCAACGTTGATCTGGCGCTGCTCAGTGGCTGCAGGGCCCACGATCAATTGGGCAAAATGAATTTCCATTCTCGGACAATAAAATTTGGAGTTTATATCCAAAACAATTATTATTAAAAGGTTAAGTCAAACAGACTACAGCAGACAGGCATGATTCTAACTTAGATGCTTACTTTACAAAATGCTGTGATAATACAGACCTCCCAACCTTTCTGACTGAAAAATAGGGATGATTTGGCTCAAAAGCAGGAAAGAAAGAGCAGTTTCCATTGGAGTGTCCGAAATTATCAAAAAAAATAGGAAACTCCTCTGGAAACAAGAGCTAGGAATGGTGGAAATTCAGATTCTTTCCTCCAAATTCAGAATGCTTGGAGGTCTGATAATGCAGACAACTGTTCTTTTAGCATCAACTCTCATCCAACACCAGCCAATTTAGTGCATTGTATCATTTCCATAAATTGTATTATGGTTAACAAGTGTATAAGCTCAAGCATACACTAAATGAGTTATCAGTGCAGCAGTTTACACAAATTATATGCAATAGCAACAAAGGCTTTCTTCTACTTCTTGTTTTTCTTCCTTTATCTTCTCTGCAATCTATCTACACAACATATTGGCTTAACCACTTGGCACAAGACACTCTAAAAAAAAAACAAAAAAAAAAACACACACACACAAAAACTACAGTGTTTGTTACTGAAATGATATACATCTATTTGACAAATTTATTCAAACGACTGCTCACACCATTCAAACTGCACTGGAAAGAGACAGAACACCTGTGTGTGATACAGGCGACCCCAGTTGTAGCAAAGTCGAGCAGTTTTCTTTTGTTACATCAAAATTTTATTAGCCAAACAATTAAGTATATGGAGGCCAATAATTTTGGGACCCAAGTTTTACTTTGTGGTAACGAGAGATTCGTTTTAAGCATGTGCCACAGTATGATATAACAGGAGTGCATTGTATCTTACTCTTGGGTACATGCAACAGGGGCATCACCAGCATGATCTAGGCCACATCAAATACATGTACTGTCACTCATGTCATAATTGAATGCTGCGATGCACGGCAGTGGATGTACACCAAATCACTCTCATACCGCACTACATGTATTTGACAACTTCACTTTCCATTAAGTGTCCATACTACAACATTTAAGTGAATTATTCAAACACCTGCTTAACATACACTAAATCATACTTTGATTCGGCATCATTAATAAAAAAAAAAAAGGCAAGACATTGCAGCACTTGCAGTGTATTTCAAGACAGTACAGAAGTAGTCTGCAGCAAGAACTGTAAGACTATTTCTACGTGCAAAGCTAGGCGGTACAGCTGTATTCATGTCATTGCACTTGTGTGTGTGCATTCTTCAAGTCACACAGGTCACAGCAATATACAATGGACCGAAAGTCGACCAATGGTCTGATAGATCGATGTGAGTTTGTAAGCTTGAAGTCAAATCACTTTTTAAAAAAATGAAACACTGCACTAAGACTAATATGAGTGTGTGTGGGTTTCAGTGAATAATCGTATGTGTGCATGTATCTACGCGGGTTCATAAGCTTTTCGCTGTAAACTGCACCAAATTCTTTGAGGACATTTGTGAGTGTGTTTCATGTGGGGAGGGTGAGTATGTGCATTGACTATATGTGTTTAATGTTTTTATGGAATTCAATGAAGTCTTCTGTCTATCAGACCTTGGGTCAAGCAGGATTTCCCCAGGTGACATGCCATCACTGACTTCTCTGCATTCCAAAAAGAACATTACTTTTGAATAGCGAATGCAAATGATTGGATGCTCAAAAGGCCCAGTTGAAGGCTTTCATATTTTGAAAGATGTGAATTTAAAAAAAAATGAAAATAAAACAAAAACATGATAATCATTAAAGGAATGGTATAGTATTAGCTGGGATGAGGATTCAGCTTTTAATTTTTTTGCGAGATACATGTACAATTGTACTTAAAAACCATTTATGAAATGTCAAAGAGCATAGAATTCCAGAGGAATTTTAAGTTTAACCAAACAAAAACAAAACAAAACAAAGTAAAACAAAGCAATCCTAATATAAAAGGTGGATCCTATCTTTTCTTCAGATTGCATTGTTGAGATATTTCAGCCATTTCAAAACCAACTTTCATGAAAAAAAAACAACTTAAAATTCCTCTTAGAAATATATGACCTTTCATATTTCAGAAGAGGTTTCTCATTATCTCACACATAAAGAAAATTGAAACCTGAAGTCCCATCTCGATCAAAACTATACACTGTACCATCTCTTTAAAAGAAAGTAGTTGTAGTACGTATGTAAGGTACAGTGTATCAAAAAAAACCCAAACAAACAAACAAACTAAACTAAAAATGTCGCTATGGTGACTGGTATGCCTCCTCCGTAAGGCACTTACACTTGAGCTTTGACCTTTTGAACTTTGAATTTTTGGCAGGAAATTTCCCAGAGAATCTCCAAAAGGTATACATGCAAGCATTGCATAAATATGAGGGAAATAGTAAAAATTTCAGTTGACCTTGACCTTTGACCCCTGAATTCCCTAGATAATCCCTGCCAGTCGGTACATGCATATGCACCAAGTTCTATGAAGATACCTTGAACCATTTGTGAGATATGGAGAAAAAGTGAAAATTTAACATTTTCACCTGACCTTTAACCTTTTCACCTTTGACCTCATGACCTGAAACTCTCCCAGGAGAATCTTTATTTGGTAGTAGGGATACACTAAGTTTCAAGAAAATACCTTCATGCATTGCACAAATGTGGGGGAATAGTGAAATTTTCAAGCATTTGACCTTGACCTTTTTACCTTTGACCTCTTGCCGATTTCACTCAAAAACTACTACATTGCCCCTTCTTACGTCATTCTTGGACCAAGTTTGGTGAAATTTGCTTCATCCTGTCTCGAGTTATCGCAGAAAAAGATAAATTTTAGGATTTGACCTTCGCCTTTGACCTTTGACCTCCAACCGATTTCACTCAAAAACTCATCAAGTGATTACCCCATCATATGTCATCCTTGGACAAAGTTTGGTGAAATTTGCTTAATCCAGTCTTGAGTTATCGCATAAACGGATACAATTTCATGATATGACCTTGACCTTTGACCTCTGGTCGATTTCACCCAAAATATAATCAAGTAATTGTCCCATCATATATCATACTTGAACCAAGGTTGGTAAAATTCCACTCAATATTACTCAAGTTAACACGTAAACAAATGGGGACAGAGGTACAGACGTACGGACAACGCGAAAACATAATGCCTCTGGCACCCTTCGGGCGGAGGCATGCAAACAAAATAAAACAACGAAACGCTGGTAAGGACACTTTACAGGAGGAGGAGAGAATATTGTTTCATATGAGGCAGGGCTCGACACTAACGGTGGCCCGGGGCCACCAAAAACGCATGTCGGGCCACTAAAATTTCAAAAACGAAGAATGTGGTGGCCTGATCAGGCCACCACAAAAGGTCGGATGTTTGCCTTTGGGCCACCAAAAATAAAAGTTAGTGTGGAGCCCTGTATAAGGTCTTACGTAATGAAGAAAGCGTGTACAGGCGACTCCTTAAATAGATAGTTTTTTTTTCTTTCCTAACAAAATATTATCACAATTTAACTATAGTCGAACAATTAAGTATATAAAGATAATCACAGACAATAATTTTAGGCCCTGAATTTTTACTTTGTTGCAATGTGAGTTTCGTTCCAACTGTGTTGTTATAACAGGAGTACACTGAAGTAGACTGAGCACTGTCATAAAAAAAAAAGGCCAGTCATTATTTCATCGGCATAATACTTCAAACAATAAATAAATCATCATTCCTGGCCAAATGTTCTCTCTGTAAGTTTGGCACATAGGACTGACAAGACAGACAACAACCAGAAATTAGGACTTTCTTCCTTCAGTTACCCTCCTTGCTTTCCGGTAAGACTCATGCCTCCTCTCCTTCTCCTCCAGCCTTGCAGTCATCTTGCGATGTTCGTCTCTCTGCTTCCCTTCATTCCTCCTCCTCACCTCCTGCTGCCTTCTGAAATTCTCTCGCCGCCTGTCCTCCCGCTTCTCCTCTTCCATCTTCCTCCTATCTAGCCTCCTGCACTCCTCTTCGCTCACTTGCTGCCTCCTCCCTGGTCTCTTTGTTTCTTTGTCCATTTGAATCATCTCTCGTTTTATTTCAATTTGCCGAAGTTCCATCTCCAGAAGTCTTTTCTTTCTCTCTAGCATCCTCTCATCATCAGCTTTTGAGTTTTCCTTCCTGCTGTAGATGGGGTCCCTGGTAATCGCGCTCCTCTTTCGCTTCTTTCCGTGTCTGTTTCTGTCAGTGCCATGTAACCTGTGCATACCCCTCTCTGACTTGTGTTTATCTTCCGCACAATGCGGTCTTTCAGCCCTTCTGGCATCAGAGCTTCCTTGTTTTGAATTCCTCGCCCGCCCCAATTTATGGCGCAAGTCGTCTACAGCCATAATCTGAGCTTCTGGTCTGTCTTCTTGAGAGTCGTCATCACTGACGATTTCTCCTTCTGATATCTCCCCTTCTGACAGACAACTTCTCTTGTCGATGTCATCCATGGCATCCCTTGTAGAAATGCTGGCTTCATCTCCATTCACAGGACTTGCTTCTTTACCTCTGGTTTCAGCGCTGACCTCCGCATTAACGCCATCTTTTTCAGGTAAATTGTCACCTCCGCTATCTCTATTGCTGGGATGTTCTCCAGCATTCACACCAGAGCCACAATCTGCAGACTGCTTTTCATCTTTATCTGCATAGCTTCCTTCTCCATTTTCACAACCGGCAGCATCATCGAAACCACCCTGATCGATCTCTGCACTCTCGTGTACATCCCCTTCTTCATCAGAAGTCATGACCTGGTGATCAGAATGTGTATGTTCTTCCTCTTCATATATGTCTTCTTCGAAGTCCAGCTCGGATTCAGAGGTATCTGTACAACTGCCAGTGAGATAATTCTCTCTACTGTGGATTGGGTTTGCTTTACTTTTGCCTGATTCACTTCTTTCTTCCTCATCTTGTACACCTTCTACATCTTGTTGAATACATGATTCACTCAACATTCCTGTGTCGACGATTTCCCCCGTGAGACTCTGATCACCTTTAACAGAGGCACATTCCTTTCCTAGGATAGGATCTCTTTCCTGCACGCTTGATGTGTCTGACAAAACTACACTTTTGATACCACCTTCATCAACACTGCATTCTACTACATGGTCTGGTTTTTCTTCTTCCAGCAAGGTACTTTCTTCATCTGCTGTAACATCTGTGAGTTCTCTTTCTTCTTGTGAACTGGAAGATTCAGTGTGCCTGAAAAATTTATTCTTGTAGTCTGCTGGGGCTCTCTCACCAATTAATACAGGATTCAAATGGTCACTTTTGATAGCTCCTGGTACACAATGATGGCCTTTCACTGCACTCTCATTTTCTATTTCAGAATTCTCTATTTGGACAATCACATCTTCATCAAGACTAACAACATGCTCCTGTTGGCTCTGTTCTACCTCACGACTTTCACCAGGCTTTAAAATTTCTGATTCCAGTGAGCTATGCTGCCTACAATCATCTGTTGCTCCTGAAACCATGGTTTGTCCACACACTGATGGAATACAGGCATCTGTGCCAATGGAGTCATCGAGTCTAGTCACAGAAATTTCTTTCGGCTGTTCCTGAGAGTCTACTTGAGTAGAGGAGTCATAGATGTCTGGGTTGGTCCAGTGTAGGGTTGACGTCTGACAGGAAATGACACTAAGATCACTTGCCTCATGCTGTTTCACAATGATCTCCTCATCAGCCTCGTCCACATCTGGTTCTTCCATCATCTGCCGGCTGTCTGTGTGCGAGAAATCAAAATCTCCAGCTATGACTGACATCACATCATCATTATCCCGTAAACCTTTCTGATTATCACTCTTGCAGTCCAGGGCTGTCTTGTGATCCCTCCTCAAAGAGGTCAGCTCAACACAATCCTTCTTGTCAATTTCATCACAACTTGAAACCCTGTCATCACTGTCGGGGGAAGGAGATTCCACACTGCTTTGACTGTCATTACAAGCTGTGAGGCGAGTCTCTTGAGGTATTCTGAACTGTGGTTCTGCTGGTTGTCCAATGCAGGGTACACTCACAGAATGTCCATCCATCAGGGCAGGATCTGCAGGAGTATCAAAGGAAACAGCTGCCACTAAACAAGATATATCCCTTTCACGTAGCCCACTGCAGTCTTGGAATGTGCCTATCTCCTCCACTGGGGCATCGTCTGCTATTTCCATTGCAGCATGGATCTCATTAATAGGACACTCACTGTTCTCCCCTTTGACTGTGCCTGCAGAAGTTAGGGTGTTCTCACTGCAGTCGACCGATTCTACAGTACATACACTTGTATCTGTGACTGTGGAGTCAGAGTCAATGCGAAGATCTTCATAAAGAATGCCTCTGACTATGCTGGTTTCTGCTCCTGTATTAACATTGGACAGATTGCTCTCCTGGTTGATATTAGGTCTTTGACTATTTGACCCTTCATCTCTGTTTTTGTCACCTTCCGTGCCATGTGCATCATCTGCTTCTTTCAATTTCATGTCTACGAGGGGATTATCACCTTCCACTCCTTCAGAATGTGCCTCACTACTTTCACATGTCACTGCATCATGTGGCATCCTGTCTGCATCTTCAGTGTTCTTGGACTGAAAACTGCCCTGCCTAGATGACCCACCTTCGTTTTCTTTTGTTGCAATATTACCATTCTTATCTCTCTCACCACTGTTTGACTGGATTCTTTGACTTGTTTCCTCCTGAGAATCAAGTGCAGCATTGGAGTGTTTCTCCACTGTCATGCCAGTTTGGTGTTTTTGATCAATGCACTTTGAGGAATGGCCAAAGTTCACTGCAACAGGTACACTGGTTCCCTTTTCATCTTTACTCACGTTACTTGTGCCCTCTAACTTGGGAGAGTTTTGCTGCTTGGGTTCCCTATGGTGCTTCTCTAGTGTCATGCTAATTTTGGGTTTCTGATCATTGCACTTTGCACTTGATGAATGGTCAAAGTACACTGCATCAGGAGCACTGGCTTTCTTTAGAGTTTTTCTTCTGTTCTTTGTATCCTCTAACTTGAGAGAATATTGCTGCTTGGGTTCCCTTGGGTGCGCTGATCGTGCTCCACATTCCTTGCCATGGTAAGCTTCATCTTCCCCACTACTGATAATTTCTCCTTCGGACAATTCATTCTCTTCCTTCTCAGAGTAGGATCCCCTAGCACATTCAACGGACGTGTTGAGTGATGGTGCAAAAAGTGGGGATTCAGACTGGACTTGCAGCATTGACAGAGCTGAGATGTCACTAAGAGTTGAATCAATTGACTCACTCACACTGTTCTGTAAGACAGTCACTTTACTCGATGTGCACTCAATCGTCGACTTGGTCCCACAAGCTAGAACTGTGTGACCTTCTTCATAAGTAAACAGCTCATCACTAACACTAACTCGATTTTCTTGCTCTCCACTGGGTTCTTCACAAACTACAAAATCATCCCCAATACTTTCCTTATGTTTTTTAAGCCGGCTCTTGTCACTGTGATCAGACGATGATTCCACTCGTTTCCTCTTCCACCTGTCACCTGACTTCTCTTTGGCTTTACTTTGATCAACACGCCTTCCCTCAGGAAGAGAACTTTCTGAAGATTTCTGACCCGCCTCTCCCTCTTCACTCATTTCATGACCAGCCGTATATTCCTTAATAGCTCTTTCCCTGTGCTCACTTGCTGATGAAGACCTATGGCATCTGCGCAAGGTAGCTCTGGCCTTGGTGATAGCCTCTTTGGCAATGCTAGATAATCTCTCTCTTGAGAATTCTCGTTTTCTCTCGCTAATTCTTTGACTGGTATTCCGAGACTTTCTAGTTTTCTTAGGTTTACTTTCCCGCGGGAATGATCCACCTTTATCTCTGTCCCTCACAGGGATACTTGATCTCCTTTTTTCTCTACTTCTCTTATCATCTTTTTCATGCTGTGGCATTTTGGATGCGCTGCCAGAAGGTTTGTTTGTGCTTGCCTTGGTTTCATTACCTTTATGTGCTGGCAAACCACTCCTACTTGACTTACTCTTGCTCTCATCGTAGAGTTCTCTATGCCCTCTACCTTCAGCCCTTCTATTGACTGTCTCTTCTCTACCTCTGGGCCTTCTGGTTGACAGAAGAGCTGATGAACTTTCTCTGTGGCTATCATTTGATGATCGCTCCCTTGAATTTTGCCTTGCAGGGGACCCATCTCTTAATTTAGTATGGGTTTTCCTTCCTGGTGACCTGCTTCCAGATTTTCTATCCCCTAAACCACTCCTAGAAGAACGGTGACAAGATTGCGATGAATTGTTGGGTGACAGACGTCTAGATGGGTCTTCTGGTGACACATTTCTGGATCTTTTTAAGCGGTCACCTGATGATCTCTCCTTGGATTTCCTTGTGGGTGATGGCTCTCTTTCTTTACTTCGAGACTTCCTTCCTGGTGACTTGCTATGAGATTTCCTGTCTGGAGAACTTTTCGAGGACTTGTAATGACAATGTGAAGGTTTGTCTTGTGGCAAATGCTTTGAAACATTTTCTGGTGATTCATTTCTAAGAAATGGTTCCCTTGGGTGAATGTTCTGTGATTTCTCTTCAAACTTACTCTTGGTTGACCTGTGCTCCAACTGATCTTGTCTACTTGGAAAGTCTTTCTTTTTATCAAGTTTATGTCTTAAATCATTAGATTGTGAGACACTTTTCAATTCTTTTGGAGCTGAATTGTCATTGAGCGTTTGGCTCTCAACACCTGCTTCCACAACTGAATCGCTCTTTTTCACGGACATACCTTCAGCCTGACAAACATCTGTCTTCACACTCTTTTCTCCTGTAGGTTGCTTCTCACTGCCCACATCTCTGACAAAAGTGTCATCTTGCTTTGCTATTCCTTTACTGACTTCCACGCCAATCCGGATTGGAGTAATGTTGCTTGAATCACCAGGAGAGATCGACTCAGTTTGCCTTATGGGTCTGTTCTCTTTCGAGCGTTGCCTCTTGACAAAAAGAGTTTCTGCACTGGACCTTGGTAAACTGGCATTTCTCCTGTTTCTGCTCTTATTCATGGCTACAGTGCTCTCCTCCCTTGCTCTTAACTTCTCCTGCCCAGTGGCATCCTCGTGTGGTGAGGTATGGGGAAAGCCATTTTGACGTTGCAGTTGTTGTCCTGACCCTCTCTTGTGCCTTGGTAATCTCCTACCCCTAGGCCTTCTTGTGGGTTCATCTAAATCAGTTTTTCCTCCAGGAGTTTGTCTGTAATACAGAGAGATAAGCAGTAGGAAAACACAGTGATTACACAATACCTGGACACACCTAATTCTTCATTAACTCTTGTGAATCTAATTATGCCAGTATCAATATCAATATCAAGTAAAGGTGTAATCTCATTGATAAGCTCTTGCATTATCATATTGATAACAAACATAACTATCAGTTTCACCACACAACTGCATAACCCCTCCTCATACCTACCCACAGAAAACGGGAAATAGGACTAATGGTGACTACTAACTCTGCCCCATATTGTGCCCTGAGAGATCAATTTTAATAGGTTATGACCTGTGGAACCAAGTACTCTATACATTGTACATGTATTCATTTCTGCTTATTATCTGCTGTTAGTGCTGTTACCAGGCTAACAAATTTTTCAACATCCATGAAATAAGCTTTGAACATTAACCCCTCAAACCAACATTTAGGCCACATTTCATTTGAAAATCTCTTATACTGGAAAGTTTTTTTTTTTCTTCCAAGTGTCCTTCCAGGTGTCCTTCCTGTGTCACAGTCATAGTAGAGCAATTTCTACCATTATCAAAATTGTGACTTGCCCAACAATACTAAGACTATGATGAACACTCAATTTCAACTGAATTTTTCACTACAGCAATAGGACTGTTGTGCACAGCCGGCTGGGGTGCCACACTTCTCATGCAACCACCATATCCGTCATAGGAACATGGCTTATCATTTTACATTTTGAGGAAGCATATTGATCTTGATTGCTGACTTATGATTAACTTTTGACCCTCATCTACACAATGAAAATGTTTGTTTCTATCTAAAAAAGCAAGCAACATTACTACTCGATTTATACTGCAGAATTTATGACAAGAAAATGACACGTCAGCTAAATTTTAGTGTCCTTTCCCACCATTTTCCTTATTTCTATCCTCCATACGCTAGCTGAAGTCATGGCTGAAGAGTGCCAATCAAATCAGAGTACAATGACCTTTGACCTTAAGCATTAACCTTTACTCCTGTTACGTTCATGCATGCAAACGTTTATTTATCCCACCCTGTCCACTAATTTACATCATCACTGTGTATTCCTGGCTTACATAATGACTTTCGAAAATACGTAGCGGAACAAGCATTTATAGCGTCTCTGCATGGGCGAACGCATCACATCATTGTGTGTTCGCTTAGTGTGTCACGCACAGTTTCCGAGGGGAACTTGCGTTATTGTAATACAATAATCTGAAATTGAATAACTATTTGTTTTATTGTTCACATAGCTTTCCAGTATATGACGAGTACTCACCAAACACAATATATATGCGTGGCTTCCTTGTTTTCGTTATATATTGTATTTGTTTGGTTATAACGAAATTCCGTTATAACGAAAATAAACTGCCGGTCCCGAGCATTTCGTTATAACAGGAGTGCACTGTATTGAGAGACACACCTCTTCACTTGTGAATCCTTAGCAGGATAATTTTGCAAGAATGTGGTAATTAGAGATAATTATACATACATTATACAGTGTACCCTTCAGACAAGAGACCCGGGCGTCTTGCACTCACACAAGAGTATTGCAAATTCACCTTCCATGCATTCTTGCAGCCTCATACCTCAGAACAATGCATGCTTGGAGGGTGGGGGGGGGGGGGGGCAGCTCTGAGAGCTGGGGACAAGGTGACCACTTGCAATATTCCATCACACTGGCAAAAATACCTGCCATAATATACACCAGAAAGCTTGGCTATGCAGTTTGAAATAACAAAGCAACACAAAGCAAAGCAAAAGCTAGTAGTAGTATCAAAGCTCTACACTTCTGATTCTAGAGAAAAATATTTTTGAATATTCCTTAATTTGGGAGGTATGGGCCCCCTGGGGTCCCCAAGGGGATCATGGTGCCCATTCAAACAAGTTGAAATCCTATCCCCCCTAGGAAAGTCACTCGTCAAGTTTGGGTGAAAATCCATCACGTTGTTTTCAAGACAAAGATGAAAATGTACAATTTAAGCTTGCATTTGGATCCCCCAGGCTCAGGGGGGAAGGGCACCCCTGATTGAAGGGGGGCACCCCTGATTCCACCATGAACAAACTAGAAACAACAGTCATCAATGTACATATGTGTACTGCCTAGACGTCTGGTTCTAGAGAAGAAGATTTTTTTAAGATTCCTTGACTTGGGGGCCCCAAGGTGGGCTGGTGCCAGTTTGAATGGATTGAGATCTTATCCCCATACAGATGCTACCTGCCAAGTTTGATGAAAATTCATTATGTCGTTTTCAAGAAAAGGATGAAAGTGTACAATATAGGCCCCCATTTGGACCCCTCTACACCCCCTCCCCAGGATGCCATGGGGGGGGGGGGGGCACCCCTTATTCTGCCACGAACAAACTTTAAAATAGAGTCATCAATGTACTAAGTCATGGTATTAAACTTAGCTCCATCACTTCTGGGTCTAGAAAAGAAGATTTTTATTTTAACCCTAACTAGGCCGGGGGGGGGGGGGGGGGGGGGGGGGCCTTTTTTCTTTCAAGTCTCCCGCATCTTTTGACACCAAATTTGCGGTGCCCGGTGTGCGCGGTTCCGAAGTTGCGCATAAATATGCACGTGCATGTCAGACCCAAAATTGCTCAAAAACGTGAATTTGTGTACTATTTCAATGCAAACTGTGTTTACAGGCAAATTTCATAAAAGCATGATTATTTCGGGGGTTTATTGATTAAGATCAATTAATAATGCATTTTCTTGTTCGGAACAATGTCACGGACAAATTTCATCGAAAAAACAATGAAAAACATAAAGTCGAAAAAACAAAGAAATACATAAGAAATTCAAAAAACAATAAAATACTTAGGAAATTTTTTCTGATTGTGCAATTTTTTTCTTACATTTGCTAAGGACACTAAAAAGAATATTTACACCAAAAATGTGCCTGTTTTGAGCTTTATTTAGTGATTTATACCAAATTGTCTCATTTCATGCATCATTATGCATAAATTAGCATGATTTAGTGTAAATGATAATTTTTGAAAAAATTAACTTCATGACACTTTAGATTACATCATAGGCAATGTGTGTGCCAATTTTCGTCGCGATCGCGCGTGGTCGAGATCCGGAGGGGGGGCCTGGGAGGCCCCCCCCCCCCCCCCGGCTCTATCATCTACCTAGAAATAGCCCGGCCTAGTTAGGGTTAAAGATTCCTTAAAGGACAAGTTCACCTTCATAGACATGTGGGTTGAGTGAATGCAGCACAATAGTAGAACACATCAGTGAGAGTTTGAGGAAAATTGGACAATCCGTTGTAAAGTTATGAATTTTTGGAGTTTCTGCTCAGTCACGGCTGGATGAGAAGACTACTACATGTATACCTTGTGATGTCATGTGTGTACAACGATATAAAGAAAGAATAAAGAAAATTAAACATATTTTCATTTTTCTTGCATAACTCGAGTACTCGACTTCTCTCTTTCAGAAGGCAGGGGCAATAATATTACCCTCAACATGCGTCAGTAACAAGTCAAAGAAATGTAGACTTTATTAAAAAAAGTAAGGTTTTGTGAAATTCTCTTTTTTATTTTCCTTATATCGTTGTATGCATGTGACATCATACACTGTGGTAGTCTTTTCATCCAGCAGTGACTGCGCAGAAAATTCAAAAAATCATAACTTTTGAATGGATTGTCTGATTTTTTCCAGACTTTTTGTGATGTGTCCTACTAATATTGTTGCATTCACTCAATCCACATGTGTATGAAGGTGGACTTGTCCTTTATTTATTTATTTATTTTTATTTATTTTTTTTTTTGGGGGGGGGGTGAGGGGTTGGGGCCTCCTGTCCCCCCCCCCCCCCCCCCCCCCCCCCAAATGAGGCACGGTGCCCATTTGAACGGATTGAGATCTTATTCCCCTAGGTATGCTACCTGCCAAGTTTGGTGAAAATTGGTCATGTGGTTATCAAAAAGATGAAAATGTAAAAAAATTACATACAATGCATGACCGACGCCAGACGAAGAGTGATTGCAATACCTCAGGTGAGCTAAAAATTTACCAAACAGGTGTTTACTGATACACATTCTGCTGTTAAATTCCTAAACACTCTCCCCTTGTACTGCCTACTTTGGCAAAAGCATGTATCTTGAGATATGCCTTTCTGTCCGGTTATCAAGCACTCTACCCATGTATCGATCAATTTACAAAAGGGTGCTTTTACAAATGTGTTATACGTCATTTAATTCCTTTACATTTACTAAGGTAAATAACTGATATCTCAGCCATTACAACAGAAACAAAAAAACATCATGGCACAGTTTAGTGATTGTGAGTGCCTTTAGAAAACATGACTTGATATTACTCACAGTTCTCTTAGTTCTTTCAGTTCTCTCTCCTTTCGC